>NW_026652297.1:43549558-43700477 GCF_009828535.3 Hylobates moloch | reverse complement strand
TCTGGTGTGTGTGTATGTGGTGTGTGTATATGGGGTGTGTGTGCATGTGTGTATGGTGTGTGTCTGGTGTACTGGTTGTGTGTGTGTGTGGTGTGTGTCATGTGTGTATGTGTGTGTGGTATGTGTACGGGGTGTGTGTGTGTGTGTCCGTGTGGTGTGTATATGGTGTATGCATGTGTGTATGTGTGGTGTCTGTATGGTGCGTGTGTGGTGTGTGTGTATGAGTTGCATGTGTGTGCGTGTGTGTGGTGTGTATGGGGTGTGGGTGGTGTGTGTGCACATGAATGTGCATTTGTGTGTGTGTCTGCGTGTGTTGTAGGGTTGTCCCCTCCCTGCTGATCAGTAGGTTGTGTTGCTCATGAGCCTAGGCCTAGAGGCTAACCCCGTGTGCATTCCTCTGGCCCAATGATGGGCACCCAGTAGCCCCGCCCCTTCCCACTGACCCTCTCACCTGGGGGTTGTCCATATACCAGAGGAGGCAGTTAGCCTGGGTGTCCAGAATGAAGTACCTCCGCAGAAACTTGCCGCTGTTCTCATGCTCCTCGATGTCCAGAAACCCACAGATTCGGTTCTGCCGATCCACATAAGGCATTCCTGGGCTCTGCTCACATCACCCTGCGTGCAGAAGGGAGGTGCTGATGAGAAGGAAGGTGAAGCAGCTCTGCCTCAGGACCTGCAGGAATCTTTCCCAGAAGCTGGGCTGAGACTCTCTCACCAGCTTCCTTCCATGGGGGCACCAAATGTTCCACCCCAGACCCTAGAAACCTCTCCCAATGTTAAGCACCCCTAAAAATCCGTTCACACGTATTCAACTCACTTTTCCAAGGCTCTATCTGCCCAGGATAGCGTTGGGCACTTTACATCCATAGAGGAGATAAGCCCAAACTTTAGATCAGGGGCCTGCATTCAAATTCCAGTTCTGGATACTTGTTAATTGTATGACCACCAATTATTTAACCTTCGTGTGCCTCAGCTTCTGCATCTGTAAAACGGGGTTAATAATAGTACACCTCATAAGGCTTGGGCTCAGAATTAAGTGGTAGGCACACAATAAGCACTTCTTGAACAGTAGCTATTATCGTTCCTCTGCACAAAACCTTGTGAAGTGGCTCGCAACTCAATTTTATACATGGAAGAAATGATCTCAGAAAGGATGTAAGCTCCAATTCAAACATCTGAATAAAATTCTGCCAGGATCTTGAACAATACCCCACAAGCACAGGCAACCAAAGCAAACATGGACAGGCAGGATCACATCAAGTTAAAAAGCTTCTGCACAGCAAAGGAAACAATCAACAAAGTGAAGAGAAAACCCACAGAATGGGAGAAAAATTGGCAAATTACCCATCTGACAAGGGACTAATAACCAGAATATATAAAGAGCTCAAACAACTCTATAGGAAAAAAAATCTAATAATCCGACTTTAAAATGGACAAAAGATTTGAATAGACATTTCTCAAGAAAAACACATAAGTGGCAAACAGGCACATGAAAAGGTGCTTGACATCATTGATCATCAGAGAAATGCAAATCAAAACTACAGTGAGATATCATCTCACCCCAGTGAAAATGGTTTTTATCCAAAAGACAGGCAACAACAAATGCTGGTGAGGAAGTGGAGAAAAGGGAACCCTTGTATGGTGTTGGTGGGAATATAAATTAGTACAACCACTATGGAGAACAGTTTGGAGGTTCCTCAAAAAACTAAAAATAGATCTACCATATGATCCAGCAATCCCACTGCTGGGTATACACCCAAAGAAAGGAAATGAGTCTATTGAAGAGGTGTATCTGCACTCCTATGTTTGTTGCAGCTCTGTTCTCAATAGCCAAGATTTGGAAGCAACTTAAATGGCCATCAACAGATGAATGGATAAAGAAAATGTGGCATATATCCACAATGGAGTGCTATTCAGCCATAAAAAAGAATAAGATCCTGTCATTTGCAACAACATGGATGGAACTGGGGATCATTATGTTAAGTGTGAAATAAGCCAGCCACAGAAAGACAGACATCACATGTTCTCACTCATTTATGGGATCTAAAAATCAAATCAATTGAACTCATGGAGATAGGGTAGAAGGGTGGTTACCAGAGGCTGGGAAGGGTAGTGGGGGGCTGGGGGGAAGTGGGGATGGTTAATAGGTACAAAAAATAGTTAGAAAGAGTGAATAAGACCTACTATTTGATAGTACAACAAGGTAAATATAGTCAATAATAATTTAATTGTACATTTTAAAATAACTAAAAGAGGCCAGGCATGGTGGCTCATGCCAGTAATCCCAGCACTTTGGGAGGCTGAGGCAGGTGGATCACCTGAGGTCAGGAGTTCGAGACCAGCCTGGCCAACATGGTGAAACTCCGTCTCTACTAAAAATACAAAAAATTAGCCAGTCGTGGTGGCGCATGCCTGTAATCCCAGCTACTCAGGAGGCTGAGGTAGAACCCAGGAGCTGGAGGTTGCAGTGAGCCGAGATCACACCATTGCACTCCAGCCTGGGCAACAAGAGTGAAACTCTGTCAAAATAAAATAAAATAAAATAGTATAACTGAACAGTTTGTAACACAAAGGATAAATGCTTGAGGGGATGAATACCCCATCTTCCATGAAGTGACTGTTATGTGCTGCAAGCCTGTATCAAAACATCTCATGTACCCCATAAATATATACACCTACTATGTACCCACAAAAATTAAACATAAAAAAATTTTTCTAAAATTCTGCCAGGAATTAAGTCACAAAGGACAGCCTCTCCAGCTCCATGAAGATACCAAGAGATTAAAATGCAAGGGGTTTCTGGAGCCTCGAGGTAGGGTCACAGCCCTGGCCCAGCATCTTACATCACTCCGCTGTCACTGTTATGGGGTGAATTACGTCCTCTCAAAATTCACATGTTGAAGTACTAACCCTAAGGCCCTCAAAATGTGGCTGTATTTGGAGACAGGGTCTTTAAAGAGGTGACTGAGTTAGCATGATGTCATTAGCATGGGCCCTAATCCACTATGACTGATGTCTCTATAAGAGGAGGAAAGACCCTGTGAAGACACAGGGAGGTGACGGCCATCCACAAGCCAAGGCACAGACCCTGGACAGATCTTTCCCTCATGACCCTCAGAAGAAACCAACCCTGTTAACACCTTGACCTTGGACTTTCACCCTCCAGATCTGTGAGAAAATGAACTTCTGTTGTTTAAGCCATCCAGACTGTGGTCCTTGGTTATGACGGGCTGAGCAGCCTAATACGGTTACCCCTTATAATGGAAAGAATGGAGAATCAGAACAAAGTCCCAGGCTGGGTGCAGTGGCTCCCAACTGTAATCCCAGCACTTTGGGAGGCTGAGGTGGGAGGATCCCTTGAGGCCAGGAGTTTGAGACCAACCTGGGCAACACAGCGAGACCTCGTTTTCACAGAGATATTAAAAAATTAGCCAGGCATGGTAGCATGCCTGTAGAACCAGCTACTCAGGAGGCTGAGGTAGGAGAATCGCTTGAGCTCAGGAATTGGAGGCTGCAGGGAACCATGAGAGCACCACTGCACTCTAGCCTGGACGACAAGTGAGACCCTGTCAGAAGAGGAAGAAAGGAAGAAAGAAGAAAAAAGGAGAAGAAGGAAGAAAGAAGAAAGTCCCAGCCCATGAGCACTATCCCCGACTCCAGAACAGTCCCTCTGGTATTGTGGGATGAGCCACACCTTCAAGCCAGCCAGCCTCTGTTCCTGTTGCAATTTTCTTAGGCCTCTCTGAGAGCCAAAGGGAAGGGCGGGAGCTCTATTCTGCTCCCCAACCAAGATTGGCCCCTGTCAATGAGCAGAGACACCCAATTCAAAGGCACACCCAGTGCCGACGTGGGACAAGGTCCCACAAGGGTCCCAAAGCACCACATGACCTTCAGACTTTCAAGGTCAGACCCCACCCACTGCTAAGCCCTGACAGACTCCAACAGAGTGAAGTTCCTGGTGGCCCAAGCCCACAGAGGCCCTCTGTCCACAGCCACACAAAGTTGTGAGATGGCTGGCTCAGGCCATCCCCCACAACGGGATGCTGGGTCTCTGGATGAGCTACAGAGACCCAACAGCCCCGGTACTGCAGGCCCAGAGGGAGACACCCTCCCACAGCACAGGCTAATATTAGGCGGATTCGGATCAGGCTAATAGTAAGGGTGGCGATTGGTGGTGTGGCATGTTCTCTCCCACCTCCACAGGGGCCAGTGCTGAGAGGCGGCCCCTAGGAACAAATGCCCCCAAAACACACACATGGATACCAGTGACCGGTGAACACTTGATCCAGGTGAGGTCTGGGGGACCGGAGACACAGACATCAGGGAGACGCGTCGGGGAATCCCACAGCTACTCACTGCAAAAGGATAGGGGACAAAGAGCGAAGCAGACGAGAAACAGGGCAGAGGTGAAACAGCACAGCTAAGGAAGAAGTCAGAGGAGCCGCAGTAAAAGAGGCAGTGAGAAGGATCAACTGTGGACAGAGGAGGTTTCAGAAACACAGCAGAGAAGGATGTGTTGCAGCACAGCAGGGGCTGGGGGAAGCACACCCCTGCCCAAAGCAGCAACCCTTCCATTATGGCACCTGCAGACAGACCCAGGGCCTCCTACAACAAAGCTTCCGCCCCAGCTCCAGTTTCACAACGGAGCAAGTTTGAGTTCAGAAACAGGAGAGAGATGGGCACAAGCCAGTAATGAGGAACAGACACCACAGGAGGAACATGAAGTCTCCCAGCAGACACTGGGTCAAAGGCAGCAAGAGGAGTGGTCTGGCGCTGGCTGGGGGCGGGGAGCATATCCTGGAGAGAAGCCTCAGCTCCCTGGATGACAGAGGAACAGAAGTCCCACCAGAAGGGCTGGGTCAGCATTCTGGGAAGGGTGCAGAGCTGCCTGGTCAGGATGCTGGTGATCGCCAGCCCCCCAAGAAAACCAGGCAAACCCCCTTGATGCCCAACCAGTCACAGACAGATTTGCAGGGGCTGCAAGGACTATCGCTACTCTTGAGGCATCTCCCAGAGAAAACACACAAGCTGCTGTGGAAGAGCAAAGCTAACTGTCCTGGGCCCAATCGCTAAGCACGGTGCCCAACTGAACACTGGCTTTCAAATTTCCCCTTTTTAGCCTGCAGGATTCATCATACCTGTCTTTTTCTTTTTTTTTTTCCTTTTTGAGATGGAGTCTCGCTGCGTCACCCAGGCTGGAGTGCAGCGGGGCAATCTCGGCTAACTGCAACCTCCACCTCCCAGGTTCAAGCGATTGTCCCGCCTCAGCCTCCCAAGTAGCTGGGATTATAGGTGCATGTCACCACACCCAGCTAATTTTTGTATTTTTAGTAGAGACGGGGTTTCACCATGTTGGTCAGGCTGGTCTTGAAATCCTGACCTCAGGTGATCCACCAGCCTCGGCCTCCCAAAGTGCTGGGATTACAGGCATGAGCCACCATGCCTGGTCATGTCTGAATTTTTCTGAAGTCAGAGGCTAAAGAAGGCACTCTTTCTACAATCCTCTAAAAGTCCAATTTTGTTTCAGGGGCCTCACAGTGGGAGAGGATCCTCACGGACCCAAGGGGAAGATAAGCATTCAGGTTACAACATCTCCTGACTGTAGTTCTATCCCTAGAAAAAAACAGCTGCTCAGACGTCCCAAGAAGCAGCTGAGTCACAGAGCTCATCAGGAATGTGGGAGGTGGAGGGAAGGACCGGCTGCAGGAGAACAGAGCATCACACAGAAATGTGGCTCTAACCAGCTGACCCACGCGGCAGCGGCACGCTCAGATGCTGCGCACAACATGAACCTCAGGTCCTGAGCCCTAATCCTCTGACGGTTCATTCTGATCCCATTTGTACATCCCTTGTCTCAACAGCTGCTAAGATTGGGTCCACAGAGCTGCCCCAGGCCCCCAGATCCCCTGTCCTCGCCTCTTCAGCCATGTCACCATAATCTTCCAAATCTTCTCTGGCTCTTCCTCTTCTTCACAGAGGCCTGTGTGGAAGTTAACTTTGCCAGCTCATCCCTAGCTTCTACTATTCCAGCAATGAGCCAGTGAGGGGAGAAAGGGGAGTGCCAGTAGTAATTGGTACTTAGATGGGGGAACAACTTAGTGTACATATATATGCTATCACCCCCAAATCCCCTGCCAAGACCAAGGCAAAGCTTCAAAATGTCTTTTCTAACTCTCACAACACTCTGCCAGTTACATAGATGGTTTTTTGTTTGTTTGTTTTGTTTTTTGAGACAGAGTTTTGCTCTTGTCGCCGAGGCTGGAGTGCAGTGGAGCCATCTCGGCACACTTCAACCTCCACCTACTGGGTTCAAGTGATTCATTCTCCTGCCTCAGCCTCCAGAGTAGCTGGGATTACAGGTGCACGCCACCACATCTGGCTAATTTTTGTATTTTTAGTAGAGACAGGGTTTCACCATGTTGGCCAGGCTGGTCTCGAACTCCTGACCTCAGGTGATCCACTAGCCTCAGCCTCCCCAAGTGCTGGGATTACAGGCGTGAGCCACCACGCCCGGCCAAAATCACTTATCTTAAATTTCATTTTATGTTTTTATTTTTTAGAGACCCGGGTCGCACTCTGTTGCCCAGGCTGGAGTGCAGTGGTGTAATCGTAGCGTACCGCAGCCTCCAACTCCTGGGCTCAAGCAATCCTCCTGCCTCAGCCTCCCCAGTAGCTGGGACTACAGGTGCACACCACCATCGAGGGCTAATTTTTTAATTCTTCACAGAGATGGGGTGTCCCTATGTTGCCCAGGCTATTTTCAAACTCTTAGACCAGGCAATCCTCCTGCCTCAAGCCTCCCAAAGTACTGGGATTACAGGCATGAGTCACCACACCCAGCCTTAAATTTCATTTTGTCCTGAGTTCCCCAGTGTGAAAATATTGGGTAGAAGGTGACCGAGGGTGGTTTATCCCAGGAGTTCCCAGGTAAGCATGTGGGCATCCTGACAATACCCAGCCCTCATCTCCTGGGACAACATGGAAAGCGTTCATGCTGGGGCCGGGCATGGCAGCTCACGCCTGTAATCCCAGCACTTTGGGAGCCCAAAGCAGGTGGATCACTTGAGTTCAGGAGTTCAAAACCAGCATGGCCAACATGGTGAAACCCTGTCTCCATTAAAAACACAAAAATTAGCCAGGCATGGTGGTACACACCTATAATCCCAGCTACTCAGGAGACTAAGGCAGGAGAATTGCTTGAACCTGGGAGGCGGAGGTTGCAGCGAGCCGAGATCACGGCCACTGCACCCCAGCCTGGATGACAGAGTGAGACTCCATCTCAAAAAAAGAAAAAAAAAAAAGAAAGAAAGTGGAAAGTGTTCATGCTGGGTTAGAGCTCTAGATACCCCTCTCTCTAGATGGTCCCTTCACCTTTGCTCTCACACCGTAATGAAACTATCTGGCAAGTAGCTTCCTGGCCTTCACAACACACAGCTAACAAAGCACACAGGGTATTTGTAAGAGAAGGGGCCTCTATCCAACCCACTCAGCACCCTATCTTCCCTAGCCAAACCTCCCTCGTGTTTTCTGGGTTTAGTGCAAAAATCATAATATAACAATGCTGGAATTATTTTAACAACCACTCCAGCCAACAATTTTCACATTTGCATGCTTTTTCATGTCCCTATCCACATAATTGGCCTTTTTAAAACTTAAGATGATGTCATAAGCATTTTCCATGTTGCTACATAGTCTTTATAATCATCGTTTCTAATGGTTGCATAACATTAATGGACTGGTTTTACTATAATTTATATAACCATTTCTCTACAATTCAATTGAAGGTTGTATCCAATTTTTCACTATTATACATAAGGCTAAAATTTGTATTTTCATGCTTTATTTCTTCTTTTACATGGAAAGAGCATAAATTCCAAGTAACAGTACAACGAGATCACAGGCTACGATCTTTCAGAATTCTTGAGTCCTTTTACAAAATTGCTTTCTAAAAAGATTTTATCTATGTTGCAACCAGCGATATATTGCTACCATCACTATAATCTTACGTATATTGAATGTTCTCATTATTTTAAACTATTGGTGGTTTCAAATACATAATGACGTCTAGTGAGGTTGAACATTTTTTAAAAGTTTGTTTCCTATTTCATCTACCTTCCTGAACTTCATTAAAAGCAAATCAAGAGTATATGCATACAGAATTCCTCTCTTTCTGTCTCCCTCCCTGTCCTTCTCTCCCTCTCTCCTTCATTCTCTCTCTCCCTCTCTTTTCTCTCTCTCACAAACAAACACCAAACCAAACCAAGACATAGCCTCATATTATTCCAGTAACTAAAAAATGTATTTCAGGCTGGGCATGGTGGCTCATGCCTGTAATCCTAGCACTTTGGGAGGCCGAGGCGGGCTGATCACTTGAGCCCAGGAGTTTGAGACCAGCCTGGGCAACATGGCAAAACCTCATCTGTACCAAAAATACAAAAATTAGCCGGGCATGGTAGTGCATGCATGTGGTCCCAGCTACTCAGGAGGCTGAGGTAGGAGGATCACTTGAGCCCTGGAAGTGGAGGCTCCAGCCTGGGTGACAGTGAGACTCCATCTCAAAAAAAAAAAAAAAAAAGTATTTTAATGAAAAGAAAAACAAAAAGTGGAAAGTTTTATGTGATCCAGATTTCTAAGTAGAATATAAGTTCTTAAGTATGTACTGCAAATGAAAATAAGTATTTATGATAAAAGTGAAACTTGGGGAAAGAAAGTGAGTTTGCATGGAGTCACCCATTAATCAGTGGCAGAAAGTGTGTTAAATGGCAATTAAACTGAGAGTCCCGGCCGACACCTGCCAGTTGACTAGAAGCAGCTCATGAGAAGGAAGAGTCAATGGCTGCCTGCCAGAGAATGAAATGGGGGGCACTGGGAGGTATCACAGCCCCAAATATCTCTCTACTGCCCATTTCCCTGCCTTAGTTTCCACCAGTGGAGATTCGAGCCAAGAAAAAAGTGCCCCGAGGAACTGAGGCAAAGGATAACTTTGTCAGGCTCATAATATACAAGAGACAGCTGGGACCCAGACCCTGAGAAAATAGCACATAGCCCAGATGGGACACAGAGGCGCTAGAGGGGCTGAAAGGGAAAGATCACTGCTTAAAACAGATGCTGTCTACTTGAAAAATGTTCCTAGGATTCTTATACACCCAGGACAGGAGTATGAACCTTTCTGGAAAGCAATTTAGTTGTATATATATAACAAGAAAGCAAAAAAATGTTCATACCCTTTGACCCAATGATTCTACTTCTAGGATTCCATCCAAGTCAATCAACAAAGATGCAAAGAAAGATTAAAGTAAAAAGATGGCAACTGCAATCGAATTGATAGTAACAAACAACTGGAAATGTCCTGAACAACACAATGGTTAGAAAACAATTCTTTTTTTTTGTTTGAGACAGTCTCACTCTGTCGCCAGGCTGGAGTGCAGCGGCGCCATCTCGGCTCACTGCAACCTCTGCCTCCCAGGTTCAAGCTATTCTCCTGCCTCAGCCTCCTGAGTAGCTGGGACTACAGGCGTGCACCACCACGCCCAGCTGATTTTTGTATTTTTAGCAGAGACGGGGTTTCACCATGCTGGCCAGGATGGTCTCGATCTCCTGACCTCGTGATCCACCCACCTTGGACTCCCAAAGTGCTGGGATTACAGGCGTGAGCCACTGCGCCTGGCCCAGAAAATAATTAAATAAACAATAGGACATACTCACAAGGAAATATTACACAATGATTCAAAAACTCTGTTTTCAGGTTATTTTTAATGAATGAGGGGAAAACTCACCACATCATAAGTTTTTTAAAAGATATGAAATGGTACATAATATGATCTCAATCATCCAAATATTATTCTTATATTCCAATATATGGTCTGTTTTAAAACCAGATATACAGTCTCCAGAATAGTAAATTATTATCTCTGGGCTATAAGTGGAATTTCATTTGCTTGTACATATTTTTCCAAATCTTCTACAGGGAGCATGTGTTACTTTATTTAGCAGGAGAGAAAGCTATTTAATTCCACACAGATTCCCACTGAAGTGTATTAAGTTTTGAATCTGATAATAAATTTCTCAATTCTCCAGAGTCCACAAACAAACAAGGCCTTCCCTAAATTATAGCTCCCTTGGAACTGTTTGGTGTTTTAAAGACCTAAACCTAATAAATAAATGTTTCACATCTCACAATTATCCAAGAGCCAGACATCTACCTGCCCAGAGGGCTTGAGCACCCTCCAAGCTATTTGGGTTTCTTACTTCGTATGGCAACATCCTCTGAGCGCCTTTCCTCCTTTCTCCTGCTGGTGTGGTCCCTTGATCTCTGGTCTTAAGAAGCGCCCAGGTCCTCAGGCCAACAGAATACTCAGTCCCAAGTCGATGCTGCTATTCCTCTAGTCCTACAACACATGAGCTGTACCTTGAAAAGTGCTCTGGGAAAAGGAAATGGGGACCCTGACAGGAACCCCCAGTGGAGTTTTCCTTCTTGAAACTTGGGAGATAGGACTGACATTTTAAAATAAGTGTCAGGCGAGGTGGTGTGCACCTGTAGTCACAGCTACTGGGGAGGCTAGGCCAGGAGAATCTCTTGAGCCCAGGAGGTGGAGGTTGCAGTTGAGCCAATGTCTCGCACCATTGCACTCCAGCCTGGGTGACAGGAGTGAAACCCTGTCTCAAAAATACATACATACATACATACATACATACATACATACATACATACATAAAATAAGTGGCTGGCTGGATGAGTGAAAAGATGAATAGATTGATTTTTTTTTTGAGATATGGTCTCACTCTGTCTCCCAGTCTGGAGTACAGTGGCACAATGATGGCTCAATGATGGCTCAATGCAGCCTCCACCTCCTGGGCTCATGCAATCCTCCCACCTCAGCCTCCTGAGTGGCTGGGACTACAGGCGTGCACCACCATACTCGGCTTATTTTTGTATTTTTTGTAGGTTGCCCAGGCTGGTCTCAAACTCCTAGGCTCAAGTGATCCTCTGGCCTCAGCCTCCCAAAGTGCTGGGATTACAGGCATGAGCCACTGTGCCCAGCCAGATAGATTTATTTTAAAGAAAAGCTATAAAGGTATTAAGTAATGAGAGCTGTGGTTTTCCGAATAGCCCTCTTGATTTTGAAGATGGCTAACATAATTTGGAGACAGAGGAAAGAATAGAGGGAAATATGGGAGACTCTGCCTGACTACTTAGCATTTTTGAGATAAATAATAAGAGAAAGTGGTAACAGAGATAAAGCCTTCAATGGTATTGGCTCAAGTACAAAATAATCTACTACAACCTCAGTTCAAAAATGAGAAAAAAATTACTCATTTTTAAAATCTAGAGATGTTTCTTTTACATTTTGTGTTAGCAGGACAAGGAATTTCTGGGATTTGGCTCCAGAAAATATTCAAAAGATGCTTTTTGACAAGGAGTGTGGCGTGTGGTACATATATCTTCTGTCCTGTTACCCCTACCAGGGCAGAAGCTGCAGGCAGCAGCTTCAGTAGTGATTGAGGTTCTACCAACCAGAAATGGCTCAACTGGGTAACAGGAGAAAGTTTTTCAGGAAATAACATCAGAGATCTCAAAGAGGACTGTATGAAATACAGCAGACAGGAACTGAGGTATAGAGATATGGAGCAGTCACTCACCTATTGCTAGAATACATACAGACCACATCAACGGAGTTCATATATGTTTAGATTTGCAGCACACATCAAGGTATATTGTGAAGCAACCAGAGCCTTCGCAATGTACAAACCCAGTAAAAACAACAGCAAAATGCAAGCACGGCTATTTGAGAACACATCCCTGAGAATGGGTCAAAGATAATAACTTAGGAAGTGTGGAAGCCTCCACTTCCTACTGCTCTAACATGGCCGCATTTTGAATCTGTCATGATAGCAGATTCCAAATAGTGTAAGGCGGGAGAATAAAGTGCGAGAGAAGGGAATGTACTGAGAACAAGTTCCCAGAGGAAGTGCAGGGTGAGGAATGCAAACATGTACAGGAATGGGGCGGGGGGCAGATCAGACAGGGTGCTGGCTTGACCCCGAGATAGCCCAATACCCACTGGACCCTAGAACTTGGAGTAGAGAGCAAGAGATACTCAAGAAGGAATTTTTGAAAAAATATGGGGGGAGGGGTGTAAGGGCAGGAGTAACTGGAAATTGATACCACTGCAATAAAGATGCCAAAAACAGCAAAATATTTCAGACACTCATGGCCTCTCTTCACAGCAGCCTCATCTACATTCAAAGAAAATGTGGTTGTTGGAGCCTGCAGGAAACAAAAGCCTGCCCGGGGCTGAAGGCTCGTCAGACCATCTCCACCAGAGAGGGCACCAGTGCAGGCACGCAGCCCTACTGGCTTTACCGCCTATAAAAGCTGAGATCTCCAACTTTCAGAATTGTGAAAGTTCCCCCACAATGAATTCAGTTTCACTGTAGGGCTTCCTAACAACAGCTGCAAATCCTGGAACTCTAATCTTCATTTTATAATGGACGATGTCAACCAGAGTGTACTAATACATGGGCAGTTAAGAGAATGAAAAGAAAACATCATTTCTCCCGGCCGGGAGCAGTGGCTCACACCTGTAATCCCAGCACTTTGGGAGTCCAAAGTGGGTGGATCACGAGGTCAGGAGATGGAGACCTCTCCATCTGGCTCCTCTTCACCCTGGCTAACACAGTGAAACCCTGTCTCTACTAAAAATACAAAAAATTAGCCGGGCGTGGTGGCATGCGCCTGTAGACCCAGCTACTCGGGAGGCTGAAGCAGGAAAATCGCTTGAACCCGTGAGGTGGAGGTTGCAGTGAGCCGAGATCGCGCCACTGCACTCCAGCCTGGGCAACAGGGCGAGACTCTGTCTCCAAAAAAAAAAAGCAAAAAAACAAAAAACATAATTTCTCCAACCTACTGGCCTTTTGCAAAGTGCCGGGGGTGGGGCAGGGGAGTGGTGAGGAGGGAGCGTAAATGGCCTAGCTGTGTTCCTCTAAAGACATGTGCTTCTGTCTCTTGATTTAGGGAAGGAGGAGGGGCTGGGTGTGGTACGGAGGATGTGCAGGTGACGATAATCAGTATGAGTATTTAAAAAAAATTTTTTTTTTAGAGGCAGGGTCTCGCTCTGGTGCCCAGGCTGGAGTGCAGTGGTGCGATCATAGCTCACTATAACTTCAAACTCCTGAGTTCAAAAAATCCTCCTGCTACAGCCTCCCGAGTAGCTGGGACTACAGGCGCACACTACTACAGCTAGCTAATTTTTCAATTTTTTGTAGAGATGGGGCCTCGCTATGTTCCCCAGGCTGGTCTTAAACTCTTAGCCTCAAGTGATCCTCCCACCTCAGCCTCCCAAAGCCCTGGGATTACTGAGATGAGCCACGGCATCCAGCCAATATGAGTATTTTTGAGGGAACTTTTGCAAGAAGATGACCATTCAAAAGGGTGTGCTGATTTCAGTTACCCATCCCATCCATGCAGTGGAGTGAAGGGAAAGAGCATGAGTCTCGAGCCAGACAGACCTGGATTCAAACGCAGAAAAGTTGCTTAAGTCTTCAGGGTCTATTTCCTAATCTGCAAAATGGAGATAATTGCTTTACCTACTTCAAGGCTGCTGTGAGAATTAAATGAAACAATGTGTGAAAAGCGCTGGACACCCAGACATTGGGTAAATATTGTTGCTGTTAAACTGCATGTGTAGGTGCCTAACAAGGAGTACACGGTCATCATTACTACTGCAAAGTTGCTTAACACTGGGCAGGCAGCTGCTGCATGTGCACCTCCATCCCTCTAACTCCAATGAGCAAATGTCAATGAAAAAGCTGCGACTCTGGGATTCCTCTCACAAGGAAAGGCATCAGCTTCCCTCACTCTTCCCTCTACTCCAAGAAACACCACATTTTACATCTCTAAAAATTCTCCAGGAGGTTTAAAACAAAAAATCCAGGCAATGCGCTGACTCCTTCTTGACCAGGCTACCCTGAGAGTTAACAGAAACCTAGACATGCTCATCAGCTTCCAAGGAAAGCTGCCTCTTGATCCAGCCATGGGCAATCACACCAGCAGAGAGCTGCTTTGCAAGGGGCCAGCCAAATTTGAGTCCCAGCCTTCGCACTTTAACTGCAGTGCTTCTCAAGAGCATCAGGACAAGAGGACCCAGCTTCCCATCCTCTTCATCTCAGCTGACCAGGCACTGTGGGCAAAAGGCACACCACAGGGCCAAAGCCCCCAAGCCACAGCAGTTTCCGTGAATCAGAAGAGATATTCTGATGCACTGTGGTCTGCAGCAAGCTCTCATCTGAGTCATCCAGCCTTTCAGCAGGGGCATCACCCACCTGTCCATCTATCCCATGAATTGGACAGGAGACCAATGCTGCTTGGGTCTTCCTAGTATCCTAGCACTTTGGCAAACACTTGGCAAGGTAGTGGGAGGGTTGCTCTGGGGCTCAGTTGATAGGGCTCATCAGCCTTCCCCTTCCCATTTCTGCAGAACAAAAACCTGCACCAACCAAAACCTGCATGTCTTCAAGATTTATTTTAACCACTCTAAAATACCGAGCTGAATATGGTTCAGCTCACTACTATGACATGATGAGATCTGCAGGCCCTATTTCCTTACACAGAAGAGAGAAGAAAGCACCAATGACAAGGAAAAAGAAAGGTTTGCAAAAACTCTTCACCAAAGGGCAGGCAGTTTCTCAATCAATACCAAGGTAATTACCAATCTGTGAAAGGAGCAAGGCTCCCATTACCAGCCAGCTAAAAAGGAGTGCCACAGACAATTTGTAGAAAGCATGCTGTAATGTACAAACAGGGTCAAAGGATACTTAGGTGTAAAGGCAACATCCGGACTAACAACTCCCATGTACCAGCTTGGTGAACCAAATCCCTACAGGTTTGAGGAACAACCACACTGCTCTTTTCTCTGCCATTTGGACAAGTGCAAACAATTCATGTGTTTGCATTCATTCATTAACGCAACAAACATTTACTTAGCACCTGGTACATGTCAGACATTGGGCTGGCCATACTCTAGACTACAAGCTAGACCTCTGATAGTGCAAAAGTCATCTGCTTCAGGCGGCACATGGTGAAGAGGGCTAACGTCTGAGATGATGATGATGCTTTCTAAAAGTGGCTTCTGAAAACAAGTGGGGGGCTTACAAGTCCTGTAAGCTCCCCAAAGACAGGGTCCAGCCCTCCAGAGGTAAAGGAAAAAGAAAAAATAAAGACAGGGGTTGTGTTTTGTTCGTCACTGCCTTGCATGTATAATACATGTCAACTGAATGCAACTGAAATAGAAAACAAAAACTTCTATTCTTTCAAGATCTTTTGCTTTGCTGTTTCGGAAGGCTTTGTAACCAAAGAAAAACAATGACAAAAGAAGGGAAAATGGGACTTGGTCAGATATATTAAGAACACCTTTAGTGCAATCTTGGGACTTCAGCCCCAAGTGCATCTACAGCTCAGCCTTCAGAGCCCCCAGAGCCACAGCCGGCTTTCTGGTGGGGTGCTCTCCCCTCCCTCTTCTCTGCCGTTTACTGCCCTCTGAAAACCCCACTTGGAGCCCTAAAGAAAGAAAGGGGGCGGGCAGGAAGAAGGAATGAGAAGGGGAAGATACATCCTGAACCGGTGTTCACCAAGAAGGAAGGAAGCCAAACCCTAAGGCTAGGGCCTGGGGGCAGGGCTGGCCCCGGGGAGGAGATGTGAGGGTGCTCCGGCCGCAGCGGGCCCTGCGCCCCTCTCTGGGCGTGCAGGGACACTTTTCCATTCTAAGCGGCCTAGCTTCCCACCCCCCCACCACCCTTCTTTTTTCTTTCTTTTTTAAAAAATTTTGGTGAAATCGTCTTTAGGACTGGAGGAGAAAAAGGGAAGCGTGTAAGGTGAGGAAGAAGTTGGTGAGAGAGAGAACGATAGCTCCCCTCGAGGGTTCACCCAACCTGGCACCGAACCTGCATTTTAGGGCAGTCCTATTCACTGTCTGGAGTTCCAGAAGCCCAAAGGCCAGGCTGCACCCAGAGGAAAGGACAGGAGTCCCTAGGGGAGCCTTCTAGGCCTGTCATTTAATAAGGTAGTGGGGGGAGAGAAAGAGGAGTCTCCATGGCCCAATCCGTACCCAAGGGACTTGCCTGGGGACGTTCTCTGCTCTCCTCCCCTCCCGCAGCCCGGGTAGTCGTTGCGGGGTCGGTGCCCCGGCGCCAGAACCCGCAGAGAAGTTTCGCTGCTGCAAACGTGAGAAAATGCAGCTCAGCAGAACTCCCGCCCCCACCCTCTCCGCGGCCCCACCCCCGCAGCCCGACCCCTGGCGGCGGCGACCTTGGCCACCAGGGGCACTTGGAGGAGGGGCTGCCCTCGGGGCTCTCCCAGAGGGCTGGAGGAGGCCTCCAGGGTCTGCGGCCACCTCCCCTCGCCTGTCAGCCACCAGGACGGGCGTATTCAGCCCTAGGCGCGCGCCCCTCGCGCCCCTAGGCCGCCAGGCCCCCGCCGGGGCGCCCCCTGCACCCCCAGCCCCGCCGGCCCCCGCGCGCCCCTCTGCGCCGCTCCGCTCCCGAGCCCGCGAGGGCGCCCAACTTACCCCCCAGTGCAGGGGCCGGGGCTCGGGCGGGGCGCGTTACATCAGGCGAGGTCGCCCCTCCGGCTGCCGGGTCCGCCGCGCTCCAGGGATTTCTGGGTCTGGCTGCCAAACTCTCCGCGCCTTTCGCTCCCCTTGCTGTGGTCTCCCCCAGTGCCCCCTCCTTCTCTCCCGTCCCTCGGCTCTTTTTTCCGGGTTAATTACGTTTCGCATTAAAGCAAAACCCAGCCCCGGATGTGAGTACAATGCTCCGCGGAGCCCGCCGGGGAGGGAGAGGGGTGCCGGGGCGCCGCGGGTTGGGAGGGGGCGCGGCCGGGCGCCTGGGCCGCGAGGGGGAGGCGGGGGCGGGGCGCCCGGAGGCTGCGCCCGACGCCGCCCGCGGTCCGCGCCTGGCAGGTGGGACCTGCGCCCCGAGACTGCCCCGCGGGGAGGCCCGGCCCCGACGCTCGCTCGGGCAGCAGGTGTCCGGGCAGGGGGCGTCCTTGCAGGAGGAGGCGAGCTGGAGCGCGAACTCCCTCAAGAACCCCATTTCCTTCTCCCAGAGCCCCACCCAGCGACCTCAGCTGGGCCTCCTTCGGATCCTGAGCCCTTAGCCTTTGGGGACCGAGGAGTTGGGGTAAGGGTTAGGGTCCCAAGAAGAGTGGCTTCTTCAGGTTGTCCTAAATGTACCCTAAGAGACCAGTGGGCGGGAACGCTCTAACCAGGGTTATAAGGACTTTAATTTCTTTATTTTATTTTATTTTTTAATTAAGACAGGGTCTGGCTCTGTCGCCCAGGCTGGAGTGCGGTGGCGCAGCCATAGCTCACTGCAGCCTCGACCTCCTGGGCTCCAGCAATCCTTCTGCCCCAGCCTCCCGAGTAGCTGGGACTACAGGCGCCTACAGCGTGCCCGCTGGGACTTTTTCGGTGTGATGCGAAGACTCCCTTCCTGCCCCCAGAGCATGAGGGTGCTCTGGGAAAAAATGGGAAACCGACAAGCATGTGTTACTATGTAGACCTCGCCAAGAGGAACTAAGAGAGCTGCTGTGCGCCGGTCCCGCCCCTGCGCTATCTCATTTGATCCACGCCGCAACCTATGGGTACCAGTCCGGTTCACGGTGAGGAAACCGAGACTCAGACTTGTGAAGTAATTTGCCCTGGGTCCCCATTTAGTAAACGGCAGGTCTGTCAGGTTCTGACACCGGCCTCCCACGTGGGGAGAGAGACATTTGAATATGCATCAAGTCAGGTGGACAACATCCGAAACATGAAATTGTAGTGGATTCGCGCGGGCCTGCAGGGCCGTGCGCCGGTGTCTGGCGATCCTGATGCAAACGTCGTTAATCAGGTGTAAATCCTACGAGGCTTTGAGAGAGGCAGGCATAAGAAGACGCTGAGGTTCTCCAGGACAAGGACTGGATTTGCAGGAAGGCGGGAGAGGCTGGGGCACATTCCCGGTGTTAACAGAGGAAAGGCGACCTCTTATGTCTCCACGACCGACCGGAGGCCACAACGCCTGGGAAGGGGGGCTCAGGCCAATGAGCCAGGACCGAGGGAGAAGGACAGCCCGCCCCACACCCCCCGAAAGCACCAGTGATGAAACCACACAAGTTTCCTCTTCCATTTTGATTGCCAAAGCAAAAATGAACCGCGCCGGTCTCTCAGGTGTGAAAAAAGACTGCTTTAGAGCATTTTGCTTTCAATAAGGAAGAAAAGGGGGACGATGGGCAAAAACGCACACACGCACAGACACACACACACACACATTTCCCTTGAAATAAATACATCAATGTCTTTTTTCCCCCTGTTCATGGAGGTTTTTGCCACTCATCTGTAAGTTTCAGGCACCAGAACAAACTGAAGAGCATCTCTTCTGGAAGCACGGAACCTGGATTTGAAGCCCAGCTTTGCCGTTTACTGGCTTTGACCCCTGGGCAAGTTATTTAACTTCTCAATGCCTCTGTTAGGAAAAGTCAGTGAGTTTAACATTTGTGAAGTGTTGAGATTCCTGTCGAACATGAAGTAGGTGCTATGTAAATGTTTTTTAAATTTAAAAATTAGATGATCATTTTCAGTATGAAAAGCAACACAATTCCATCCAGCTCCAAGCAAATCCGACTGGAACTGAGGGTTTCCAGTATGAGCAATGAGGTAAATTTCTCAGATTTCATGGTATGGTTCATATTAAACTCATAAAACTCTACTCCCCGTGGGGCTGCCTGAGTCATTCCATCACAGAGCCACAAGTATTTCCTGAGCACTACTGTATTGGATGCTGGGAGGCAAAGAGAAGCAGAAGGCCTTGGGGGCAAGAGAATACAGGTGTCTCTAGAAAAGGCTGAAGCAGTTTTGTGCCCTGGGAATGGCACAGAGAGTAAGTGCTGTCAACTTTTAGAAGGACAAGATATAGCCAGGGGCAGTGGCTCACGACCTGTAATCCCAGCACTTTGGGAAACCAAGGCAGGAGGATCCCTTGAGTCCGGGAGTTCAAGACCAGCCCGGACAACTAGGGAAACTTCATCTCTACAAAAAATAAAAAAAAAATAAATTAGCCAGGTATGCACCTGTGGTCCCAGCTACTCTAAAGGTTGAAATGGGAGGGTCACTTGAACCCAGGATTTTGAGGCTGCAGTGAGCCATTATCATGCCACTGCATTCCAACCTGAGTGACAGAGTGAGAACCTGTCTCAAAAAAAAAAAAAGAGGGAAATGTGTCTCTGTATGGGGGATGGGGGGCGGGGGGGATGGTGGGGGAGCTCAAGAAGGGAGTGGGCTTTGAAATGGGACTTAGATGGATACAGTTTGACACCAGTGGGAGGAGGCCAGGAACATGTCGGGCTGAGGGAAGGTCATCATCAGTGCACTCGGGGAGATGCTCATACTTCACTGGAGCCCCATTTACTGCTACACTTATCCCTGGCCAGGACCTGGCCCCAGTTAGATGACAAATCCTGCACTAATGTCCACTCTCTTATTCCTGGATCTCCCAGGGCTTCCTCAGAGGGCCCTCCACCCCCACCCTCCTCTCATGTTACCTTGAAGCAGGTGTCAAGTGAGTCTCTGCCCTGCTATGTTTTGTCATCCCTTTCTCTCTTTTTTGGGGGGCACTTTTTTATTGTGATAAAGTACACATGACATAAATTTTACCATTTTAAAGTGTATATGTAGTGGCATTCGGTAAATTCACAATGTTGTACAACTCTCACCACTGTCTAGTTCCAACCGATTTTCATCGCTTCTAAAGGTGACCCCATACCTATTAAGCAGTCACTTCCCATTCTTCTCTTCTCCCAGCCGCTGGTCACCACTAACTTGCTTTCCATCCAGTCTATGGATTTGCCTATTTTTGATATTTCATATAAGTGGAATCATATATATGTGGCCTTCTGTGTCTAGCTGCTGCTGCTGCTGCTTTTTTTTTTTTTTTTTTAGACAGTCTGGCTCTGTTGCCCAAGCTAGAGTGCAGTGGCATAATCTTGGCTCACTGCAACCTCCGCCTCCCAGGTTCAAGTGATTCTCCTGCCTCAGCCTCCCAAGTAGCTAGGATTACAGGCCCGTGCCACCACACCCAGCTGATTTTTGTATTTGTAGTAGAGACGGAGTCTCACCACGTTAGCCAGGCTGGTATCGAACTCCTGACCTCAAGTGATCCACCCGCCTCAGCCTCCCAAAGTGTTGGGATTACAGGCGTGAGCCACCGCGCCCGGCTGTGTCTAGCTTCTTATGTTTACTTTTGCCATCACTTCACTGACACATTTTGAAAATACAGTATTGCTGTTGCCTAATTTTGCCTAATTTTATACTTTAATTTTGTTCAGTGCAATAAACAGCCCTGATGTCTGAGAATGTGACTGTACCTGTGGGGAAAGGAATGTCAAAAAAGGACCTTTCACATGAGCTATTTCAGCCCCCTTGTTGTACCAAGATAAAATAAAGCTCAACAATTTGCTCAAGGTTTTGAAGCTATAATAGTTAGTGGCAGAGTTGGTTCTAGAACCCAGAGTTGACTACCTTAGAATCTTCTAGTATTGGTATAGAAACCTTGCCACCAAGATGAAAACGTCTGGCCTAGAACATAAGAATCTAAACAGAAAGCCTTATGCACTACTCTAAGCATTTATTTATGTACTTTCTATTCATTTTCAATGTTAATGGCTGGTTAGCTAGATAACCTAACAGCCTCCAGTGGTGAGCCAGTGTACCCTGCAGGGAACTATTGTTCTGTCCTCATAGATACCCATTACATAAGGCTGCAGCTGGGGCCAGTTAGTTCTATTAGGGAAAGTGTGGGGCCAAAGAGGCCAAGGTCATTGGTTTGATTCTGGTTCAGGCCAGTTCATTTTGCACAGAGATGGATTGCTCCAGGGCTATACATTGCACCTCTAATGTTAGCCAGTCATTTTATAAATAGCTGCTATGGGTTTTGATAGCAAAGTATGAATAGTTCTGTACCATCCATTTCTAGAATGATTGCTCAAACTGCTATTGTTTTATTCAGTCCAATTCATTCCACAAACAATTATCTGAACCCATTACCATTTTTCCTCCTGTATGTCTTGCATTTACTTATTTTCCAGGTACTTACTAATTGCTAATTGTTATGCATGTATTATCTCATTTAAGCTTTATAATGACAATGATCCTGCCATTATTTTATGATGATGAGATGGCTAAGACATAGAGATAAAGCCCTGATACAAACCTGGACACCCCGAGGCCAAAGCCTGGTCTTTTACCTACCAAGCTACACTGGTAGATGCAATGTTAGGCCTTGTGAAGGATGCAGAAAAGCATAAAACAAAACGCTTCCTTCCCACCCCGACACTTCCTATGTTTATCATCATTTAGAATCTCCATTCCATTTCACCTAGCAATTGCATATCCAAAGAAAGTTATATGGATATATAGATAGCAATACGTGCACACACATACGTATTTATATTCACTGCAGCATTGGTCATAATGGTAAAAATTGGAAATCACTTTCATGCGCATCAAGAAGGGATTGAACAGGTGCATCACTACAATCTTATGCTATGCTGCACTTAGAAAAGAATGAGGGCTGGGTGGGGTGGCTCATGCCTGTAATTCCAGCAGTTTGAAAGGTCAAAGCAGGAGGATCACTTGAGCCCAGGAGTTCCAGACTAACATGGACAACATGGCGAGATCCGTCTCTGGGAACGATTTTTTAAAATTAGCTGGACAGGGTGGTGCACACCTGTAGCCCCAGCTACTCAGGAGGCTGAGGCAAGAGGATCACTTGAGCCCAGGAGTTCAAGGTTGCACTGAACTATGATCCCAACACTACACTCCAACCTGGGCAACAGAACCAAACACTGTCTCACAAAAAAAAAAAAAAAAAAAAAAGAATGAGGTAGTTATCTATATGAAAAATACTATACATTTTAAGTGAAAAAAGCAAAGAGCTTTACATATAGTATAATCCCATTTCTATAAATAATTTTTTACATGAAAAAGGTCTATAAGAATACATTCCAAACTGTTAACCACAGTTCTCTTGTGGCAGGGGCAGAGGGGTGATAATGGTGGATTTCACTTTCTAAGAGATGTATTCTGTGAGGGTTCTTTTTTTGCAACAAGCATGCATGCATTTGTTTTTTTTTTTTTTTAAAAAGGAACAGGAATGATTTAAATTTTTCATAAAATTTAAAAGTTCCATGAGAAAGAAAATCATATTGCAGCCTTCGAGGAGCTCATCTCTTACTAAGGAGGGAATATAGTATGTACAGAAACTGATACATGCAGAGGAGAGCAGAGATAAAATTCCCTGGGAAGATTATCAACCAGCTGTGGTTGAGAAGGGCAGGAGAAAATGCATGAAGGACATGGCCCCTTGCAAGGACCTTGAAAGAAAGGTTAAAATGTAGAAAGGTGAAGGGGGGGTGAGAATAGGTGGATTCCAGATACAGAGATGATCAGAGGCAAAGCACAGAGCAGGAGCACATGGGATCTATTCAGGGAAGTGTGGCTGGTACAGTTCAGCTGGAGCACGGGAGGACACATGAAGGATTTTCATGGGGAATGAAACAGGAAACAAAGGTAGCTGGAGGGTCTTTATTGCTAAGCTAAGGAGTCTGTACTTACTACTAGGCTTCAAGAGCCACTGAAGGCTTTTGAGCAAGGAAGGGACACAGTTGGAAGTTAAGTGGCTATGATTTCATAGTTACTGGCTGCCTAGTAACTAGACTCTGGCACCCAGCTACCTAGTTTTGACTCCTGACTCGGTCACTAATTAGCTGAATAGCCAGGGACCAGTGACTTCTCTGTGCTTCTATAAAATGGGGAAGGTGGTGATGACAGATAACTGTCTCATACCATGGCATTTGGGATTGAGTGAATTCATGCTTTTAGGGAACATGGTTAAGTGCTGACAATGGTAAATTTGAAAAATCAGTATCATACCTTTGGATTTAAATCCTCGTATTTCATTTGAAACTTTTATCCCAAAGAGCTAACACTTCATGATAAATTAACTATTCTTTTTCCCCCACTCTCAGGGAATTAGAGATTTTTCATCTCATTTTACAGATGGAAGAATTTAGGTTTTAAGAGAGCGATAGCATCTCAGCATCACACAGCCAGTCATGAGCTGAATCCCTGGGTTCTGAATGGTAGTTCAGTGACCTTTGCCCAATACTTAAGGTCGTCTCTTAGCTCAAATTCTCAGAGCCTTGAGAGTAGGAAAATGGGGAGTAGAGGAAGCTTAGGAAATTTCTGTTTATAGGGTAAGAGAAACAGCAGTAAAGAACAGTAGTAAAGTAAAATCAAAAAACAGAAAACTCCGGTGGAACATTTGGAAGTTTATAAAATCAGACTTGTAAAATATAAACAGGAGATATACATACACACATATACATACGTACATACAGGTGCTAAAGTTATTTCCTAGTAAAAAAGTTTGGAAAGCATTGTTGTACTGCTAAGTCTGACACTAATAGTGTCATTTCTCAGCCTCAGAACTGAGTGTGCGTGCCATCCCCAGAAATAACAGTCTGCTGGCCAAGAGCACCATTCCTATTGATTCATGCTGATGGCATTGTTTTCCCATCAGTTTGAATAAGTGCAGTGCACCACTCGGAATCCTGCATCCTCAGTGATGCCCTGCAATTAGAGGGAAGAACTGGGACTTCCCAGTTCAGAGTGAGAGAATGAATAGGTACTTAACTTTGGATCTATGACCGTGTTTTAGCACTATGTTTGACTTTATTTTTGCTTAGACTAGTTAAATAATTCACTACTTCAGTACTGAGCCCACACAGGGGCTACTCTTAGTAAATACTTGTGGGTGAATATAGTCAAAGTTATTAGCAAGAATAAACTCTAGCCAGTTTATTCCAAGAGATGCCTATGGTAGTCAGTGAAGTGGGTTGACTTTTACATCAGTGATTCCCAATACAAGCTGATTATTACAACCCATAGAAAACAAAGAAAAGCAAAAAGGATATTTGGACACATAGACTTATGTCCTTTTATTATTTTGTTAATAGGCAATATATGTACACAGTAAAAAGTTCAAAAGAATTAAATATTCTTTTTCCCCCACTCTCAGGAAATTAGAGATTTTTCAACTCACTTTACAGATGGAAAATTTAGGTTTTAAGGAGAACGATAGCATCTCAGAATCACACAGTAGAAACGAATGAAGTCGATGCTTCCCTGCTTGACTTCTAAATTCTTGTGTTCTCACATACAAAGGAGTTACCAATTATTTTTTAAAAATACAAAATAACGGGCTGGGCGTGGTGGCTCACGCCTGTAATCCCAGCAGATTGGGAGGCCGAGGTGGGCGGATCACGAGGTCAGGAGTTCGAGACCTACCTGGCCAACATGGTGAAATCCCGTCTCTACTAAAGATACAAAAAATTAGCCAGGCATGGTGGCAGGTGCCTTTAATCCCAGCTACTTGGGAGGCTCAGGCAGGAGAATCGCTTGAACCTGGAAGGCAGAGGTTGCATTGAGCCGAGATGGTGCCATTGCACTCCAGCCTGGGTGACAGGGCGAGACTCCATCTCAAAAAAAAAAAAAAAAAAAGTACAAATAACAACACTGAAAAGCAGTATTTCTTCTGCCCATGTTCTCAAACACATTGTTATTCTTACCAGAGATAATTAATGTGTGTGTGTGTGTGTGTGTGTGTGTGTGTGTGTGTGTGTGTGTGTGTGTTTAATACTAAATATTCAGTTTTGCAAGAATATACCTAAAAATGATAACAGTAATTATCCTAGTGGTGGACTTATAGGTGATTTTTAAAATCTTGTTTTTCTAGGTTTTCTAAGTTTTCTTTAATACGCATGTATTATTTTATGATTCAAGAAAAAAAGTTTTACAAATAAATAGTTCTTACTGTGAAAGTACTTCAGCTATCTCACAGATGTTTTGTGATTTAAAAACAATATAGAACTGGCTGGGCGCAGTGGCTCAGGCCGAGGTTGGTGGATCACGAGGTCAGGAGTTCAAGACCAGCCTGGCTAAGATGGTGAAACCCCATCTCTACTAAAAATACAAAAAATTAGCCAGGCGTGGTGGCAGGCAGCTCTAATCCCAGCTACTCAGGAGGCTGAGGCAGATAATTGCTTGAACCCAGGAGGCGAAGGTTGCAGTGAGCCCAGATCGTGCTACTGCACTCCAGTCTGGGCGACAGAGCAAGACTCTGTCTCAAAACAAGAAAATAAATAAATAAAAATAAATAAAAATATAAATAAATAAAAACAACATAGAACTAACTTCATCCTCAGAAAATACTTGAAAATACTTGCCATGTCTGGGCATGCTGGCCCACACCTGTAACCCCAGCACTTCGGGAGGCCAAGGTAAGCAATTGCTTGATCCCAAGAGTTTGAGATCAGCCTGGGCAACATAGTAAAACTCTGTCTCTACTAAAAACACAAAAAGTCAGCCAGGCATGGCACCATGAGCATGTAGTCCTAGCTACCTGGGAGGCTGAGGTAGGAGGATCATTTGAGCTCAGGAGGTTGAGGCTGCAGTGAGTGATGACTGTGCTACTGCACTCCAGCCTAGCCTGGAGGACCACAGAGAGGCCTTCTCTCAAAAAAAGAAAGAAAATGCCAGTCTGTGGATATATTTTTCAAAAAATGTTAGCCAGTTTTGTGTCCATTCATATTAAAACTCCTGCTACCGGAAAAGAGATACGAAACCTAGTTAGCAGCTTGAACTCTGAGTCCTAGTGAATCAGCATGAGTCACTGGAGATAGGTAACTTGCTCAGGAATCTTCTTTCAAATTTCATCATAATTTGTATGATGACTCCACATGTCCTTCAAACTACATTAAACTTAAGTGTAGCACCAGACTGGAGAATTAAGGCCAGTCCAGTTTAACTCCTTCATTTAGCAATTAAACTATCACAAACTAAATTTATCCTTACACCTAATACTTAATGATGCTGCGGGTGTTTTAATTGCTTGAATGACCAAATGCACCCTTCAGTGTCTGAAGTTGTCATAGTTCCATCTCCCTAAGAAGACAAATAGGAACATTGTCACCTTTCTGGCAACTGCAGTCTCTGGAACAGAACTCTGAACTCATAAGGTGAGAAGAGAAGGGCCTCTGAGTTGCTAGCCAAAGTTCTGGGAGCCTTTCTTAGGTTTGATTATTGATTCCAATTGCATATCTAATTTCAGAAAGCCTGGGAGTATGGTTTCCTAGCCCTCAGCATATCAGAAACCTCAGGAGAATGGAAGAACCACTGGAGAAGTGGGTGAGAGGATGTGGAGGAGTGCATGGGTTTTGTTTTTTTGTTTTTTGTTTTTTGTTTTTTTTGAGACGGAGTCTCGCTCTGTCACCCAGGCTGGAGTGCAGTGGCGCAATCTCGGCTCACTGCAAGCTCCACCTCCCGGGTTCACGCCATTCTCCTGCCTCAGCCTCTCCGAGTAGCTGGGACTACAGGCGCCCGCCACCACGCCCGGCTAATTTTTTGTATTTTTAGTAGAGACGGGGTTTCACCATGGTCTCGATCTCCTGACCTCGTGATCCGCCCGCCTCGGCCTCCCAAAGTGCTGGGATTACAAGCGTAAGCCACCGCGCCCGACCTGTTTTGTTTCTTTGAGACGGAGTCTCACTGTGTCACCCAGGCTGGAGTACAATGGCGTGATCTCAGCTCACTGCAACCTATGCCTTCTGGGTTCAAACGATTCTCCTGCCTCAGCCTCCTGAATAGCTGGGATTACAGGCGCACGCCGCCACACCAGGCTAATTTTTGTATTTTTAGTAAAGACGGGGTTTCACCATGTTGGTCAGGCTGGTCTCGAACTCCTGACCTCGTGATCCGCCTGCCTTGGCCTCTCAAAGTGCTGGGATTACAGCTGTGAGCCACCACACCAGCCAAGTGCATGGTTTTATCCAGTTCATTCCTATGCCCATAAATGGGATTGCTGAAAAGTTAACTAGCATTCCCACAGGTTACATGTGCTCCTGGGGATTCCCACAGGATTCCCACAGGTTACATGTGCTCCTGGGGATGATCTTGGAGTAAGATGTGGTTGAACTGTGATCAGTGCCTTTGTTTTAGGTGGAAAGTGCTACGTGGTTTTGCTGGTAGGAAGGGTGGCCTGGTGGGGGGATGGCAGTGGAGATCACCCCTGTGGTGATAAGAGCAGCCTTAATGATTCTCTCATGCCCTTTTATATTCTTAAGATATTACATCATGTGCATTATGTATCTTTTTCTTAATAAAAAATGTTTTTAATTAATGTTCATAAGACTTTACAAATAAAAAGCCTGGAAAAAGTGTACAAATTAAAAATATTGTACCACATTGAGAAAAAATCACAATGAGATATCCTACACACATACCAGCATGGCTAAAATGAAAAAGGGTGACAGGCCAGATGCGGTGGCTCACGCCTGTAATCTCAGCACTTTGAGAAGCTGAGGCAAGCAGATCACTGGAGTCCAGGAGTTCCAGACCAGCCTGGGCAGCATGGCAAAACCCCGTCTCTACAAAGAAAAATACAAAAATTTGCCAGACACAGCGACATGTGCCTGTAGTCCCAGCTACCCGGGAGGCTGGGGCAGGAGGGTTGCTCCTGAGCCTCAAGTTCAGGAGTTTGAGGCTGCAGTGAGCCATGATCACACCACTGCACTCCTGCCTGGGTGACAGAGTAAGATCTTATCTGTAAAATAGATAAATAAATATAAATTTAAATAAATAAAAATAAACATGCAACTATCATAGGACCCAGCAATTGCTCTTCTGGGCATTTATTCCAGAGAAATGAAGACTTATGGTATTCACACAAAAACCTATACAGGAATGCTTATAGCAGCTTTACTTATAATAGCCAAAAACTGGAATCAACCCAGATGTCTTTCTGCTGGTGAATATCAGACAAAATGTAGTTCATCATACCATGGAATACTATTCAGCAATAAAAAGGAACAAGCTATTGATACACATAGCCACCTGGATGAATCTTCAGAGAATCATGCCAAGCAAAAAAAGCCAAACAAAAGGTTATATACTGTATGATTCCATTTATAGAACATTTTGAAATGATAAAAGTATAGAAATGGAGAACAGATTCATAGGTGTCAAAGGTTATGAAGTGGGTATGCACTGGGCATGGTGGCTCATGCCCGTAATCCCAGCACTTTGGGAAGCCAAGGCAGGCCAATCACGAGGTCAGGAGTTTGAGACCAGACTGACCAACATGGTGAAACCTTGTGTCTACTAAAAAAATACAAAAATTAGCCGGGCGTGGTGGTGCACGCCTGTAATCCCAGCTACTCAGGAGGCTGAGGCAGGAGAATCGCTTGACCCAGGGAAGCGGAGTTTGCAGTGAGCCAAGATCGCACCACTGCTCTCCAGTCTGGGTGACAGAGCGAGACTCTGTCTAAAAAAAAATAAAGAAGTGGGTATGGTGGGAAGGAAGGAAGTATATGTGGCTGTAAAAGAACAACACATGGTTACTTGTGCTGATGGAAATGTTCTGTGTCTTGGCTCACTCAATGTCAATATCCTGGTTGTGGCAACTCACTATGATTTACAAGAGGCTACCATTCAGGAAACGGGGGAAAGGCTATGCAGTATCTCTGAATTATTTATTACAATTCCATGTGAATCTACAATTATCTCCAAATACAAAACTTAATTAAAGAAAGAGGTTTTTTGTTTTTTTGTTTTTTGTTTTTTTGACGGAGTTTCGCTCTTGTTACCCAGGCTGGAGTGCAACGGCGCAAATCTCGGCTCACTGCAACCTCCGCCTCCCAGGTTCAAGCGATTCTCCTGCCTCAGCCTTCCCAAGTAGCTGGGATTACAGGCATGCACCACCACGCCCAGCTAATTTTGTATTTTTAGTAGAGATGGGGTTTCTCCATGTTGGTCAGGCTGGTCTTGAACTCCTGACCTCAGGTGATCTGCCCGCCTCGGCCTCCCAAAGTGCTGGGATTAGGCGTGAGCCACTGCGCTTGGCCAAGAAAGAGTTTTAAAGCCAGAAAATTTATTGTGAGTGTTCTGTGCTTGAATAGATGTTATCTGTTTTTTTAAAAAAAATCACTTAAGGGCCGGGCGCGGTGGCTCACGCTTGTAATCCCAGCACTTTGGGAGGCCGAGGCGGGCGGATCACGAGGTCAGGAGATCGAGACCACGGTGAAACCCCGTCTCTACTAAAAATACAAAAAAAAAAATTAGCCGGGCGTGGCGGCGGGCGCCTGTAGTCCCAGCTACTCGGAGAGGCTGAGGCAGGAGAATGGTGTGAACCCGGGAGGCGGAGCTTGCAATGAGCCGAGATTGCACCACTGCACTCCAGCCTGGGCGACAGAGCGAAACTCCGTCTCAAAAAAAAAAAAAAAAATCACTTAAGGACAGGTGCTGCGGTTTATGCTTGTAATCCCAGCACTTCAGGAGGCTGAGGCAGGCTGATGGCTTGAGTCCAGGAGTTTGAGACCAGCCTGGGCAACGTGGCAAAACCCCATCTCTACAACAAATAAAAAAAATTAGCCGAGGACAGGTGCGGTGGCTCAAGTCTATGATCTCAGCACTTTGGGAGGCCGAGGCAGCTGGATCACTTGAGGCCAGGAGTTTGAGACCAGCCTGGCCAACATGGCCAAACTCCATCTCTACTAAAAATACAAAAAATTAGCCGGGTCTAGTGGTGTGCAACTGTAGTCCCAGCTACTTGGGAGGCTGAGGCAGGAGAATTCCTTGAACCCGGGAGGCAAAGGTTGCAGTGAGCCAAGATCATGCCACTGCACTTCAGCCTGGGTGACACAGCAAGACTCCGTCTCCCTGATTCAGGAGGTCAAGGTGCTGATGGCCATGATCTCCATTGCATTCATCTGGAGCAGACCTACTCTCATGTGTGTGTGTGTGTATGTACATATATATATAAAACTTATGGTGAACATATATCCCTCTTGATCCTGCGTAACTGAGGCATCCCTACTTATGAACTCCACAGACTAAGCATAGTTTTGCACATTGAGGCTGGCAATCCTTAAATTGTTGGGGGCTAACATTCAGTTTTTAGTTGTGTCCTAAAGAGCAGTGCTTCATTCCTCTGCCACCTCAACTGCTACAATCCCTCTCACATAGCTCCCCCATGAGCACTTCCTCTGCTCTTTGGGCATTTGGTTGCTTGCATCCATTTTTCTGCCTTCCTTAAGAAGAAAGTTTCAACACTTGGAGAAACTCCACCAGAACCTCACCTGGTATTCGAGAAAGTCTCTCTCCAGAGCAGAGCAAGGTGCACATGAAGCTTCGTTAGTTTCAATGTGTTGCCATAAATTCTGCCATGGCTGTCCCCTGTATTTAGAAGATGACATCATGGTAGCAAGCATTACATTCAGAAGCAAGCATTACAGCAGAAGTCTGTTAGAATGCAGCTTGTAATTATGTGTTGCTGAGTACACCATGAGTCAAATTGGGGCCTCCGAAATGTAACTGCATAGTCTTTAAATAGTTCATCCAGGAGGTCTGGGGGCTGATTTATTTCTGGTTTTTCCAATTTAAGTCCTTGTACTGTACTGTGACCCTGTAACTACTACCCAGTTCAGAGCAGAAGGGCAGCATAGTGCGGTACAAAGAATTTCAGACTAGGAATCCTCTGAAATTGTAGGGACAATTATGTCTACCATTTCTGTTGTTCCAGGTTGTAAAGGATTGGGAAAATGTAAGTATTACGTTGTGAACAGGAATGTTAGTAAGAGGATGGTAGAAAGCAACAGCCTTCGGCCGGGCAAAGTGGCTCACGCCTGTACTCCCAGCACTTTGGGAGGCCGAGGCAGGTGGATCACCTGGGATCAGGAGTTTGAAACGAGCCTGGCCAACATGGTGAAACCCCGTCTCTGCTAAAAAAATTAGCCGGGCGTGGTGGCGTGCGCCTGTAATCCCAGCTACTCGGGAGGCTGAGGCAGAAGAATTGCATGAACCGAGGAGGCGGAGGTTGCAGTGGGCAGATTGCACCACTACACTCCAGTCTGGGTGACAGAGCAAGACTCCGTCTCAAAAGAAAAAAAAAAAGAAAAGAAAGCAACAGCTTTAAAACTTTTCCTTACCTACAACCCCTAAAATGCTGAAATACTATGCATCTCTTCACACACTTTAAAGTTTGACATCTTTAACTTTTAATCATAGCTTTAAGTGTTCGCAAGGGATGTATTCTGCAGTCGTTAGCATGGGATGTTTTGAAATAAAACTGTCATATCACTCTTTTTAATGTATCCAATAGAATGTAAGTACCATAGTAATATGACACTGTCATTCATTTTTAAAATTGAACAAGCGGTTCTTTGACAGCCAGAAATGTTAAATCATCCCCTTTCTTCCTTGAACTATACTTTCATTCCACTTTCCCTAAAGAATTGTATCCAAATGTCAGCTATTTTTATGCTTGAACATCTTTTATTGATTGCCCTATCATATTTTCTGAAACAAAAATGCATATGTAAATTGATTTTACAGTGTTAAAAAAAATCCTGTGTCCATAAGCCTCTAAGTGTTAAAACAGTTTTTGAGACTAAGTCATCATTACAATTATTAATAAGATCAAAATATAGTTTATTGATAAACACAAAACAGTAAAATAGCATTAGAAATTATTCTTTTAATGAGATGGATGAGGATGGATTTTTAAATATATGTATGTTTATATATTTACACACATCTATAGTAAACAAGTATATGTAATGAGGTTAAATATTCATTAATTAATATTACTCATTGCAATAATGAGCAGGATGTAGCGTCAATACTTCCCCTATTTCTTTTTCTTTTTTTTTTTGAGATGGAGTCTCACTCTGTCTCCCAGGCTGGAGTGCAGTGGCACAATCTTGGCTCACTGCAACCTCCGCCTCCCGGGTTCAAGCGATTCTCCTGCCTCAGCCTCCCAAGTAGTTGGGATTACAGGTGCCTGCCACCACACCCGGCTAATTTTTGTATTTTTAGTAGAGACGAGGTTTCACCATGTTGGCCAGGCTGGCCTGGAACTCCTGGCCTCAAGTGAGGCCTGCCTTGGCCTCCCAAAGTGCTGGGATTACAGGCGTGGGCCACCGCGCCTGGCCTTAATACTTTCCCTATTTCTCATTTTTACGAATGTAATCTCTGAGCAGCTTTGGTCACATTAATACGTAGATGAGGCTGCAAGGACTTTTGTTATGACAATGTCCAGGGCTGAAGAGAGGCAAGAAAACTGGGACATAACCCAGAGAGGCTTATGGCTTCAAAAGGGATCCTGGAATGACTAAATCCACTTTTGCCAGGGAACCTGAGATCTGTTTTTCAGCAGGGCTGTATTTGGTAATGTCATTCAATTATGTTAGAGACCTTCCTTTAAAAATTATTCTGTAGGGAGGCTTTTTATGCATGGGGTTGGGGGTATAATGAGAACACTCTCTACTTTCCACCCAATTGTGCTGTGATCCCAAAACTGCCCTACAAAATAAAGTTTTGCTTGTTTGTTTGTTTTTGAGACGGAGTCTCACTCTGTCGCCCAGGCTGGAGTGCAGTGGCACAATCTCAGCTCACTGCAACCTCTGCCTCCCGGTTCAAGCAATTCTCCCGCCTTGGCCTCCCAAGTAGCTGGGATTACAGGCACCTGCCACCACACTTGGCTAATTTTTGTATTTTTGTAGAGATGGGGTTTCACCATGTTAGCCAGGCTGGTCTTGAACCCCCTGACCTCAGGTGATCCACCTGCCTCAGCCTCCCAAAGTGCTAGGATTACAGGCTTGAGCCACTGTGCTCAGCCATTAAAGTTTATTCTTAAAAAAAATTCTAATGATTGATCTGTTCGTGGACAATTCAATTAGGTTTTTCCAAATTTTATGGATAGCAATGAATTGGGAACCGCTTAACCTGTGAAAGGATTTGTATCTCAGTTAGAAAAGGCTTTCCTGTCTCAACACAAACACGGATATTTCTCATTGTCCCTTGTCTTGGCCCTGAAGGTTTTTATGACCCAGGGCCATGTCTTTCTCCCCATTTTTAGAAGCGAGAGAGGGCTGTTGGGAAAGGAGATGTGGGAAGACAGAAGCCAGTGTGAACTGGCCTTCACTGCATCTCAGGGAGATCTAGACACTGATTCCCTTAAAACCGTGCCCTCTGGGTACCCACTGTTTAAACACCACTGTAGAGGTGATTTAAGAACTGCCTCGGGCTGGGCATGGTGGCTCAAGCCTGTAACCCCAGCACTTTGGAAGGCCAAGGTGGGCGGATTACCTGAGGTCAGGAGTTCTAGACCAGCCTGACCAACATGGTGAAACCCCGTCTCTACTAAAAATACAAAAGTAGCCGAGTGTGGTGGCACATGCCTGTAATCCCAGCTACTCGGGAGGCTGAGGCAGGAGAATTGCTTGAACCCGAGAGGTGGAGGTTGCAGTGAGCCGAGATCGTGCCAACAAGAGCAACAAGAGCGAAACTCCGTCTCAAAAAAAAAAAAAAAAAAAAAGAACTGCTTCAAATGCACAGAATCCTCATGTCAGATTTTTAGTCATTTGCTGTTTGTCTTAAATTCAAATTTAACTGGGTGTCCAGTATCTACGTGGGAATCCTGTGCAATCCAAGTCACTCTTTTGAAGAGATGAAAGAGATGAGAAAAACTGATACCTAAAAAATGTGCAGGCCAGGCATGGTGACTCACGCCTGTAATCCCAACAATTTGGGAGGCCGAGGCAGGTGGATTGCTTGAGCTCAGGAGTTTGAAACCACCCTGGGCAACATAGTGAAAACCCGTCCCTACAAAAAAATCAAAAAATCAGCCGGGCGTGGTGGCTCGCGCCTGTAGTCCCAGCTACTCTGAGGCCTAGGCAGGAGAATGGCATGAACCCAGGAGGTGGAGGTTGCAGTGAGCCAAGATTACACCACCGCACTCCAGCCTGGACAACAGAGTGAGACCCTGCTTCAAAAAAATAAATAAATAAAAATAAAAGAGACAGTTCTTCTACAAGGGTCTCTCCCCTTTCCCTCTGCCCAATTCTCAAATCAGTTTACTGCTTTCTCGCCTCTCACAGGGCGCTCCATTTCCACCCCACCCCACTATCTTTTTTCATCCTTCTTACCCAAAGCAAAATGTAAGCAGACAAAACAACAAAACTGCCAATGCTCATAAAGGGAAGAAGGCTCCAGGAGGAAACTTGGGTGAGGAAAGGGGTTTGAGGGGTGCAGAGAGAAATAGGCAGGACACCTCTGTCCTGTCATCCCAGAAACAGAGGCTAAAAAAAAGAGGAGGGAGAGCAGCAGTTTCTTTACAGCAAAAACTACATTTATGTAAAATGTGTGAATATTCTCCTTTACAGTCTACCCTGTAGACACATAATAAAAGTATTCCAAGTCCAACTACATGTCTGAGGGTCCTTGGCGCTCTCCTGATCTGTTTCATCAGAATGATACTGACCAAGCCTTCTGTTTTTTTCTTCCCCCTTCAGTTCCCATTCACTGCTGCTGCCCTCTCTCACTGCCTCTCATCTCCTAAGCACCAAAAATAATTTGAATTTCAAGCCTTTTTTTGGCCTTCCTGTGGGTGTGGGAGGACCTCCTTTGAGAATTGTTCTGGTTCTAGTCGGCTCCATCTGTAATTTGGCAAAATTTCTGCACCCTACCCCCAACTTTTCTTCTTAATATAAGGGGAGTTCGAATCCCCACCTCAAAATATGGTTCTTAGGATAACCAAAGTGACAAGATCCCCCCCAGAGATCCCCCCAGGCACCCCCCCAGGGAGCCCCTGAGGGTCTGCAGCCTCCACTTACCCCACCCCTGGTTTTGGAAGAAGGACTCTTTCTGAACAACAAAGCAGCTCCTCCCTAGCCCGGGGAAGCTACCTCCAGCAACAGCTTTAAAAGGCAAGGTGATTGCGAGAAAGAGGAGGGTGAGATCTGTGCTCTTCAGTTCAGGGGAGCCAAGGCAAGTTCCTGTTGCAAAGACAGTTTTAACAACTTACCAAGTTCAGTGAGTCTCTCTCTCTCTCTCTCTCTGTCTCTCTCTCTCCCTCTCTCTCCTCCACCGCATCCCCTTTGTGTGTATGTGTGTGTGTGTGTGTGTGTGTGTGTGTGTGTGTGTGTGTTATTTTCCTTCTCACCAACTCACCCACATGATCCCTTCCCTGGTCCTCTGGGTGACAGGTGATTTTCCTTTCTGAAAAAGCCTGTTGCCCACGCTGGCCTCAAACTCCTGGGAGTTTGCAATCCTCCCTCCTGCGCTGCCCAAAGCTGTGAGATTACAGGTGGCAGCCACCTTGCCTGGCTGTTGAAATGCATATTTATTAAAAGACAAAATATCACCAGGATCTGTAGATGTAACCACCCCACCCTCAGTCCCCCCGACACCCACCTCCGACCCATTTCCACCCCATCTCAGCCCTCCCTTAGCTAGCATCTGTAGACTCTGGCAAATGTTTGTTATTGACAAGAAAAAGGAAAGGGAAAAAAAATGAGAACAAGAAAAAGGACCGCACACCTAAGAGTTTTCTATGGTTTGGGGCAGTTTCGCTTTTCTTTTTTCTTTTTTTTTTTTTTGAGATGGAGTCTGTCTGTGTTGCCGAGGCTGGAGTGCAGTGGCGTGATCTTGGCTCACTGCAAGCTCCGACTCTCGGGTTCACGCCATTCTCCTGCCTCAGCCTCCCGAGTAGCTGGGACTACAGGCGCCTGCCACAATTCCCGGCTAATTTTTTGTATTTTTAGTAGAGACAGGGTTTCACCGTATTAGTCAGGATGGTCTCGATCTCCTGACCTCGTGATCCGCCCGCCTCGGCCTCCCAAAGTGCTGGGATTACAGGTGTGAGCCACCACACCCGGCCTCATTTTTCTTTATTTTGTTTTTAAGGTTTTAAAGGTTTCTCTTTGAAAAGATGGTATCACAGAACATGCAGAACTGCTCTGAAAATGCAACTTCATTTGCAAAACACTGCATCAAAATATTACACAGTCATGGAATCTAATGAACTGAGCATGCTTTCGTGAAACTTAAAAAATACTGAGCAATGCATTGAAAAACGCATGGTAAACAAAAGACAATTCAAGTTAAATAAAAACTGCAAAGGTCCTGAACCAATTAATGGTTGGTAACAATGTCATTCAAAAATGCCTTTAGGTTTCAATGAAATCCACCATTTATTTCTGCATGCCTAGTTCTTGAAAAAACTGTTTGAAGTTGTGAGGTAGGTAATGGCCAGGAATTACCATGCTCAGTTAATTTTACACCTCAAAGATACAAGTTTGCCATACTTAAAGCTCTTGTTAGGCCAGGTGCAGTGACTCACTTCTAACACATTTGGGAGGCCAAGGCAGGTGGATCACCTGAGGTCAGGAGTTCAAGACCAGCCTGGCCAACATGATGAAACTCCGTCTCTAATAAAAATACAAAAGTTAGCCGGGCATGGTGGCAGGCACCTGTAATCCCAGCTACCTGGGAGGCTGAGGCAGGAGAATCACTTGAACCCGGGGGGGCAGACATTGCAGTGAGCTGAGATCACGCCATTGCACTCCAGCCTGGGCAACAAGAGCGAAACTCCATTTCAAAACAAAAAAAAAGAAAAACAAAAGTTCTTGTTGATTCTGGCATGAGTTGCTTTTCAGTAAAAGACAATAGTCAACTAATAAGAATGGCATGAGATAGGATATGTAACAGTTTCACCATTCATATACTCACTTTGTTTCCTGGTTATATTTTGATTTTTAATAAAGATGCATTTCAACAGCCAGGCAAGGTAGCTCACATTTGTAATCCCACTGCTTTGGGCAGCCCAGAAGGGAGGTCGCTTGAGCCCAGGAGTTTGAGGCCAACCTGGGCAATGGAGCAAAACTCCTACCCTACAAAAAATTTTCAAAATTAATCAGGCATGATTCCACCCCTGTAGTCCCATCTTCTTGGGAGAGTGAGGTGGAGGATCACTTGAGCCCAGGAATTGGAGGCTGCAGTGAGCTATGATTGCACCACTGCATTCCAGCCTGGGTGACAGAGTGAGACCCTGCCTCTCAAAAAAAAAAAAAGAAAGAAAGAAAAGAAAACATTTCCAAGAGCTCCATAGGAAGCAGAATTTTTGGTGCCCTGGGACAGATTCAGTTCAAGCTTTTCATGACTTTGTTTCCCCTTGCCCTTTTCTTGCTGAAGGCAGTGCTTATAAAATTTTTTTTTTTAATTTTTTTTTTGTTTGTTTATTTGCTTGCTTGCTTGTTTTTTGAGATGGAGTCTCACTCTGTTGCCCAGGCTAGAGTGCAGTGGCGTGATCTCAGCTCACTGCAACCTCTGCCTCCCAGGTTCAAGCGATTCTCCTGTCTCTGCCTCCCAAGTAGCTGGGATTACAGGCACCCGCCACCACACCCAGCTAATTTTCATATTTTTAATAGAGACAGGGTTTTGCCATGTTGGTCAGGCTGGTCTCAAACTCCTGACCTCAAGTGATCTGCCCTCCTGGGCCTCCGAAAGTGCTGAGATTACAGGTGTGAGCCACCGCACCCAGTCCATTTACTTATTTAAAAAAAAAAAAAAAAAATTTAAGCAGGCTGCTGTGGTACCAATTGTTATATTCTTTGGAAAAGCAGTTTTCAAGAGCCTTAAAATATTTTTATCATTTGGCCCAGTGATTCCCACTCTGGAAATCTATCCAAAGAAAATGATCTAAAATGCAAGTGAGAAAAAATTGAACATAATGTGTTATGGGACTGAATTATGCCTCCCCCCAACCCCTAATTCACATGTTAAAACCCTAACCCCAGTAACTCAAAATTGACTGTATTTGGAAGTAGGGCCTTTACAGAGGTGATTAAATTAAACATAGTCTATTAAAATGGGCCCTAATTCAATCTGAGCAGTGTTTATATAAGAAAAGGAAATTTGAACACACAAAGAAACACCAGGGATGCCCAAATACGGAAGAAAGACAGTGCAGACACAGGGAGAAGGTGACCAATGGCAAGCCCAGGAGAGGAGTCTGGGCAGAAACCAACCCTGCTCCCACCCTGATCTTGGACTTCCAGCCTCCAGACAGTGAGAAAAAAAATTTCTGTTGCCTAATCCACCTACGTCTGTTGTACTTTGTTATGGTGGCCCTAGCAAACTAATAGACAATGATTTTGAAAATAATTATATCTATTTAAAATAGAGAACAATTAGAAATGGCCTAAATGTTCAACAATTGGGAAAAGAGTATCATACCATCATCAAAATGCTGAGGCTGTATGGAAAAAACTGCTTACAAGATAATGTTTAGCCAATAAAAGCAAGATACCAGGCACAGTGCCTCTCACTTGCAGTCCTATCTACTTGGGAGGCTGAAAGAAGAGGATCACTTGAGACCAGGAGTTCGAGACCAGCCTGGACGACATAGCAAGACCCTATCTCTAAAATAAAAAACATTGTATATACCCCATAAATATGTACAACTATGATGTACCATAATTAATAAAAATAAAATAATTTTGAAAAATTATATGCTGTCATCTGGGTTATTTTTAAAAAGCAAGATATATTTTATTTTATTATTATTTTTTAAGACAGTCTTGCTCTGTTTCCCAGGCTGGAGTGCAGTGGTGCGATCTCGGCTCACTGCAACCTCCGCCTCCCAGGTTCAAGCCATTCTCCTGCCTCGGCCTCTCTAGTAGCTGGGACTACAGGCTCCCGCAACCACGCCCAGCTAATTTTTGTATTTTTAGTAGAGGTGGGGTTTCACCATACTGGCCAGGCTGATCTCGAATTCCTGAATTCAAATGATCCACTCGGACTCCCAAAGTGCTGAGATTATAGGTGTGAGCCACCGTGCCTGGCCACAAGATACATTTTATACACACACACACATAAATGCATATATATATATATATATATATATATATATATATATATATATATATATGATTTTGACTATGCTTTGTAAAGCCTGTGGTGAGGGGAAAAAAACTAGGAGGAAAAAAAGCTCATTGTAGTATTGTTTTAGAAGATGATGATTATTATTTATATTCTCCTTTCTCCATTAAAGAGTTAAACTTATTGTTATTTGAAATACACATTATTTAAATAAGCAGGTAAAATAGGGCACTCTGTAAGTGGGCCTGTGTGAATGCACTCTCACAGAGAGTAGACTTCTGAAAGGAAACGGTATTGTTTGGACTGAGGATGTGGTTCTTGTTCTCAAGTGCACCAACTGTATTGATAAAATTCCTGCCCACATATCCCCATGTTCAGTGCAGCAGGTTAAAAGCTGTTCTGCACGTCATGCCTTTTTTTTTTTTTTTTTTTTTTTGAGAGAGGGTCTTACTCTGTATTTTTGTTTGTTTGTTTGTTTTGTTTTGTTTTTGGAGACAGGGTCTTACTCTGTTGCCCAGGCTGGAGTGCAGTGGCGCGATCACAGCTCACTGCAGCCTCCACCTCCTGGGCCTATGCAATCCTCCCACGTAGCCTCCAGAGTAGCTGGGACCACAGGTGCATACCACCATGCCCGGCTAATTTTTTAAAATATTTGTCTCACTATGTTGCCCAGGCTGGTCTCAAACTTCTGGGATTAAGTAATCTTCCTGCCTCAGCCTCCCAAATTGCTGGAATTACAGGTATGACTCACTGCACTTGGCCTGGATATCATTCTTTGATTGGTCCCAGGGTGACTGAAAGCCTTTGTCTTTTTCTCAGAGAGGACAGGCAAAGGCAGATGTCTCCCACTTGGCCTTCTACATGCTCTTCTCTGAGCTCTGCCATGATGGGTTCTCATCTAGTCAGCCTGGGAGCAAACCACGCCTAGGAGGCCCAGGGAAGGCCAGCAGGTCCCTGAAGCTCAATGTCCCTTCTATTCCTCAGAGAGATGCATTCTCAGAAAGAAACTGCACTCGTGTCTCCTCCTTTTTGCACCTATACCCTTTCCATTTTCCTCTGATGGATGTCTTTCCTTTGACTGCAATCATCGTGCATGTGGACAGCTCCTGAGTATGTGTCTGCAGCTTGAGCCTTTCTACTTCTCTCTACATTCCTGTATCGAATTGCACGCTGGTCTTCTACCTCCAAATGCCCCAAACCTAATATACCTAAAACTCGCCTTGTTGACTTTAAACTTCTCTCTCTTGCATTCCCTGTCTCTATAATAAAGACATAACTTCCACCCCGTCACTCAAGCCAGGAACCGAAATGTCATTGTCACTCCTTCTCTCTCACCACCCACAGCCAATTAGTCATCGAGCCGTATCGATTCCCACTGCCTACACCCCTTCCATCTCCTCCTCCCTGCCCCTGGCTCCTCCTCGCCTTAGTTCAGGCTCATGTTAGTCCTCGTTTGGGTCATTCACTCATTCAGGCTCTGGGGGCATGTTGGTGAATAAGATAGGAATGAGTCCTTCCCTCATGAAGCTTGCGGGTACGAAAGACAATAATCAAACAAAAGAATCCCATGTTTATGATGTATCAGAGCAATATGAAGAATATAACTGTTTGCTTGCAGAAGGGGAAATTAAAATTGAGACTGAAAAGAAAGAGTCGCAGAGAGAGCTCAAAGACAAACACTCCAAGAAAGACAAACAGCAAACAAATGCAAGGCTCTGAGGTGAAAAGAGCTTGCCATATTGGAGGGGCTTTGGCTGCCATATTGCTCTGAGAGGAAAAGTGGAACCAGGTGGCATGAAGAAGTGGGCAGGGCCCTTCTGGGCAACAATGAGAAGTCTGGATCTTTTATTATTATTTATTTATTTGTTTTGAGATGGAGTGTCGCCCTGTCACCAGGCAGGAGTGCAGTGGTGCCATCTCGGCTCACTGCAACTTCTACCTCCCGGGTTCAAGTGATTCTCCTGCCTCAGCCTCCCGAGTAGCTGGGACTACAGGCATGCACTACCACACCCGGCTGATTTTTTTTTTTTTTTAGTAGAGATGGGGTTTCACCATGTTGCCCAGGCTGGTCTTGAACTCCTGGCCTCAAGTGATCCACCCACCTCGGCCTCCCAAAGGGCTGGGATTCCAGGCATGAGCCATCATGCCCGGCCAGAAGTCTGGATTTTACCTTAAGCTGTTGAAAAGTGTTAATCAGGAGGGTGACCTGTCTCCCTGGGCCTTCCATATCTCTTCAATCCTTCTTCAACATGGCTTCAAGGTTCATCTTTCCAGGACAAGTATCTGATCGTGTCTCTCTGGGTTTTAAAAATTTCCAGTGGCTCCCGTTTGTCTGCTGTTAACACCTAAACTGCTTAGCTTGGCCTACAAGGCCCTGAATGCTCTCGCCCCATGTTTCGCTCCATCCTTATTATTCCCTGTGTCTCTTTATCCCCTTTGCCCGGCCATGCCAAGCGACTTCCAGGTTGCCTCGTGGGTTCTGCCATGTCTTTTCTCAGGATGCATCTCTCTGGGTACAGCATTCCCTACGCCATCCATCATCAAACAAAAATCTACACATCCTGCAAGCCAAAGGTCAAATGTCACCTCATCTTTCCTAATCACTGCCCCCCAGATAGAATGGACTGTTCCCACAGGGCATGGTGGCTCATGTCTGTCATCCCAGTTACTTGGCAGGCTGAGGGAGGAGGATAGCTTGAGCCCAGGAGTTGGAGGCCAGCATTGGCAACATAGTGAGACCCCCATCACTAAAGAAAAAAAATTGTTTTAAATGGATGATTCCTTCCTCTGCTTCCTCAATGTTTGACAGCACGTGTCTGTTTACACGCATCTCTCCCTGTTCACACATCACCCTTTGTTACTCATATTTATTCCCTACCATTGAGCACAGAGCTTGGAGTACTTTATTGTGTAAAAAGAACGGATTTCCCCCGTTTTGCATATTTAGATTACACATGATAGTTTTGCCAAAGGAGCAGGAAACCAGATGCTTGAAGCTCAGTGAGAATTTCTTTTTTTTTTTTTTTTATGGAGTCTTACTCTGTCACCCGGGCTGGAGTGCAGTGGCATGATCTCGGCTCACTGCAACCTCCGCCTCCCAGGTTCAAGCAATTCTCCTGCCTCAGCCTCCTGAGTAGCTGGGATTACGGGCACCCGCCACTATGCCCAGCTATTTTTTTTTTTATATCTTTAGTACAGATGGGATTTCACCATGTTGGCCATCCTGACCTAGTGATTCGCCCGCCTCAGCCTCCCAAAGTGCTAGGATTACAGACGTGAGGATTTTAATGAACATGTCAGTTGAGACTTACAGCAGATGTCTTTGAGCTGCCAGTATTCCCAACATAAGCTACATCCACACGTTGAGCCCCATTGGCAAGGAGGGAACTTGGAAGGAGTTTGAGCAAGTAAAAATATCTATGGGGCGCAAGCTATTTTGAAGCCTATTTACTTGTTAGCCACCTCTCATCATTCTACAGTGTCCGCACCATTTCCACAGTCCTCATCCAATCACAGATGGTACCAGGGGATGCATTAGCTGCTTGAAGCAGGACTGTCAGAGACAGAATTTGTCACTTCATGATTCCTGCTAAAGCCGGACATGGTGGCTTGCACCTGTAATCCTAGCAATTTGGGAGGCTGAAGTAGGAGGAACTTTTGAGGCCAGGAGTTCAAGACGAGCCTGGGCAATATAGCAAGACCACATCTCTACAAAAAAAATTTAAAAATGGCCAGGTGCAGTGACTTACACCTGTAATCCCAGCACTTTGGGAGGCCGAGGCGGGTGGATCTTGAGGTCAAGAGATCGAGACCATCCTGGCTAACATGGTGAAACCTCGTCTCTACCAAAAATACAAAAATTAGCTGGGCATGGTGGCAGGCACCTGTAGTCCCAGTCACTCAGGAGGCTGAGGCAGAAGAATCACTTGAACCCGGAAGGTGGAGGTTGCAGTGAGCTGAGATCACGCCACTGCACTCCAGCCTGGCAACAGAACAAGACCCTGTCCCCACCCCCGGCAAAAAAATTAAAAATTAGCTGGGTGTGGTGGCGTGCCTGTAGTCCCAGCTACTCAGGGAGCTGAGGTGGGAGGACTGCTTGAGCCCAGGAGGTTGAGGATGCAGTGAGCCATGATTGTGTCACTACATTCCAGCCTGGGCAACAGAGTGAGACTCTATTTGAAAACTTCAAATAATTTCCGGGTAAGTGCTCTGCACTGCGGAGTGTAGGTGGGGGAAAATAAAAAAGTAAATAACTTGTTTCCTGTGTCTAGGGAAGGGAGATCATGACTCTGTCCATAGAAGGCACCAATTGATGTTTATTAATTGACACATTGATAGGCAAGACATAATTAGAAGATAAACCAGGGCTATATAATCAAGCACTGGACGGTATGTTATAGGCAGCAAAAGCTACGGATGTTTTTCAAGGTCTGTTGACCTTGATGTTGAAGGTCAATGCATGGCTCCTACCAGCTTGTGTCTGCTTATCATGGACCAGGCCACAAATGAGGATGAAGCAAAAGAGAATCCCAAAATTACCAGATGTTAAGGGTTACAGAAAAAAAGAAAAAGAATCAAAAAATGACCCTGCCAAGTGCTCAAAGTGGTTTCTCTGCTGCCTATCAAAGGGCTTGCCGTGTGCTGAGAAATACCTTCAGAATGAGTGCCCTTCCTGCCTTTTCAGCAGCTGCTGCTCGGAAGAAAGTGGGGCAGAAGTGGCCCGGGGTAGCGAAGAGGTGGCCAGCGAAATACATCTAGGACCAGTCTGTGCACTTCTGCTCTCCAGGTTTGAGAACTGCCGTCACTGATTGCTGTTGCATGGGTTCTTCCTGAAAAAAGTCACGATGGGGACAACTGAAGGCAGATGTGTTCCCCATGCCGAAGACCAATGGTGCCAAGTTCCCTTGCTCTCCGGACACGGCTGATTCAGAAGTTTTGCCAAGTGGATGTCACTGCCTGCGCCTGCGTCACAAGCAGCACAACTTAGAAGAGGACAGCTGGCTGCAACTCAGGTGAGATGTAACCATGACCAGTTTCTGAAGAAAGATGTGAAAATTTAAATCAAGCTATAAACGGTGATGGCCCTTCTTTTCATAAATCCTAATTGTGGTGATTTCATTTGGTTTTAAGCATCAAGCAAACGACAACTTCTTTTTTTTTTTTTTATTTAATTTTACTTTTTTGGAGATAGGGTTTCACTGTGTTGCCCAGGCTGGTCTCAAACTCCTGGTCTCAAGTGATCCTCCCTCCTCAACTTTTTTTTTCTTCTTCTTCTTCTTTTTTTTTTTTTTTTTCTGAGACAGAGTCTTACTTTGTCACTCAGGCTGAAGTGCAGTGGCATGATCTCAGCTCACTGCAACTTCCACCTCCCAGGTTCAAGCAATTCTTGTGCCTCGGCCTCTCAAGTAGCTGGGATTACATGGGCCCACCACCACGCCTGGCTAATTCTTGTATTTTTAGTAGAGGCAGGGTTTCGCCATGTTGGACAGGCTGGTCTTGAACTCCTGACCTCAAGTAATCTGGCCTGCCTCGGCCTCCCAAAGTGTTGGGATTTCAGGTATGAGCCACCATGCTCAGTCCCTCCTCAGCCTTTTAAAGTGGGGGGATTACAGGGGTGAACCATGGCGTCCAGCCCAAAATGCAGCTTCTTGGTGAAGTTGAAGTCAGTGTTTCTCCTTACTTAATGGTCAAAAATTTCAGCCGACTTTTTGTTTTGTTATTTTTTTTAGCTTTCCATATATTTATGTCTTGGCTCACTAATCTAATACAGAGGACATGGTGTTTCCAGAGCAGGGGCCCATGAAGTTCATTGTACATAATAATCTTGTGCAAAACATCTGTGACTGGACTGACTTAGCAAGTTTTAGCCTTTTAGATCACAGCAAGGCATTAATATTGCTTAACTATCACTTCCTGTAGAGTCCATCTTCACGTAGCTCCAAGTACACACACAAAAAAGTCCTTTACAGCTACGTTTAGCTAGCTCTTGACCTCTGAATCTCATAAGAGTTTCTTACATTCTCGTTTGCTTGGCCAGAATCTTCTTTCATCTTTTCTGCAGAAGTAGAACCTGTGTCTCCAAAGACAAATAAGGAATTTAATTCCGTGGCTTTTTGTTTCTGGGGATAAGAAATGGCACCATTTGTCAGATCTATTGTCCACCTAAGGCCATGCCCTTTCTCCAACATGGGGACAAAGGGACGGTGAATTTTTGCTCTGAGTATCTATTAGACACACAAATTCACCCTGGAACTCAGAACCTAAACCTTGGTTTTATTTTTATTTATTTTTTAAATTATTGAGACAAGGTCTTGCTCTATTGCCCAGGCTGGAATGCAGTGGTGCAATCATAGTTCACTGTAACCTCAAACTCCTGGGCCCAAGCGATCCTCCATCCTCAGCCTCCTGGGTAGCTGGAACTACAGGTGTGAGTCACCAGGCCCAGCTAATTTTTAACTTTTCTGAAGAGGTCTCACTATGTTGCCCAGGTTGGTCTCCAACTCCCGGTCTTAAGCACTCCTCCTGCCTTGGCCTCCCAAAGCACTGGGATTACAAGTGTAAGCCACCATGCCTCGCCCTAAACTTTGGTTTTAAAAAATAAAACAGCCAGACACAGTGGCTCATGCCTGTAATCTCAGCTACTTGGGAGGCTGAGGCAGGAGGATCTCTTGAAGCCAGGAGTTCAAGACCAGCCTTGGCAGCATAGTGAGACTCTGTCTCTTAAAAATTTTTTAAAAAGGCAAAACAAAGATGTTAGTAGCATCTAATGTTAATAGCATTGTGACCACAACCGATTAGCTAATTTGTTTTCTGATTACTCACCTACATTAGCCACATCATCTTAAATAACTTAGGTTTTTACCTCCTTCTCACATAAGCTTAGCAGTAGCCTATTTTTAGATAAGTCACTTAAAGTTTCACTTGAAAGCGATCAAAAGAATCAATAATTGAAGATGGAATTAGACACACCGGGTCCAAAAAATTATGTACCCAACAGTCAGCTTTTGTGAGCTGGCGCCTCCCCAGCCCTGTCATCTATATTTTAAAATGTTGAGTGTGCGTGTGCACCAGATGATTCATCCAAGCTGCTCTGGAAGTTCTCTGCTGGTGACAGTAAAGCCGACCCACCCCCTGTCCTCCCCTCTGCCTGGTGAAAATGCAGACTATCAGTTCTGTGCCACTGTCACAGCATATCGTGGCCTTCTTTATTTAGGTGCAATGCTGGTGGGCAGTGTGCTCCTACACGCAGCTTTCCATCTCTTGATCACATTCCCCCACCACTTTTATCTGCCTGCAACACCCAAATGTTCATGCCCAAAAAGAGAGTGAGGACTTGAAGATCCCCGGGGTCCTCAGAACCCGCAGAACAGGCCCCTCCAACAGATTATCACTTGACTTCATTGGTCCTCATATCCAAAAAGTTTAGATATTAAACTGTTTTTTAATGGAGGAGCCTTGCTCTCTCTTCCTGCTTACTGAAGATATAACAAAAAAGATTCTGAAATTGCTGGTGGTACCAGCTCTTGGGTTTCTTTTCTTTTCTTTTCTTCTTTTTTTTTCTTTTCGAGATGAAGTCTTGCTCTGTCATCCAGGCTGGAGTGTAAGTGGCATGATCTTGGCTCACTACAAGCTCCACTTCTTGGGTTCAAGCCATTCTCCTGTCTCAGCCTTACAAGTAGCTGGGATTACAGGTGCCCACAACCACACCCAACTAATTTTTGTGTTTTAGTAGAGACGGGGTTTCACCATATTGGCCAGGCTGGTCTCAAACTCCTGACTTCAGGTGATCCACCTGCCTTGGCCTCCCAAAGTGCTGGGATTATAGGCATAGCCACTGCACCCAGCCAGCTCTTGGGTTTCTTTTAACAAAGATTTTGGGGGCAGATCTGTGCTCTGAGGATAAAGCTAACCACCCTAAAAACAAGAGTCCTTCTCTGGGGATCATCCATCCCTCCCAGTATACCCCCCTTGAAGCCCATGTCCCCTCCCTTCTCCATGCCATCCAGAGACTTTCACATTCAGGAGGAAAGTCGGGCTTTTTTAAACAAACAAACAAACAACTGTAGATGTTTCAAGCTAGCCCTACAGGCTTCCAGCTCTCTCCCTACCCCTCTTCTTATTCCCCCACTCCTGGCTCCTAGTCAATGACTAAAGTTCTCCAGGAGTATTTATGGACAGGGTATCTATTGTTGACCTTGTGATCACACTAATCCTTGGCTCAGGGCTGCTCTGCTCTGCTCTGAACGAGTCACAAGGGTGATTGGGTGGGAGTAGGGAGGAGGACAGTGCCTCATTCAGGAACAGTACATTTATTTATAGAACAGGCCTTTTCCTCTTCTTCCTAGAATCATCTGTTAATGCCACGGTTGCCATATCCTCAAACACTCCCTTTAGGAGACAGATGATGGGGGCCCAGGACTTTGAATTAAAGGTCAAAGTTCTTAGAGTCAGGGCACCAAAAGACTCCTCTCCCCACGTCCACGGACAAACCCAGAGAAGCTCAGATTCCTAAGAGCTGTGGACCACTGGGCATCATGATTTCCTCGATAGCACCAAAGGTGTAGCCAAATGCTCTCTCCTGAGACGGATGACTCAATGCCTGCAGGGTGGGGAGTGGGAGCTCAATTCCTGGGAAATTCTGGCCTCATTCTGGCAGTATTTGGGGTCTGATAGGCCTAATAATCCCCTGTATCTTTTTTTATTTTTATTTTTTGAGACAGAGTCTCGCCCTGTTGCCCAGGTTGGAGTGCAATGGTGCGATCTTGGCTCACTGCAACCTCTGCCTCCCGGGTTCAAGCGATTCTCCTGCCTCAGCCTCCCAAGCGATTCTCCTGCCTCAGCCTCCCAAGTAGCTGGGATCACAGGCATATGCCACCACGCCCGGCTAATTTTGTATTTTTAGTAGAGACGGGGTTTCACCATGTTGGCCAGGCTGGTCTCGAACTCCTGACCTCAGGTGATCCACCCCCCTTGGCCTCCTAAAGTGCTGGGATTACAGGTGTGAGCCACCGCGCACAGCCGGCCTGATAATTCCTTTGGGGGTTTCTGAAAAATATGCTGGGAAATTGCTGCGGATAAGAGAGTAGGGAGATGCAAAGGGCATCACCTTGTTTATCTTGTAGCATGTGATTGCACTATCTGGATTAAAAAAAGAAGAAGAAAAATACAAGGCTTCAGGCAAGGAGTGAAAATGAAGGTCATCTGCATAAAGCTGGAAGAGGACTCTTGAATCCACAAGGCCTGCTTAAGCTTGGAAACATTTAGCCCACAATTATCTGCTGCCCTGTGTGACTGATTGCTTCTTGTGTTCAAGTTCTGACTGAACCAGACAGCAAATCAGTTGTGGGCAGAAGCCTTAGGGAACAGAGCTGGGTACAAAATGAGTTCTCAGAAATCCCTTGTGGATTTTCAGACATGGATTCTTATAAGTGACTATCATTAGCATTAAAAGATGTTTTTTGAAGATGGTGATGATTGATGATAATAATAATGATGATGTTGATGATGATTGATAATGATGATGATGATTGATGATGTGATGATGGCAGAATCCTACTGGAGGAAGGAAACTTGTGTCTTTTTTCTTTCTTCCCTCTGCCCAGAAAGTACAGTGCAAATAGTAGGTTTTTAAAAATCATTTGCTAGATTATCAAATAAATCATAATTATAATCATTCCATGTCTGTCAAATAAAACCTTTTTTTTGTTTTTGAGATAGGGTCTAGCTCTGTTGCCCAGGCTGGAGTGCAGTTGCACTCAGCTCACTGCAACCTACACCTCCTGGGTTCAAGTGATCCTCCCACGTGAGCTTCCCAAGTAGCTGAGACTACAGGCACGCACCAACACTGGGCTTGGCTAATTTTTGTAATTTTTGTAGAGATGAGGTTTCACTATATTGTCCAGGCTGGTCTTGAACTCCTGGGTTCAAGCAATCTGCCCGCCTCAGCCTCCCAAAGTGTTAGGATTACAGACTTGAGCCACCACGCCCAGCCTACACATGGAACATCTAAGTTGCTTGGTGGTGACTATGATTAGGCTTGAAGCTTTTCTTTCTCTTAAAAAAACAAAACAAAAATAGGATGTTGGGAGCCTGGTGATCAGTTCTCCATATAGCTCCTCTGAGTTTGTGCTATCACAAGGTAGTGGTTCTCAAACTTGAACCTTGCATCAGAATCACCTGGAGCTTGTTAAAACACTAGCTGGGGCTGGGTGTAGTGGCTCATGCCTGTAATCTCAGCACTTTGGGAGGCCGAAGTGGGAGAATCACTCAAGTCCAGGAATTTGAGACCAGCCTGGGTAGCATAGTGAGATCCCATCTCTGCAAAGTGAAAGCCTGTCACAATGCTGGGTATGGTGGCACCCCTATGGTCCCAGTTACTTGGGAGGCTGAGGTAGGAGGATTATTTGAGCCCAAGAGTTACAGGCTGCAGTGAGCCATGATCATATGATTGCACTCCAACCTGGGCAACAGAGCAAGACTCTGTTTCTTTAAAAAAAAAAAAAAGCAAAAACAAAACCCATTGTAGCTGGGCCCCAGAGTTTCTGGTTCAATAGCTATAAAGTAGGTCTCAAGAAGATGAGATCTTAAAGTTCTCATGCAATGCTGCTGCTCCTAGTGATCTGGGGCCCCAATAGGAAAACTGCTGCCCCAGGGTGTGTTAGCAATGTCTCAGGTTCTCCTACCTGGAACTTTACTTGGGGGGTTTAAGAAAGGTCCAGGAAATGGACTCACAACTCTATGTAAAGAGACCTATGCAGAGGTCCCTCAGAGAATTCTTCTCAGGATTGCTGCCCCCATCTCAGCAAGGGCCCACTTTCTCTAGAATTTAGAGATTGTGGAAGTGGGACAAAGCTTGCCCAGAGACCACGTGAGGATCCTGATCTCATTTGTCTACAGGCTCACCTCTCCACCCATCTCTTCTCCTCACTCCAGCCCCAGGTGATTTTTCTAAATCAGAAACTGGATCATCCCAGTCTCCTGCTCAGACACCTGTGATGGTGAGAGACAGAACTAGCTGGATTTCCTAGGCCAACTAAGAATCCCTAAGCCTAGCTGGGAAGGTGACCACATCCACCTTTAAACATGGGGCTTGCAATTTAGCTCACTATAATGCTAATTAGGAAAAAACAGAAGGTAAAGAAATAGCCAATCATCTATTGCCTGAGAGCACAGCGTGAGGGACAGTGATCGGGATATAAGCCCAGGCATTCAAGCCAGCAACGGCAACCCCCTTTGGGTCCCCTCCCATTTTGTGGGAGCTCTGTTTTCACTCTATTAAATCTTGCAACTGCACACTCTACTGGTCCGTGTTTGTTAACGGCTCGAGCTGAGCTTTTGCTCGCCATCCACCACTGCTGTTTGCTGCCGTGGCAGACCCATTGCTGACTTCCACCCCTCCAGATCTGGCAGGGTATCTGCTGTGCTGCTGATCCAGCGAGGCGCCCATTGCGGCTCCCAATCGGGCTAAAGGCTCGCCTTTGTTCCTGCATGCCTAAGTGCCCGGGTTCATCCTAATCGAGCTAAACGCCAGTCGCTGGGTTCCACAGTTTTATTCCATGACCCACAGCTTCTGACAGAGCTGTAACACTCACCGCATGGCCCAAGATTCCATTCCTTGGAATCCCTGATGCCAAGAACCCCAGGTCAGAGAACAAGAAGCTTGCCGCCATCTTGGAAGCGGCCTGCCACCATCTTGGAAACTCTAAGAACAAGGACGGTCCGCCCCCTACTCCAGGTAACAATGGCTCACGGTTCCTCCACAGCTTGACCCATGCCTGGCTCTTCAACTTTGCCTCCTGATGCTCCTGACATCCCAGCATGCCGTCTCTTGCCTCATTCCTCTGCACGTGGTTTTTCTGGATGTACAGTGTCTTTCCTGTTCCCTCTCACCTGCATCCTACCCATAGGATTGTCCACCCCCATATCTCCAAGGAAAGTACACCCCCCTCGTCTCCCCTCTGTTGGCTGCCATGGCCACAATGTGAAACCCCAACAAACCCTCATGACCAGAGTTGTTGCATTGGTGGCATTGGTGGTTTACTCTCAGACTTCATGCTGCGCTGTGGAGGAACCGGGACTGGGTCTCCTGAATCCTTAATATTCAGCATGCTGCTGGGATTGTAGAAGGAGCTTGGTAAAGGTTTGCTAGATAAATGGAGACTGCCGAAGACTCAGTGCTAGCTGACCACACACTTCATCAGTCATTACTCGTGTTACTGGAAAGGGGTCCTGATCCAGGCCCCAAGAGAGGGTTCTTGGATCTCTTGTAAGAAACAATTCAAGCTAAGTCCATACAGCAAAGTGGAAGCAAGTTTATTAAGAAAGTAGAGGAATAAAAGAATGGCTACCCTCGGGGCTGCTGATTGCCCATTTTTATGGTTATTTCTTGATTACATGCTAAACAAGGGGTGGATTATTTATGCCTCCCCTTTTTAGACCATATAGGGTAACTTCCTGACATTGCCACAGCATTTGTAAACTGTCATGGCGCTGGTGGGAGTGTAGCAGTGAGGACGACCAGAGGTCACTCTCGTCGCCATCTTGGTTTTGGTGGGTTTTGGCCGGCTTCCTTACTGCAACCTGTTTCATCAGCAAGGTCTTTATGACCTGTATCTTGTGCTGATCTTCTGTCTCATCCTGTGACTAAGAGTGCCTTAACCTCCTGGGAATGCAGCCCAGCAGGTCTCAGCCTTATTTTACCCAGCCCCTATTCAAGAACGGAGTTGCTCTGATTCAAATGACTCTAACACTCAGGAGACTCCTGGACGCAAAACAACAGGCAGAAAAGTTGCATACGAGTGGGTTGCAGGTAAAGATGAGAGGCAGGGATGGAAAGCGGGTAGGTGGGATGACCAGTGCTCCCTTTAAGTCACCTGCAGTAAAATGAACTCCCCTGGCTTTTGTTGTCCTAAAGCAGGGGTCCCCAACCCCTGAGCCAGGGACTGGCCTCTTAGGAACAGGGCCACACAGCAGGAGGTGAGCAGCCCTTGAGTGAGCATGACCGCCTGAGCTCCACCTCCTGTCAGATCAGCATCAGCATCAGATTCTCACAGAAGCACAAACCTTACCGTGAACTGCTTGTGCGAGGAATCTAGGTTGCACGCTGCTTAGGAGAATCTAACCAATGCCTGATGATCAGAGGTGGAAGAGTTGCATCCCAAAGCCTTCCCCACTCTGCCTCCCCTGATCCGTGGAAAAATTGTCTTCCGCGAAACTGGTCGCTGGTACCAGAAAGGTTGGGGACTGCTAAAGGTTGGGGACCACTGTCCTAAGGCACAGTGACAAAGGTGTGTCCAGGAGCAAACGAAGGATGCTCTAAAGGGCCTTGGGGGAGGGGGAGGAAGTTGGAGGTTTGCGGAAAGGGAAGTAAGAATTTCCCAAAATGACAGTACCTTTAAGAGTTGCCTACCTCTCAGCTCCTGAGGCCCCAGGCCCCCAAGCCCCTTCTTCCCCCTCAACTAGGTAGGAGCATCTTTCTTGTTTCCTTTTGATTTGATGGCCTTAGATGGTGACAAGTTGCTTAGAGGTCCAGATTTTGTGTGGTGCCTGGGAAGACGAGGCATCTTATTCTGCACTTCATATGTAAGTCAGCTTCACTTCTGAAGCTATTTTTATACTTATACGAGGTTGACTTCCAGATCACAGGATCAAGTTTACAATAAAAGCAGTGAACTGGGAATCGGGAACCCTGTTTCCCTTTTCTTGCAGTGACCAGCTAGCTGCTAGCAGTTGGGCAGTTGCATTTTCAACTTCCTTCACTGCTCAGGCAGCACACTTATTAAAACTGCCCACTCAAAGTTTATTTATGACTCTTGCAAACCAATTTGCAGAACTGTTTTCCATTCCGAAGGTTGTGCCTTAGAAAATTTGGACCTGCTTTCAAAGTTCTTCCAATGATATCACTCCCTGCGAACTCCAACAACCAGGGAAGTAGGATAAACAAAAGCAACCCTAGTGGGAAGTTCTCAAGTTCCAAATGCTTGATCTTAAAATCTGGCTGAATTTATCAGCTGAAACCACCATTGATGGAGTATTTCTGGTTGACCTCCCTGCCCTCTGCCCTCTGCCCCCGCCACCCTCATTCTGAATGGTGAGCTTCTGGGCCCTTCTATTTGCATCTGCAAAGATACCTCCCCTGGGATAAGGGCCTGTGTTCTTCCGGGAACCAATTTAAACCCAAAAGGGCCTTTAAAAATACATTTAATAGTTGGAAAGGATCCCTTTCTTTTTAACTTCTGAGCTCATTCCCTCTGGGAATCAAGTGACATTTTGATTCCGGTGTGTAAGCTGTTTTTTCTTTAGATCGTTTTTTGTGTAAACATTCCTCTGCAAAATTATTTTCATATTTTAAGGAAACTTCTTTCAAGTGTCCAGTCAGACTGATTCCTATTCTGTTCCCGTCACAAACCCCCAACTCGATGCTTTCACACCCACCAACTTCCCCATTTCTCAACAGCTCATATTCAAACGGATTCTACTGTCTGTTAAAAGTTTTCCCCGACCAGGCACGGTAGTTCATGCCAGTAATTCCAGCACTTTGGGAGGCCAAGGTGGGTGGATTGCTTGAGCCCAAGGATTCGAGACCAGCCTGGGCAACATAGCAAGACCCTGTCTCTACAAAAAATTAAAACATTAGCTACATGTGTGCCACACACCTGTGGTCCCAGCTACTAGGGAGGCTGAGGCCGGAGGATGGCTTAAGCCTGGGTGCTGGAGGCTGCAGTGAGCTATGATTGTTCCACTGTACTCCAGCCCGGGAAACACAGCGAGACCCTGATCCCCCACCAAAAAAGATTTCCCCAGCTTCCTGAAATTCCCACTTCTCAAATCTTCCCTGGGCTGTAGCCAAGGTGAGGCCGACTAGGCTGGACAAAGCCCACAGAGGGCAGGGTGGGGAAGCTCATCCAGAGGCATCATTGTCCTGCCCTGGTGCCATCCGCAGGGAAGCCAGGCAGCCCTGATAAGGCAGACTCAGCACCAGCAAGACAGGTGCAGAGTTGGGTAGAGGACCAGCACCAAGGCTGAGCAAGTGCGAGAGCAGCTTTCTCACTGAGCGGCTGACAGGAGCCTGGCAGCCACAGTAAGAAAAGCAGGCCAATCAAGTTCTCTTCTGCCGCCGAGAGCTCAAGTGCCCTTTTTGTGTGTTTTTGTAGAGAAAGGGTCTCCCTGTGTTCCCCAGGCAGGCCTTGAACTCCTTGACTCAAGTGATCCTCCCACCTCAGCCTCCTTATTTTTCTTATATACATCAAGAAAAGTGAAGTGGCTGCATGGAAAGAATCCCTAAGTAATAATCCTACCACTGCCACCAAGTTACCGTGTAGCCTTGGATGGTCACTTTGCTATTAATATCTTTCATCCATAAAATCACAGAGCAACACTAGATCATCTCTAAGGGTCTTGCCCTTTGGCAATAATACCTTCTGGCCAGCAGAAAGTGGCATTGCTTTGACCCGTCAGTATCATGATGGGAGCTTCATTTTCTTCCATCCATACTGGAAGGAAGGTCAGATTTTCCTCCCTGCTCCTGGAGTCTCCCGCTGGGACTGACAACATGCAGAGTGACAAGAGAAAAGCACACAGATTTGATTGACGTGATTGATTGACACGTGCATGGGAGCCCTCACAAGAAAATAAAGGCACAGAGAAGCAGTTTATACAGCGAGCTGAAAGTTTCTCTACTAAGTTGAATGAAGAGTAGTAAATTGTGGAAAAGTAACCAGAAAGATAAGGGTTAGTGTTGCAAAGTTTGTAGTTTTCTCTCAGTTTCGACTCCTCATCTCTAGTGATAAGAATGCTGGTTTCCTCCTAGTTTAGGAAGGGCATCTCTCATGGGGGAGTTTCATCTCCTGCTTTCAGGAGGAAAAGGGGAGATCAGAGTCCTTCTTGCACCTGCTGGGGTTTTTTTTTGTTTGTTTTGAGATGGAGTCTCCCTCTGTCGTCCAGGCTGGAGTGCAGTGGCGCGATCTTGGCTCACTGCTACCTCTGCCACCCAGGTTCAAGTGATTCTCCTGCCTCAGTCTCCCAAGTAGCTGGAATTACAGGCATGAGTCACCACGCCTGGCTAATTTTTGTATTTTTAGTCAAGACGGGGTTTCACCATGTTGGCCAGGCTGTTCTCGAACTCCTGACCTCAAGTGATCCACCTGCCTCAGCCTCTCAAAGTGTTGGGATTACAGGTGTGAGCCACTGCGCCCAGCCGCACCTGCTCTTTTTGAAGTGCATTTAGCCCAAAATAATTAATATGCCAAGGCAGCGTATTTTGGGGTGGCAGGTCCTGAACTCCTTCACTACTTGGGCATGTCAAGTTGCTCAGTCCAGTTCTGAATTCAGCTCTCTTGCAACACTGGAGACAAGCTCCCCGTGCCAATTCTCTTCCTTGATTTTCTGAGCTTGGATCTTTCTGCACCATTAAAAACAGAGGCACTAATTTGAGGAATTAGCTGACATGGTCACTTGAGGTCATATAGCAGCTGTGGCCCTTCAGGATCTCACTTTTGCAAAGAAAACAAAAGAAGAGGCAAGAAGGTTGATTTGATAACTTCAGATGTTTAGGAAACAAAGCGTTCCATTCCAAGTATTTATCTTTGGGGTGGAATCATGGCTCCTTCTGGGTTTTGTTCCCTATCAAATCATAACTTGGCCAACATTATCTGGCAAACGTTATAAACCAGTGCTGTGGAGGACAGTGAAGAAACACTTCACCAATTCCAGAGCAGTTCTATAATACCAAGTCCTAGAAAAGAGGTTCAGCAGACAGTTTCTTTTTAATCTATTACACGCAACAAACCCTTTGTCAGATGCTCTGGTTGTAAGGAGACAAGTACAGAAACAGTACTCCGGAACCTTGAAATCAATCTGTAGTCTAACACATGTGCAAAACTGGACAATTAGAGGAGTGCTTCTCAATGACTCGGGGGTATATTGCAAGTAATTTATTACTAATTGACACTCAGGAAACCAAAGTTTGAAGTGGTTTTGAAAATATAAATTAGAGTGAATTCAAGGTCATCTTTCAGTGTTAAAAATGTGTTTAAAAAGTCCTCTGCAGGAATTTCTCTAAAGAAGGGAATTGTTTTTGTTTAGGAAATTATCTTGAAGGGGCATTTAGGTATTAAAAGATGGGAGTGAAAACAAAGCCTGAAAAAGATCACATGGACGTATCATTGAATTTCTCTGCATAAGAGGAAAAAATGTGGTTTTGTTTGTTTGTTGTTGTCAGAAATAGGTAAAGCTAGAGGTGGAATAGCTTATTTTCATTTTTAAATTAATTTTTATTTTATTATTATTTTTGAGATGGAGTCTCACTCCGTCACCAGGCTGGAGTGCAGTGGCACAATCTCAGCTCACTGCAACCTCCGCCTCCTGGGTTCTAGCAGTTTTCCTGCCTCAGCCTCTCAAGTAGCTGGGACTACAGACACCCCCGCCATGCCCAGCTAATTTTTTTTTTTTTTTTTTTAGTAGAGATGGGGTCTCACCCTGTTGGCCAGGATGGTCTCAATCTCCTGACCTCATGATCCTCCTGCCTTGGCCTCCCAAAGTGCTGGGATTACAGGCGTGAGCCACTGCGCCTGGCCTGTTATTTTTTTTTTGGAGATGGGATTTCCCTATGTTGCCCAGGCTGGCCTCAAACTCCTGGACTCAGGGAATCCTCCCGTCTCAGCTGGATTTATAGGTGTGAGCCACCACGTCTGGCCTTGTAGTAGCATTTTAAATTTCCTTCAGAAACGTCTTTGCATTCACTCACGGCTGTTTGGCCAGGAAGCCTCGGTTTCAGCCTGTCTTGGCTTTCAACATGTCTTTCTAAGTTCAATCATTTCTCGCTTTTGATTTATAGTAAGAGACAGACGTATGACACATTTCCTTTCACTTTACTTAGAGGACATGGTAGTGTTGTTAATTTCAATATTGTTGTGTCTCAAGGAATAGGGAGGCCCAAGGAGAGGGAGAGAGATGGGGGAACGCTGGTCAGTGGAGCAGTCTGACCACACACAACATTTATTAAGTTCACCATCTTATGTGGATGTGGATTGTGGCACCCCAAAACAAAGACAACAGTAACATCAAAGAGCACTGATCGCAGATCACCATAACAGGTATAATTAATGAAAACGTTTGAAATATTGTAAAAGAATTCCCAAAATGTAACAGAGGGACGCAAAGTGAGCACATGCTCTTGGGAAAATGGCACCGGTGGACTCGCTTGATGCAGGCTTGTCACATTTTGTAAAAAACACAGTCTCTGCAAAGCACAATAAAGTGAAGTGCAGTAAAGGGAGGTATGCCTGTAATGTCATCAAGGACATCTTCAATCTATACAAATATATTGTATGGACATACTGTAGTACTCACTTCTATCAGAAAAAAACTGAGAAAGACTGAAATAGGCAAGAAAAGCTTCTTAGACTTGCTCACCTATCTGTGTTATCTCCGTCTTTTTTTTTTTAATTTCTGTAGACATGGGGTCTCATTATGTCACCCAGGCTGGTCTCAAACTTCTGACCTCAAGCGATCTTCCTACTTCAGCCTCCCAGAGTTCTGGGATTACAGGCGTGAGCCACCGAGCCACCGCACCCAGAATAATCTCTGTCTTTTATTGTCTTTGAGCTCTTGCACAACTCCGTAAATGACAGTTGTCCACAGAAATGCAAACGGCCTGCCTCCAATAGAATGATAATGGCCTTGAGGACAGACCCATTTTTCATCTACATATACATTTATTTCGCAATTCCTTATTTTCTACATATTTTTTTGAATTCTTCTTTGAACCACTTACAACATTTCCTGGTTCCCTGATTAACTAATGAGCTTAATAAAATCTTTGACATGGGTTGATTTTGTGTATCTGTATGAAAGTCATGGTTATATCCTCTTCTAAAGATTCCTTGCAGACTGCATAGTTATTGTGAGGATTAAGTAAATTCGTGCATATGAAATCCTTAGAGTAGTGCTTGGCACCTAGAAAGCATGTCCATGTTAATGATTCTTGTTAATATCTACATGATAGGACTCAATTTACTATGATATCATTTTTGATGTCACCTACAGTATAAGGTCCATTAAGGTTAGGAACTTTCTAACTCCAGCACTGAGAACAGTAATCAAGCACCAAGAACCCAAGCACAACGAACATAATACACTGCCAATAAATCAGTTGAATAATGAATAAATTAGAACAGGGGGCCGGGCTCTAACAGGGGTGGCTCACGCCTGTAATCTCAGCACTTTGGGAGGCTGAGGCAGACCATCACTTGCGGTCAGGAGTTCGAGACCAGCCTGGCCAACATGGCGAAATCTTGTCTCTACTAAAATACAAAAATTGGCTGGGTATGATGGTGGGCTCCTGTAATCCCAGCTACTCAGGAGGCTGAGGCAGGAGAATTGCTTGAACCCAGGAGGTGGAAGTTGCAGTGAGCGAGATCGCGCCACTGCACTCCAGCCTGGGCGACAGAGCAAGATGCCCTCTTAAAAACAACAACAACAACAAAAAAAACAAAACAAGGGCTGGCAAATCCATTTTTTAAAGGACCAAATAGTAAATATTATACACCTGGCAGGCCATACGGCCTCTGTTACAACTGCTTGATTCTGTTGTACAAAAGCAGACATAGGCAGTATGTAAACAAATGTGTGTAGCTGTGTTATAAACAGATCTTATGCATGGACACTAAAATTTAAATTCAATGTAATTTTCATCTGACATCAAATGTCATTCTTGTTTTGATTTTTTTTTCCTCCACCATTAAAAAATGTAAAAGCCAGCTGGGTGCAGTGGCTCATGCCTGTAATCCCAGCAGTTCGGAGAGGCCCAAGGCAGGAGGATTGCTTGGGCCCAGGAGTTCGAGACCAGTCTGGGCAACATAGTGAGATGCTATCTTTTTTTTTTTTTTCCAGGTGCTCAGTCACCATGTAGAAGTGGGCACGGGCAAAGTTGTCCTTGAGATTCCTGTCTCTAGAAAAAATTAAAAAATCAGTTGTGTGAGCCTGTAGTCCTAGCTACTCGGGAAGCTGAGGCAGGAGAATCACTTGAGCCCAGGAGTAAGCTATGATTGCGCCACTGCACTCCAGCCTGGATTATAGAGCGAGGCCCTGTCTCTAAAAAAATAAACAAATAAATAAAAATATAAAAGTCATTCTCATTTTAGGAAAGTGACTTGCTAATCATTTCAGGAAGATTCCATTTGCAGTGATGACAAGATGATGGCTGTCTTGGCCATGCCTGTCATGTGGGTGGGGTGGAAGTGACTGGACCCAATTGCATCGAGTCCTTTGTCATCATCACTCTTAACTGACAATCTTAAGTGACATCGATGGTTCTATACCCTGCCTGCAAACTGCCTTAAATCCTTCTTAGAACAAGACAGAATTATAAATAAATATAGATTTATCTGCTGATCAAAACATGTGATCAAAGTCACATTGCAACATGCCTCTTCTAAACAAGCTAGGAAAATGTTGAATTATATTATACTGGCATTGGTCAATTTTGTAGACCAGAATTAGGAATTTTCCAGCATTAGGAAAATGGCAGATCCCTGTCCAAAAGCACAAATAGGCCCAGCATTTGATCCACCTACACAATTGAAATGGGCCCAACTAGAATCTACAGATGCTGCCTACTTTGCCTCCTGGTACCCACGCCTCCCTCCCGTTCCCTCATATTGTCTCCCAAACAGAACAAAAGCACTTGCCTCCAGCCAAGTGAGCCCTCTCCTCCCTGACGATTATGCGTGCTTGAACACAGCGTTACTAAAGTTACACACACAAAGGTACAGCTATAGTTTTGCTTAGGAGTTCATAATTCCATTTCTTTTTTCGGGGGGGGCGGTGGCTAGGATCTGATTTCATTTAGGACTCAGGCAAATTTAGATAGTGGACTTTCAAACAGGAATTCCATAAAAAGTAGCATTTCTCAATGCAGGACTATAACCAAATAAATTAGGAGAACAGCTGTGTCAGGAGAATGTCCCTGGAATAAGAAAGAAACCTGAGAAGAGGTTGGAAAAGAGCTCCAAGTTTTAAAGACAAATTTAAAATGTTAGAACACCTAAATACATACACAGTTTAAGAACATAGAGTTAGTCCAAAGTTCTGGTTTTTTTTTTTTTTTTGAGATGGAGTTTTGCTTTTGTTGCCCAGGCTGGAGTGCAATGGCACCATCTCGGCTCACCACAACCTCTGCCTCCCAGGTTCAAGCGATTCTCCTGCCTCAGCCTCCCGAGTAGCTGGGATTACAGGCGCCCACCACCACACCTGGCTAACTTTTTGTATTTTTAGAGACAGGGTTTCACCACGTTGGCCAGGCTGGTCTCGAACTCCTGACCTCAGGTGATCCACCCGCCTCGGCCTCCCAAAGTGCTGGGATTACAGGCATGAGCCACTGCACCCGGCCCAAAGTTCTGGTATTTTATAGATATACTGGTGAGGAAAGAGGTTCACAGCATTAGAGTGACTGTCCCAGGGCCCCAGGTCACAGGCCAAGGTTTCAAACCCAGCTCTCTTCTCAACTTGACCCAAGCTCTTTGTATAGAAGATGCAGGGAGGAAAAGAAAGCGGCCTTGTTTTCGTCTATGGCAAATTATCAAATATTGATTTGACCTTTTATAGCTTTAAAAATATATTAAGTATATCTTACTGGAAAAGAGATGGCCCATGATACCACCACTTTGCTATAACCACAGTAATGCTTGTTTTTAAAGTAGGGCTGAGGAGTTCATAGCCTTTCCTCATAATAGTGCTTGTATAAAGAGAGGTGTGCAGGGGGAAGATAGCTTTCTCCCATCAGCGCCTACCCGGGACTGGGGACATGGCAAATGCCCAGTTAATAGCCAAACACCAGCAGGATACAAAATAAGGAAGAGGCTGGGTATGGCAGCTCACACCTGTAATCCCAGCACTTTGGGAGGCCAAGGTGAGTGGATCACTTGAGCCCAGGATGGGCTGTGGAGTTCAAGACCACCCTAGACAATTTATCAAGACCCCATCTCTACAATTAAAAAAAAAAAAAAAAGGCAGGTGCAGTGGCGTGCACCTGTAGTCCCAGCTACTCACGAGGTTTAGGGGGAAGGCTCACTTGAGCCCAGGAGGTCAAGGCTGCAGTGAGCTATAATTGCACCACTGCACTCCAGCCTGTGTGACAGAGAAAGAACCCTGTCAAAAAAAAAAAAAAAAGGAAGAACCAGGAAAGGGTGGAAATAGAGAGCTAGCCACGAAAGGAAGGAAAGTTTAGAGAATCTTTGCAACTTTTCTGCGAATCTAAAATGATTCCAAAATAATTTTTGTTTGTTTTTTTTTTGGAGACGGAGTCTCGCTCTGTCACCCAGGCTGGAGTGCAGTGGCGCAATCTCGGCTCACTGCAAGCTCCGCCTCCCGGGTTCACGCCATTCTCCTGCCTCAGCCTCTCCAAGTAGCTGGGACTACAGGCGCCCGCCACCACGCCCGGCTAATTTTTTGTATTTTTAGTAGAGACGGGGTTTCACCATGGTCTCGATCTCCTGACCTCGTGATCCGCCCGCCTCGGCCTCCCAAAGTGCTGGGATTACAAGCGTGAGCCACCGTGCCCGTCCTCCAAAATAATTTTTAAATGTTTAGAGAAATTAATTTCCACAAACATCCCAATTGACCAACTCTCTCTCTCTATATATACATATACATATATATATATATATATGTGTGTGTGTATATATATATATATTTTTTTTTTTTTTTTGACACGGAGTCTCACTCTGTCACCAGGCTGGAGTGCAGTGGGGTGATCTTGGCTCACTGCAACCTCAGCCTCCTGGGTTCAAGTGATTCTCCTGCCTCAGCCTCCTGAGTAGCTGGGTTTACAGGCATGCGCCACCATGCCGGGCTAATTTTTGTATTTTTAGTAGAGACGGGGTTTCACCATGTCGGCCAGTATGGTCTTGATCTCTTGACCTCGTGATCCACCCGCTTCAGCCTCCCAAAGTGCTGGGATTACAGGCGTGATCCACTGCGCCTGGCCCCAATTGACCGACTATTTTATCACACCTCTGGCATTCTCTGATTTGTATCTGATTTCTGCCTGTGTGACCTTGTGGTGAATGATCTTGTCTCCTTAAGCTTATTTCCTTAACTCAAACCCTCAGATTCAACTTCAAATCTGATCACATTTCTGAAAATATGTGGAACCTCACGACTTGGTCACTTACTTCATACATACGTATTCGTTGCCTTGCAGTTACTCAGTTGAAGTGTGGCATCGGAAGAACAGACACCAACATCTAGTTAAGATTTAAATGAAAGATCTTGTCTACAGCAGATAGGAACAATTGTAATTTAGAATTGAACTGTGCAAAGAAATTTAAGTCTAAGAAGTTGTAATGAAGGAGAATTCTTGCTTCTAACAGAGGAGGTTTCATTTTTTCAGTTGAGAGTCGGATTAGTTTTTGGCAGTGGCAGCAAAACAGAAATGTGTCTCTGAACCTGAGTAGCTCGCCCTCTGCTGCCTCAAGGAGGAGGATGAGTTTATGTTGGGACACAGAGGGGAGGAAGAATTTTACGTTTATTATTATTTTTTAGTAGACTTTATTTTCTAGAGGGCTTGTTAGGTCTGCAGACTTTTATTCTTTATGTACTCCCATTCTAACGTTCTCTTTTCTTTCCATCTCAATTGAGGATTAGAAAGGAATTTTTAGGTCGTGTTTTCTGAATGCAGCTTCATGTTTCCATTCTGAAGTTTTGATTTCTTCGAGTTGCCGTAAACTGTGGTTGTGGATTACTGAGTGTTCTAACTCTGTAGCTTACTTTTAACAAATGGAGATTGCAATCATTGTTTTTACTCCCATAAAATCCTTGACTGATCCAACAACTCTGTCTCCCCATGACCTAAAGTTAGTGGCTTTTAAGCTTTTTTAAACTTGCTTTTTTTAACTTTTAGACCCCCAAACCAAGACGTTTAAAATTACAACTCATTACCCATATATGGTATCATGTAAGTGTAATAAAATTTCATGAAACAGCACTTACACCTTCACTATTTGCTTTTACAACAAGCGTTCACTCTTCTGTTCTAATTCATAACCTCTAAAATGGGTTTTGACCTGCAGTTTGAAAGATGTGGCCCTAGAGAGAATAAGCCTTTGGGAATGGAGCCCCCCTGTGACCACTCATACATATTTGCACTTAAAGTTGACATAGGAAGTAAAATCATATTTTGCTTATTTAAAAAAATTTTTAATGTAAAAAAAATTTTTTTTGAGATAGGGTCTTGTTCTGGCGCCCAGGCTGGAGTGCGGGGGTGCAATCACGGCTCACTGGAGCCTTGACCTCCGGCTCAAGCAATCCTCCCACCTCAGCCTCCCGAGTAGCTGGGACTACAAGTGTGCACCACCATGCCCGGCTAATTTTTGTGTTTTTTGTAGAGACAGGTTTTTGCCATGTTAGAGGCTGGTCTCAAAATCCTGAGCTCAAGCAATCCGCCACCCCTGTCAGCCTCTCAGAGTGCCGGGATTACAGGCGTGAATCACCATGCTTGACTGAATCATATTTTACACATGGCATTTTTGCTGAAAATTCATGATGTTATCCAATCAACTGAAAGGGAGAAAGAAAAAAATATGTATCTGGAAAAGTACGGACTACATAAAGACAAATTAGAGTGCCAGTCTTACAGTGAAATAGAAGGCACGTTCATCATCGCAAATCCAAGAGACGCTGTCTGGACTCCTTAATATTTTAGTAAAATATTGTGATTATGCCTGAATGCACCCAGTTAGCTAATTGTGCTGTCATTTTTGATGTCTAAAACAAAAATGTCTTCTTGGTCTATATAATGTCTCACGGTTGAATGTTTTGTGATTAGGAGTTTGCACATCTTAACTTGGCACATTTTGTTAATACTCAGAAATGCAGAAAATAGGGCTGGGCGCGGTGGCTCACACCTGTAATCTCAGCAATTTGGGAGGCTGAGGTGGGTGGATCATCTGAAGTTAGGAGTTCGAGACCAGCCTGGCCAACATGGTGAAACCTCGTCTCTACTAAAATACAAAAATTAGCACGGCGTAGTGGCATGCGCCTGTAATCCTAGCTACTTGGGAGGCTGTGGCAGGAGAATCACTTGAACCTGGGAGGTGAAGTTTGTAGTGAGCTGAAATCATGCCACTGCACTTCAGCCTGGGCAGCAGAGCGAGATTCTGTCTCCAAAAAAAAGGCAGAAAATACAGGCCTGTTCAGGTTAGATTTATCTCATAGATCATAAGCACCACTATCTCTCCACTCTCAGGCAATAACTCACTTAGATAATAACCAACCAACAACTCACAACTATATTTTTTCTTTCAAGAAATGTAACCTAGGGATGGCTTTCTTCTCGGGAAGAATCGTTTTCATTACCCTATTATTTATATTTAAATGCTCTTTCAATAAAACGTAAAAACAATTTCTTTGGCTAACTGTCCCTCAAACTTTTCATGTTTCACTTTAAACTCTGCAAATAAATGAGTGAATGAATGAATGAATAAGTGTTGAGAAAAAGGTATTTGGTTTTCATTGGTCCTTAAGTGCCTACAAACTTGGAAAATGATAGAAATATACCTAAACCTAGGACTTGGATTTCAAGAGCTTGAAAAGAACTAAGTGGCAATTAATTTTTTTTCCCTCATTTTGAGCGAGGGCAACAATGCTTACTGACATACAAGCCATGTGATCTTCGCTTCATTGCTTCTCCCACTGGGCCTGTTTCCATTGTAAAAGGACTTCAGTTGGCTAGATCAGGGTTTTTCACGCTTTGACCATCAGCCAAAGCAAGAAAGTCATTTTTTGTCATGACCAAGTTCACATATATTCATTTATATCTGTAATAAATTCCATGAAGAAATACTTATGCTTAATTGCTATTCACTAAAATGGCCCCATGATCCCCTATTTGTAAGAGTATGAAAAACATTGGTGGTCTTCAGTTATCTAAGAATACAATTCTGTAAGAGAGTAGCAAGGTTAATTTCCATCTTATTCTTCCCAATAATTCTTAGAAACGTATTTCTACTGTGTTTCACATTCTGCAAATGGCAATCTCCATCAGAGACTTTTAGAAGATTCTCTCCTGGTGATTCAGGAGCGCAGGGGTGAGAAATATGCCTTTTGGCATATTTGCAGACAGAGGCTGCACTGTTTTAAGATGTGGCAAACAGCAAGAACAGTGATAGTTCTCTGATTTTCCTAAGTGGATCTCCAGCTAGTTGTAAAATGAAGCCTTAACTATCCTCTTCATTTGTCTTTTCCTGTAATACAACCCACAAAATTTCCTGCCCCATCTCCTATCCCTTTAAAGCGGAGAGTTGGCTTAGCCAGTATTTAAAGAGTTATTCCTGGTACTGCATTAAACCTAGAAGAAACAAAACACAGCAACTCTTTGCTCTGCACTATTTACATGGTTCTGCCTTACCCCAGGTCCTTCGAGTCAGAAAGCTTGGGGTGACTTGAAAAATGCCAGGGCAGACAACCAGTCTCTAAGCAAAACCAAGAAGCACCCAGCTAAAAACTTTGCACAGATGCAAAGGCACGACATCTACATGGCAGTATCTGAATTCCAAAGTTTGTTTTGTTTTTAGTTACACACCCAACCACATGCACAAAATGAGTGTAGAGAAAATGTGATCTTTCCTATTTTTAGGTTGAAATATGGGGCTCATAAAAGCAGGGCTGCCATAAATTTTCACATTCAGGGATGCAATTTATAACCAGGAAAAGTACCAACACCACACACACCCCCAAATCTAACAGTGGTAAACAGTTTTTATTCAGGCAATGAAACATGGAAAAAATATATTAGTAATCATTATAATAATTTGTGAGTATAACTTTTACAAATAGTTACTTGACATATAAAAAGGGAAATTACTGTGCATATAAAATTTATGTAGATGAATATTCCACACAACACAATCCTGATAGCAGTAGTCAACGCAGCACTCATCCCTCCAGATGAGGGGCTCCTCACACACTTCATGGCACCCGTGGGGACACAGTGGAAGCAGATGTGCAATGAACATTTACTTGGCACATTAGTATAGTGGATATCTATTGGCAAACACACACTTGCTAACAGCAATACTGAAAAGTTTACTGCTACCTCTGAGATTGAAAAGAAATGCCTGGATCCTATCCCGATGGCTGAGAAGGACCGAGGCTGAAGCTCTGGTGTGGTCACCTACACGCTGCCCTGTATCTGGACTGGGGATGGTTTGAGTTCAAATTTGTATATGTCCATCTGAAAATTCTTTATAAATACAGAATTAGCAGTTAATGATGTGACCAGGAAATTACTGTTTTGAGTATATTTCAGATACCACTAAAAGGCAGAGGGGGAGAAAGTGGCATCTTGACAGTTCTAAATTAAAGGATCGATACAGGGAAGGTTCAGGCCACATCTCAGCTCTGAGCCTGGCCTCCTCCATACAAGTTAAAGCATTACACAGACCACCGCAGGCCAGCATTGCACGCAACATCTCCATATTAGAACTATAACCAGAATATATATTTATATAATAGCTGTAACCATATTATAGTTAATAAAGTCATTCCTTAGGAATCTTGTTTGTCCAAATCTAACTGCATGCTAAGAGGCACAGAAATGGGATTGCATTTGGACAAAAAACTACGAAAAGTGCAATCTTTAGTCTCCAGGATGCAAGCTCTGGCACTAGGGGATGGGTCTTCCCTGGAGAATGCTGCCGCTGATACTCTCTTCCAGAGATCCTTTGAGAGGAGAGTCTGTTATATCAGTTTCTTTACTGTTACTCTATGGAGACTCAAGGATTTAGTGGTAAATTGCTTTTTAAAAATAACTGGAATCTGGAGGCCAGTCAAACCTTTTTGGACAGATATCTCCTCAAAATACTTCTTTATTAAAGTATTTGAAGAAGATGACTTCTTAGACCTTTGGCTTGACATTCTGGGATTCCCAGACTATATTGTTCTTTCATAAGCAAATAATCTGTTATCTTTTAGATTCTTCAGAATATATACATCTTTACTTTAAAATCCCTCGCTTGAATCATGTAATCTTTCAAAACCTAGTTTCTATCTTCCCAACAACAGGATAAAGTCAGAAATGTAAGTCAGAGAGCAAGCTCACAATCACGACTGCAAAGAGACAACAGTCAGACAGTTCATGAGATGGCTATCAATTATAATGAAAAACCAAAAGGAAGTTAAAAGGGGGCTTCAGAACTTTTACTCCACTAAAAAAGAATGTGCTGAATCACTTCCAACTCAGTATACACCGACTTAACCAATGCTTGCTCTTAAAAAACCCTTTTGAGCCTGAGTAACCACTGAGCCACCCTTTGTTACCTTCATGGAAAATGAGTGCTTCACTCCAGCTGCTTTTACCCAGCCCAGGAACATTTGGGGGCAGTTTACTCTCCCTATTTATAATTAGAGCAAATTCAGGGCTGTCTAATAAATATCTAAGTATTTGTGTGAGAGTTGTACAAAGTATGGGTAGGTTGAAAGGGTAACTGGCTGGAAAGAAAATTCAACTTGAGCTATCCTCCAAAACGAAACATAAATCTTCCCTCAGATTCCATACCATTCTGGAAGGCTGCCAAATCCTAGGTTTTTCACCATCATGTGCTTCTGCACTTCCTAATTTGGGCTGAGTCTGAAGAAGCTAGAAACCACGTGAGAAAACAGGGCTTCCCGGTATTTCCAGAGCAGTTTTACAGAACAAAAGGTTTGGGTAGGTCACTGGCTGGAAGGAGACTCTCCAAGCTTGACTGTGACTATCTCGGCAGCCATGGGGGGAATTGTTCTGTTGGCCTCGTGTTGCATTCCCCAATTAAAATACTGCTGGATAAAGGCTGTCTTGGCAAAGTCAAAAGCTAAAGAAATTGCTGTGGATCCAGAATCTCAACAGGATCACCTAATATTCCCAAACCACCATCTAGGCCAGCAGCTGCCTTCTACTTTCCTTTTTCACGCCTGTTTTTTTTTTGTTTGTTTGTTTTTATGTTTTTTTGAGACAAGATCTTGCTGTCACCCAGGATGGGGTGCAGTGGCATGATCATGGCTTACTGCAGCCTTGACCTCCCAGGCTCAAGCAATCCTCCCACCTCAGCCTCCCAAGTAGCTGGGACCACAGGCATGTGCCACCATGCCCAGCTAATTTTTATATTTTTGGTAGAGACAAGGTTTCGCCATGTTGCCTAGGTGGGTTTCAAACTCCTGGACTCAAGTGATCCTCCTGCCTCGGCCTTCCACAGTGTTGGGATTACAGCAATAAGCCACTGTGCCGGCCCTTTTTCTCTTCTGTAACAGAGTTTATTATTGCCTAGCTAGCACGTTATTTGGCCCTCACATGTGTTGAGGCAAACTCTATACTATATTCTTACTCTCCAGAGTTCCAAAACCCTTTATTTTTAAAGAAAAATAAACAAACATACTTCACTCTGCCCAGTATATTCTCTTGATTTGTACAAGCTACGATTTTAATTCTCTTTGGAGAGGAGGCATCTGTTAAGTTAGAATGGGGGATATTTCCTCATAATGGTCATGGCTGAGAGTATCACTTAACGAAGGTCCTTTGGTGCTCCCTATGCATCAGCTTCATTCACTGGGGTCAGGTTCTTAAGGGGTCTCTTCCACCAGTGTGCTAGGGAAGGGCTGCCGTCACCTCTGTTTAACACATAGCTACTTTCTTAAACACAATAAGCTTAAAAAGATGACAATGGATTTATAGTGGAGGCCACTATAAGCCTCTCATACTTAAAACAGATCAATATAAAACAAGTAAACATGAAAACACCAAAACACAGCAGCAAAAAGATTTAGCAATCAATGTTTCTTTCTGCAAAATGCAAAATTAACTTATTTAGCAGTAGAGGACTAAAAAGGAAATCAGTTATACCAAGGGAAGACACGTGCCCTTGGTACTATGACCACTAGGACAGCATTCATATTACACCACAGTGACTGCTTTCAAAGCCCAAATGATTGTCAAGCCACTTCTCAAACGACAGATAATTTCTGTCGTTCTTTTTTATACAAAATGTTAAGACAATAGGCTTGAAAATACAGCCTAAGCACCAATTATGATAAATGCATATTGGTAAAATGTGACTTCTGGCTTTAAAAGACATTATTGACCTCCCTGGGGCTAAAGATTGCACCCATGTGAGTAATACACTGCTAAAGAAAAATTCATTTTTTAAGATCTATAGAGGTTCTCTACTAGGCACAATTCATTGCTGAAGTTGGATCATGCAACAGTTTTACAAGAGAAGTAGGAAAACATACATATACTGAATATAGTGCATATCACCATGAAGACTTCCAGGGTGTAAGATTAAGACAGGAGAGTGCTTTAAAGCACTTGCATGGATTTGGGTTTGCCTATTCAAATGAAAGGGAATTCATTGAGATTTACATGGAAAAATTCCATGTTGGGGTTAATGGCCCACCACTCTGAACTGAGTCCAGTAAGAGCTTGAAGAATCTGGCTTTGTTAGTACAGACCTTCTCCTTGCACTCCTCTTCTCAGATTCAAGCTGTCTTTGTTTAAAAATATGCAAAATACACTGATTTTTGGAGTGGTTCACGTGACTTACTGCTCATTTTGTTAAAAATTCTGTCTTAAGTTAGAAGGTATTTTTTGCTTTCTTTTCAACATCTGAAGAACAATGCATCACACTTGGGAAAAAAACATTTCTTCACCTTATAATTGGTAATGTGCTACAATTACCTTTTAAGATCTGAGCCTTTTACAAGTAGATTTTCTTCACATATTTAAAATAGATCGAAACTCTATCTCAAAAAAAAAAAAAAGATAATGAAGACTAAATGTTGATTCTGCATTAACAAATGCAGGCAGAGGAGAGTAAATGACTCTAGGGCAGATTTGCCAAACCCTAGCTTGGAGGGAGTCCCATATTGCCTTTCATGCAGAAAGCAGACACTACCATCAGTCTGAGGACTAACCCTAAAGGGGCCACACCCATTAAAGCTGAGGAGTATCCAAATACCAGGGCAGCAAAACGTCATGGCAAATAGTCTTCTCCAGATATGAAAACCCAAGACTGTGGTCTTCACATCTTTAATCCCCCAGATTCTTAAGTTGGTGTTCTGAGTCAGGACTCATTTCAAAATAGGGTCTCACATCCAAGGAAATATGTCCTTCTATAGAGAAGTTCTTACTTGACTATGCTTCAGGGAAAAGAGCAGCAGCATCTATAAATATACATGTATGTGTGTGAGAGTGTGTCTAATTTAAAAGGGGACCCAGAGCCCCTTCTTGATTATAAACTGGAAGTAACAATAGGCCAAACTGTCTCCTTAAATAAAACCACTGATATTAAAAAATTAAAAGATTAAATAGATCACAAAAAAATCAGACAGGTGGTGAAGATCCCAAAGAGGAGTTACAAATTTAACACATTTGGGAAAGTAAAGATGACTTTAAAACAAACTAAAGATAAAGAAATCACAAACCCAAACTCAGCAGCCTAAGAGAACCTTCATACGGGGAACTGGGAGGCTCCAGCACTGTCAGGTCACACTCCTTTCTAGACTATGCAACCCTCTAGGGTTTCTTCCAGGGCTGTTGCATTGGCAGCAAAGCGGGACAGGCAGCAGTAGGCATGTGCTTTTTTTAAGTTTTTTTTTTTTTTTTTTTTTCTCTGCAAAGGGGCAATTATTCCTGGATAAGGCAAGATAATTGTGGTCACAAGAGAAGCAGCCAAATGCAGATCTGTTGAGCTAACAGGGGGAGTGTCTCAGTCAGTCTTTCCCAGCTTTGCAATCAGCTCATCACAGATTTTTGTCAGTTCTTCAATTTCTTGGTTCTGAAAGACAAATGACATAATTATGCAGGCCACTTTGTATTCTGAAATAAAGGCAAATAGAGTTAACTAGTCCCAAGTTTGGATCTACCCTACCCTAGACATCCTAATTCAGTGATTTTTAACTTTTCTACATCAGAGATGCTTTAAAGAAAAAAAGGCTACACATCTCAAAAAATGTACTCATAAAATCATGCTTAAATTGAGTAAAGGGTGAAGACAGTCACCAGCCCTCTGAAACTTGTCCATGAATCTCTTAGTTCCCCACTTTTCTTGTTATCAGAGGAATTATCTGGGGTACTTGTCAAAAACATAAGTATCTGCGTCTCACTCAATCCATTAGCATATCTAGGGATGCTGGAGTCGGAATCTCCCAGGGAGCACCGTTCTAGGGGCTATCAGACCCTGTGATAAAAACTCCTGCTCCTGATGAATGGATGGCACAGGTATGAGTACGTAATTGGAAATGCAGTAAGGAAAATACACCGAGACATATAAAAACGGAAAGCTAAAAATTGCTTAGTGAGAAACAGGGATTGTTGCTAGTCCTGGTTTTCATTTATCTATAGCAGTTTCTCAAAGCAGCCCTGCTGATGTTTTAGGATGGGTAAGTGTGTTGTCGGGGGCTGTCCTGTGCATTGTAGGATGTTTAACAGCATCCCTGGCCTCCTGCATGAGATACCAGTAGCATCTCCCAGTGGTGACAACCAAACAAATATATCTCCAGACATTACCTAACACCTAACACCCCCTGGAGGGCAAAACTGCCCCCAACTGCAAACCACTGATCTAAAGCAACGAAGGGGGAAGATGGCTTCATATTAATATATTGCATAAAAAACAAAGAAAGAAAGAAAGGCAGTCTCATGACCCCAACTAGGACGGTGTTCTGAACTTCAGTTAAAATGCAACTTCCTCTCTGCACCCTGCCTGTGGATGGATGATTTCTGCATGATGTGCTTGAAAATTTAATGGTTTGACTTGTTTGTTTCCACTTGGATCAGTTCAGAAAGGAGCTGGACTGAAGTGTCTCAGTAGAAAGCCAAGGCCTCTCTCACCCAGATCTGTCATAAGCGAGTCACTGCTGAGGAGGAAAACCAAACATCTCTGTGGCCACCCAGATCAGGTCCCTTTCTGTACCTTCTGCTGCAGGGCCCTTTCCAGGGACTCCACCTTCATCTGCTCTTTCCGGAGTCCAGCATGGAGAGCTGCGCTCTCAGCCTTTGCTTTTGTTCGAACCTGAGCAATCTCTTCATTGGCTCTGTTTATGGTGTTTGGGTGGAATAAAGAGACAAAAAGCACATGATTAGCCACTAGTCAAAGCCAGTCAGGATACTAACCACTGACATCTGTGAGGCACAGGCCTCAAAGAATTGACTGCATAAGAGAAAAAAAAAACAAAAATTGGTGACCTAAATAATTCCATTTTAATTTATAAAAATTCAATCTACAGACAACTTCAAAATTTGTATCTCACTAGCAAATGGTTTCTATAACAGTCTTAGATTTTTTTTAGCCCAGTACAAAAGTGGACTGGATAATTTTGGAGACGATCACAGCTAGAGTTGGGATACTAACCACTGACATCTGTGAGACACGGGCCTACAGGGAATGAGTTTATTAATGAGATGTGAAAGGCATTCTTAAAAACCATAAATGTCAGTTGATGAACAGCCAGTAAACTGATGAAAGGATGCTAAAGCCTCATTAGTAATCAGAGGCATGTAAATTAAAATGATAAGTTTTGAAAATTGATTGAATTGGCAAAAATTAACAAGGACAGTCCTGTGTGGGCCGAGATACAAGGAGAGGCTCATGTGCCAATGGGCAGTTGAAAACCGGCCCTGCCTTGTGGCGGGCAATGTGGTAGTCACCAGGGCAATTTAAAGTGTACACGCCCTCCAACGCAGCAATCCCACTTTCAGTTATGTATTCACAGAAATACTCCCACCTGGCATAACGGTGAGTGCACAGGACGTTCGTGTAGTGTTACCTTCAATGGAAAAAAGTTTGTAACTATCTAAGTGCCCATCAATAAAGAAATGCTATAGTTCCACAACCTAATAAAAAGAATGAGATTCAGCTATATGTTCTGACATGAAAAAATGGCCAGGATATGCTATTAAGGGAAAAAGGAAATTTGTCTAATGAGATTCCAATATTGTAAACATTTTTTACAGTTCAAAATTATAGTATTTATAAAGACACAAAGAAAAGACTAGAGGGATATACAATAAACCTATGTATAATATATAGAGGGATCTGTATAACCTATGGAGAAGCATACGTAAGAAATCTAATACAGTATTATGGGAGTGGGAAGGGGACAGGGGAGCTTCTGTTTCTACAAATAGAAATTTAGGCAACAAAATATACAAGCATGTATTACCTTTTAGTTAAAAAGTCAAGTTGGGAGGCCAGGCTCAGTGGTTCACGCCTGTAATCCCAGCACTTTGGGAGACCGAGGCAGGCGGATCGCTTGAGGTCAGAAGTTCGAGACCAGCCTGCCCAACATGGCGAAACCCCGTCTCTACTAAAAATACAAAAATTAGCTGGGCATGGTGGCGGGTGCCTGTAATCCCAGCTCCTTGGAAGGCTGAAGCAGGAGAATCACTTGAACCCAGGAGGCAGAGGTTGCAGTGAGCTGACATTGTGCCACTGCACTCCAGCATGGGTGACAGAGTGAGACCGTCTCAAAAAAAAAAAAAAAAAAAAAAAAAATCAAATTGGATAACACTCCCCAGGATAAACTCTAAATGTATTAGATTTAAGGATTAAAAAAACTAAGCCATAAAGTGTAAGTAAAACATGGGAGAATATTTTCTATCCAGCATGGGGAAGCTCTTTGTTACTATGACAAGGAATCCAGAAGCTGTAAAAGAAGTGACGAATACATTTCAGCACATAAGTTTCTGAATATCAAAAAACACTATAGGCGGAGGCAAAAGACAAATGATAAACTTGAAAAATTATTCAAAATTCTTATCACAAAGGGCTGGTGTCTCTAATATATAAAATCTACAAACTGACAATAGGAAAATGGTCAAAGAATAGAGTAATTCATAGTAAAGCAAATATATTAATAAATGAATGCTGAAATATATTCAATTTCATTCATAAGATAAATGCAAATCAAAATTACATTGATTAAAATAAATGCTCTGGGGCTGGGCGTGGTGGCTCATGCCTGTAATCCCAGCACTTTGGGAAGCTGAGGCAGGCGGATCACCTGAGGTCAGGAGTTCCAGACCAGCCTGGCCAACATGGTGAAACCCTGTCTCTACTAAAAATACAAAAAATCAGCCAGGTGTGGTGGCGTGTGCCTGTAATCCAAGCTACTTGGGAGGCTGAGGCAGGAGAATCGCTTGAACCCGGTAGACGGAAGTTGCAGTGAGCCTAGATTGCACCGCTCCACTCCAGCCTGGGTGACAGAGACAAACTCTGTCTCAAAAAAAAATAATAAAATAAACAAACAAATAAATGCTCTGTTGCTTGCCAAAAACAAATACCTATGTTGAAATACCATTTTCACCTATTAGATTTGCATAAAATAAAAACGTTGATCTATTGGCACAGCTGTAGAAAAAAAGAGATGCTCTCATATATTATCTAGGGCTATCAAATGATAAAAGTCTAATGGGGCCAATCTGACAACACTTATAATTATAAATTCATATATACTTTGGTCCAGCAATTCCTTTTCTAACATACAGATCATAAAGTTAACTCACGGGCATGCAAAACGATCACCTACCAGGTCACTTACTACAGCACTGTCTGTGGCAGCAAGACATTTGAATTAACTTTAATGTCTAACAGGAGGGGACTGTTAAATAAATGATACATTCCCACAGTGGAATACCATGCGGCTATTAGAAAAAAAAGAGGAAGCTCTTCTGTTTTTTTTTTTTTTTTTTTTCTGAGACGGAGTCTCGCTCTGTCGCCCAGGCTGGAGTGCAGTGGCGCATTCTCGGCTCACTGCAAGCTCCGCCTCCCGGGTTCACGCCATTCTTCTGCCTCAGCCTCTCCGAGTAGCTGGGACTACAGGCGCCCGCCACCACGCCCGGCTAATTTTTTGTATTTTTAGTAGAGACAGGGTTTCACCGTGGTCTCGATCTCCTGACCTCGTGATCCGCCCGCCTCGGCCTCCCAAAGTGCTGGGATTACAAGCGTGAGCCACCGCGCCCGGCCAAGAGGAAGCTCTTCTTGCACTGACATGGAAAGATTCTCAAAATTATATTGCTAAGCAAAACAGCAAAGTATGCTATAATCATATAAAAAAAGGAGAAAGGCCGGGCGCGGTGGCTCACGCTTGTAATCCCAGCACTTTGGGAGGCCGAGGCGGGCGGATCACGAGGTCAGGAGATCGAGACCACGGTGAAACCCTGTCTCTACTAAAAATACAAAAAATTAGCCGGGTGTGGTGGCGGGCGCCTGTAGTCCCAGCTACTCGGAGAGGCTGAGGCAGGAGAATGGCGTGAACCCGGGAGGCAGAGCTTGCAGTGAGCCGAGATTGCGCCACTGCACTCCAGCCTGGGCGACAGAGCGAGACTCCGTCTCAAAAAAAAAAAAAAAAAAAAAGGAGAAAAAAATTGTAATAGGAAGAAAAAACAGAAACCAACAATGGTGATTACCTGGCATAGAGAAAGATGGGAACCCCGAGGAAGGAGGCAGGAGCAGATATACCTTTTTTTACTTTTTAAAGTTTTAACAATGGGAAAAGGGTTTAAAAAGTGAAATAAACACACACATACAAATACAACCTGGAGTTGCAAAACAGTGATTTTTTTTTCCTCTGTCAATCTTCCCACAACATCATGAAGAGTGAAATTCAAAATTTATAAGCTCTTACTTGTCCAGTTTTTCTTCTGCATGGATTTTCAGGGCCTGGTATCGCTGCTCCTCTTGTTTAACTCTGGCTAAGTAATCCTGAGCACATTTCTTCAAGGCTTCTTCATTCTGTTCCAAAGCAAAAATTGAAAATAAACAGGTCGTTTTGTTTCTTCTAATCTACCACGTATCAGAGTTTTCATTTTTTAAAGAATGGAAAAATCTAATTAATTCAGATACCTTTTATTCATCTCTGCAGTGATTTGAAATAGCCACATGTAATTCTCACTGAGGAAATTCTACATAATATCTTCATGTGTTAATTTTCAATATCATACAGCAAGGGTCAGTTATACCAATATGGCTACTTTAGGAAGGCAGTTATTCAAAACTGAATGGCAATTTGACTTCCATATTTGATAAACTGGCCAGTTTCATTTTTATTTTAATATGAAAATAAAGACATTTCATTGCTATAATTGTGTCTGGTTGATATGGTAAAGCTAAATCAACAGGCCCATTTACATCTAAATTTGAAATATTACACTAATGTCTTCTAGAATATGCAGCTTGAATTTTTCAGTGACATGGAATTCCTTCTAATCCCTTTTACTAAAACTGAAAAGGTGAATTACCAGAAAGAACATTTCTAGAATTCACCTGAGGTCTGAGGGTTCAATTAATAGTTCCTGCAGTCTACGCCACAGCCTGGGGCTTATTGGCTTGACACAGGAGAGGAATGGCCAAGACATGGCACCCAGTGGGCCAGATGCCTGAACAACCAAAGAAGGAAAAATGTGGAAAAAAATCCAGCTTCACTGGAATAGAGGATACAAGACCAGTAGGCCCCGAGCTCCTATTTAAAAGGATACCCACAACCTCTAGCATATGTATTTGATGACCAGTTACCAAGGAAATACACCACTGGAAATACACCAGGAGATAGAGGGAAAAAACACTCTACCTTCTTGAACCCTTCCAGAACACCTTTCAGGTTCTCATATCTCCTGAAGAGATCAGAAAGGGACCTTTCCACAGAGTTAAGGTCAGCCAGGGCCTGTTCCTTCTCCATGGTCAGTTGCTGGAAGCTCTTCTGAGAGGTCATACTTGTCCTTTGTTCATCTTCTGGGAATCACAAGTCAAAAGGAATGACGTATTTATTCAACAAATAGAGACTCCCTAGAAGCCAAGCAGTGTTCTCATGGTAGGGACACAGCCAGGGATGTGACCAAGTTCCCGCTCTCACGGCTTATACTCTAGCTGGGGGAGATGTGTGGTAACAAGTGATGGGGAAAAAACAAGGCAGGGTAAGGGGGAATGGGGGTGGGGAGGGGGCTGTTACTGTACAGAGAGTACCTGCTCTCAGGGGAGAGAATTGAGCAGAGAGCGGACAGAAATGAGGGTGTGAGCCATACAGCTACCTGGGAGGAGAATATTCCATAGAGAAGAAAGCTGTGGTAAGGCCCTGAGCTGGCAAGGCATTAGATGATATGGATGACAGAAAGTATCATTTCGGTAATTTAGTGGAGAAAGGACAGACTTTGGTTTAGGGAGTCAATCCTTACGATATGGATGAGAAGAGACTCTAAATTCCATGCAGGAGGATCAATCCCTGTTGTTTTGTAAAGGCACCACCGGGTATGATGCACAGAAATTACAATCTGCACTAGAGTAAGAACCCTGCACCAAAACACAGGATGCTCCCAGCGGGTGTTAGTGATGTGACCAGGCCACCAACAGTCACAGAATTCAAGGCCTGCCATCTTCTAAAGTGAACCTAACTACAGTTGACCCTCATTATTCACCAAGTCCATATCTCCAAATTCGCCTACTTGCTAAAATTTATTTGTAATCCTAAAATCTATCCTCCTGGACTTAGTCATTTGTGGGATGTGTACAGAGTGGCAAAAATGCTTTAGTCACCTGATATGCACGCTCTCAGCTGACAGTGAACAAAGCAATACTCTGCCTTCTTGATTCATTCTATAAACAAGTGTACTTCTTGTGGTCTATTCAGGCCATGTTTGTTGCATTTGTGTTCTTTTTGCTGGAGACCTCACTATTTTAAGTGGCCTCCAAGAGCAGTGTTACAGTGCTGTCTGGTGATACTAAGCACAAGAAGGCAGTAAGGTTCCTTAAAATACATACATTACAGAAGCTCTGTTCAGACGTGAACCAAAGTGCCGCTGTGAGCTCAATGTTAATGAATCAACTGTATATATTAAATAAGGTGTCTTTAAACAGGAACACATGTAAAACAAGATTATATACTGATCAATCAATGAAAACGTTGCGGCCAGATGCAAGACTCTAACTCTGTCTTTCCCCTAGGAGCAGTGTTTATTTACTTATTTATTTTTTGAGATGGAATTTTGCTCTTGTTGCCCAGGCTGGAGTGCAATGGCGCCATCTCGGCTCACTGTAACCTCCGCCTCCCAGGTTCAAGCGATTCTCCTGCCTCAGCCTCCCGAGTAGCTGGGATTACAGGCATGCACCACCACGCCTGGCTAATTTTGTATTAATAGTAGAGACGGGGTTTCTCCATGTTGGTCAGGCTGTTTTCGAACTCTCAACCTCAGGTGATCCATCCACCTAAGCCTCCCAAAGTGCTGGGATTACAGGCGTGAGCCACCATGCCCAGCCAGGAGCAGTGTTTAGTATTCACTAATTCAGTGTTTGCAGCAACTTTACAGAACATACCTCCCACGAATAATGAGATGACTATATCTAAGTGACAAATACAAGTTTGTGACATGGTCTGAAAATCATCCATGGATCCGGCTATGGTCTTATAGTTTATGCCACCCCCCCCACCCCAAATTTGTGTATTGAAACCTAATCCCCAATGTGTGAGTATGTTCAGGGTGAAAGTGGGCATGGAAGGGAATTTGGGAGGTGATTATGTCAGGATTAGTGTCCTTATAAAAGAGAACCCAGAGAGCTAGCCAGCCCCTTCTATGAGGAATGGGCCCTCCCCAGATATCTCGTCTGTGGGCACCTTGAACTCTCCTGTCTCCAGAGCTATGAAAAATGTTTGTTGTTTATAAGCTACCTAGCTTACAGTATTTTGTTATACCAGGCTGAACAGACTAAGACAGATCCTATGGCTCATACCCTCAAAAAACAAAATGTTCTCCTTACCAATCATTTGAGCAATAGTCTTTTCATATTCAGCTACAATTTTCCTAAATGAGAAAAAAAGAACTTATTACCAGAGGAGGATTTTCAGACAATGAAAGTTGGAGAAATGCTGTCCCAAACAATTAAACACATTAATGTACACTGACAATTTATGTAATCTATTTATCTGCTTTGGGGCTCTCGTTATCTTTTTTTTGTTTTTGTTTTTGGTTTTTTTACATTATATAAGGTTTCTTAAGGTTTTTGTTAAGATTTTATGCTTAGTCAAACTTATATTTTACTTATAGAAACAACTGCCTTCCCTTTCTCTTTGCACCTATTTGAATACTGCAAGGAAATAGATTCATTCTGCTTAGATGAGTCAATCTTTTACAAACTAAGTTAAAGATATTCTTCTGGGCTCTTCCTAAGAGATGTGATCTGACTTTAGACTTTCCTGACTCAATCCACCCTTTCAGACACTCTACCTCTGATTCAGTTACAAGTTTTATTTTGTGTCCTAATTCCAAAAGTATTTCACTTATCCGAAGACTTTAAAGATCATTCTCTTGGGTTAACCTTTCTTCTAGTAAAGAGTGACAATGTCCTTCTGACTCAGTCCAGTGCTGGGTGCTCTGAGTCATACCACGTCCTCCCCTGCCCTCAATGGTGGTGCCCCCATCACTTTTGACGTCATATCCAAGTTGGTTATTATGGATGGCTACTGCTCTCTAAGAGCAGGAATGTCCCTTCCTTTCCATCAAGCCCAGCAAAGGGCCTTACAACTAGGAAATGCTTAAAAGACAAATAATACAAGAGCAACAAATTAGAGGGATATATTTAAAATGTTTTTTAATCATTCAAGTGTTGAACACACTGTGTGTGAATTATTTATGCCTTTTTTTCTTCTCTACTTTGATTTCATCTTTAGTCATTTCATGGCTCATAACTCTCCTTTCTAAAAGTGAGGAAAAATAAAAAGATTTCGATTTCAAGTCAATCAATTTTGTTTCTTGTTAACAAGCTTTCTATCATCTATTTGGTGGTTATGTAATTTGAAACTCTCATGCATAATTAATTTTTAAAAAGTATTATGGACCAGGCGCCATGGCTCATGCCTGCAATCCCAGCACTGTGGGAGGCTGAGGCAGGTGCATTGCTTGAGCTCAGGAGTTACAAACCAGCCTGGGCAACAGAGTGAGACTTCATCTCTAAAAAAAATTATGCAGGCATGGTGGCACATGCCTGTGGTCCCAGCTACTTGGGAGGCAGAGGGGAGAGGATCGGTTGATCCCAGGAGGTTGAGGCTGCAGTGAGCCATGATCACACCACTGCACTCCAGCCTGGATGACAGAGAGAGACCCTGCCTCAAAAAAAAAAAAAGTAGTATTATGAATTTCAATGTCTCTATCATTGGATAAATCTTATTTTTCTGTATTCCAAATGGATATTTTGATACAAATTTCTGTCAATTCTTCTAAGAAGATAAGAATTATGTGGGTTCTGTTTACATGTTATGTTCTGAACAACCCAAGATAAACTACAGTATTTGAATATAATAACTGGTTAGCAATAACTCCTGAAATAACATTCTCAAATCACAAAGCAAGGTGCAAACAGCAAAGCCCTCAAGCTCTGAACACTTGGTTCTGTGGCAAGCAAACACTGTCATCACTTCATCTGTATCAAATCTAACAGTGCATAAAAGTATCCAGCCCTTCCCCAAAACCTCCAGTCTAACCTCATCTCCAAAACTTCTTGCCGGGTCTCTTCATATTTCTTCTTCCATTCATTTGCTTCAATCTCTTTAGTGATTATCTAGAGTAAAATAAAGCTTAGTTTTACCCAATCTATTACAATTTGCATTTAAGACTGGGAACTGAAATAGCACACAACCAGGTCTAACCCAAGATACTCAATCTATATTAGAAATATAAACCTCAATATTAAATGTTTGTAACTATTTGGAAAAGTGTACTCTAAGCCACACGGGATGCTGGGATGCAGACACGGGAATAAAGATGAGTAGAACATCTCCCAGAAATTCCAAGTGGTATTTACAGCCTCTGTGAACTTTACCTTGGTCCAGGGTCTAGCTCTCAGCTCTGCAGGGCCAGGCCCTGACTGGGACAGACACCAAGAACAGAGCCATCTGATTGACAGGTATTCACTCTAACTAAGGCCATGTAATCACGGCTGATGCCAGGCCACCAGAGAATGAAACTGCCACAAAATCAGACCATTGGAAGTTGGCATGAGCAACATATTCTCTTTCTATAGAGATTTTTGACAGCTTCATAAAAACGGAGTCAGAAGGAAGGGGCTCAGATGAGCTGGCTACATCTAGCTCTTGCTAGATAGCATCTTAAGAGACAGCATCCGTCACTTACAGGTAGAGTCTTGCTAGTTAGCCTGGAACCTAGGCTCATATTTGGGATGCTCTTGCTAACTGGAAGGAAATACTCTAAATCCACTGCCTCAAACTCTATTTGCCCTGGGCAGGGCTTGCATGGGCAGCCATGGTGTTCCTCTTACTGTACTTCCCTGGCCGTGCCGCTCTCTTCCTAATTGGTAGTTTCGTTATATTTATTAGGATCTCAAGAACATAGAAGGATGTATCCTGTGTGCTTCAGGTAATCAGGCACCTCTTTACTTTGATCCATTAGGTGGTGATCTCATAGTTTAACTCCCAGGAAAAAGATCAAGTCATTTTTCTCATTTACAAGATTTTGCCCAGGGACAGTGGCACGTGCTTGCAGTCCCAGCTACTCAGGCAGCTGAGGCAGGAGGATCGCTTGACCCTAGGAGTTCGAGGCTGCAATGAGCTATAATTGTGCCACTGCACTCAGCCTGGGTGACAGAGTGAGATCTTGTCTTTTATTTTATTTTTATTTTTCTGAGATGGAGTTTCGCTCTTGTTGCCCAGGCTGGAGTGCAATGGCGCGATCTCGGCTCACCACAACCTCCATCTCCCAGGTTCAAGCAATTCTCCTGCCTCAGCCTCCCAAGTAGCTGGGATTACAGGCATGCACCACCACGTCCAGCTAATTTTGTATCTTTTTTTTTTTTTTTTTTTTTTTTTTTGTAGAGATGGGGTTTCTCAACGTTGGTCAGTCTGGTCTCGAATTCCCGAACTCAGATGATCCGCCCGCCTCGGCCTCCCAAAGCGCTAGGATTACAGGCGTGAGCTACGGAGCCAAGATTTTATCTCAAAAAAAAAAAAAAAGATTTTGGTGGGCCTTCTTACCACTGCTCCCAAGTTTTGAAAACAGGACTAGCTGACAACCCTCATTACCAACTTGATGCTATTTTAGAAAGCTGTAAAAGACCTAAGCTGAGGTGCTTAACCACTTTTGGCATACTATAAAAATTAAAACTAAAAAAAACTATAAAACTAAAAACTATAAAAATAAAATTACCACACCTTCCTTTAAGAACAGGTGGAATTGTCAAGAAACACACAAACCAAACACACAAAATACAGCATAGATATATGACAAGAGAGGGTGGGTAACTGATTAATGGTACACAACAGTGTCTTTCATATTTTTCAGATAACCAGGAAAGGCCTAGCAGTGATCTATTTTGAACAAAGGCTGTTCAAGAAACACAATACAGGAATCGGAGAGTTGAACTGTTTAAAGAATGGATTAAAGTAGGAAACAACTGTGTATTACTGCAAAAATATTACAAATGTTTAGGCATGAGCATATATCCTCTGTAAAATAAAAGCACTGATTTAGTTACACATGTGAGCAAAGCTGGCAAAATTAGGTATTTTAAATGTCAGGGCTGAAAGATAAAGAAGGGTACAAAATTCTTAAGAATATTTCAGATTGTCAACATTTTACCCTGGAGACCAGAATGTCAGGACTCCAGCACCACTGCCACAGGGGGCCCTTTTACGACCTAAACAAGCTGCAGGTAATAAGAACTTCCAGCCTGGGATAACTTGAGCCAGCAGAGATGCAATCTACCTGCTGGTACATGGGCCTTACAAAGAAATGGAGTGATAAGCAGACTAAACAGGAGAGCTTTTACCTCTTCTCTTATTAAGGTGAGCACGGCTGTCTTGTCTGATTCGCTGAGGCAGATCCCATCCAAGGGGCTCTCACCTCCACAGGACACCGACACAGGGGCCTTCTCTGCAGAGGACTCCAGCAGCCCCTGTGGGGAAAGGGATTACATCGAATCAGTCAGCTTTTAGCTTCTTAACCCCAGACATCCTTCAACAACTTCCTCATTACTAAATTGATCACCTCCTTTAAAACCATGTTTAAAGAAAAGTCAGCAGGGGGGAAGCTTTTTAAAAAACAAATCTAATTATGGAAGTAACTAAAGAAAAACTGTTATAATGACTATCAGAGTGGTCTTAGCTTCTGTTGAACAGATAACTTAGAGAAATTTTATTCTGATCTAAAAGGGAGAAAGTGTACTTATAACAGCGGTCAGTCACCAAAGAACCACATGGATAAAAGAGAAACACACCCATGATTAAGTTTCTGGGGATAAGCTCCACGTAAATGGAAATTTCTTTTTTAAAAAAGCAAAAACAAAAACAAGTGACAGCTGCTCCTGTTACATATCGATGCTCTGTATGTATCTTTAGCCACTGCAGATGGAAATGTTTCTAAAATACTAACTTTCAGGCCTAAGGAGGCAGAAATAGCAAATATATTTGAACTCTTTGAACTCTCACCCCCACCCTTTCACCCGGATGATTCAGGATCATCCTGGACTTCTGCTGCTCCGCAGCGACCTCCTGCTGTTACCCAGCCTGCTGGGTGTGTGCCATTGTTGCCCATATGCAAAACAGCCATATGTAAGTCAAGGTCCATGCCTGTGTGCTGGTTCTTCCTTGCTACTAAGTTTTCCACTCCCTTCTGGCAGCACTTCGCCCTCTGAGGTGCTGGCTTGCTTCTTTCATAAGCTCAGGTTCCAGAGCGAAACACTGGCAAACTTTTCTTTTCATGAGAACATGGACTTTGTACTATTTTCCTTTCTAAAAGACGTTTTTGGTGGCTATTCCTCCCAACTATGGAAGTAAACTTTTTTTTTTTTTTGAGACGGGGTCTCACTCTGTGGCCCAGGCTGGAATGCAGTGGTGCAATCTCGGCTCGCTGCAAGCTCCACCTCCCGGGTTCACGCCATTCTCCTGCCTCAGCCTCTCCGACTACCTGGGACTACAGGCGCCCGCCACCATGCCCGGCTAATTTTTTTGTATTTTTAGTAGAGACGGGGTTTCACTGTGTTAGCCAGGATGGTCTCGATCTCCTGACCTTGCAATCCGCCCGCCTCGGCCTCCCAAAGTGCTGGGATTACAGGCGTGAGCCACCGCGCCCGGCCAGAAGTAAACTTTTTATATAAATGAGTCATCTAATACTTTGGGAACATCCAAAATGCCAAAGTGACCTGGAATAATCTTAATCTTAAATGTGGGATAACTAATCAATTAGTTATTGATTATAATCAATCAGTTACATCTTGTGTGAATCAACACTAAACACAAAGTCCAAGGTGAACGTAGACCAGTGGCTTTTAAATTTTTCAGAGTCATTATAGTTTTACTCTCTCTCTAGAAAATGCTCAGAAACAGAATTTTAGCATGCGGCTTCACAGACCTCAGCTATGGGCCCAAAATAGAAACCTGTCTCAGGCCACAGAAAAGCAAAATACAAAAGCCACAAGCTGGCAGTGCCCATGTTCCAGCAGCATTTGGGGAAGGGCAGCCCACCATGCCAACAGAAGTCCAAGGTACCCACAAAACCTCTCTTTTCTCTCTTGGGATAGATCTACCACTAGAACCAGAAGGCACTTGCAGTGGGCGCCTCTAAAATGCCCCCCAGTAACCCCTACCTCCAGTACTAATCCCCTCCCTCTGTAATTTCTTCCCTTTGAGTGTAGGCTGGACCTAGTGACTCATTAGAATATGGCAAACGTCATGGATGTCACTTCCGAGGTTAGGTTCTGAACAAACTCTGACTTCCATGTTTTGAGAAGCTACAAGGAAAGGCCCATGTGGCAAGGAGCCGATGTCTCTGCCAAAAGCCAGTGGGGACCCAAGACTTGCCAACAACCACATGAGTGAGCTTGGAAGCAGATCCTCCCCAAGTCAAGCCTGGATATGACTGCAGCCCTGATCAACACCTTGATTGCAGCCTGTAACAGATCCTGAGTCAGAGGCACCCAGCAAAGCTGCCCAAGATTCCTGACCCACAGAAACAATGAGATAATAAACACTTGCTTGAAGTGTTAGAGTAATGTGTTACACAGCAGCAGATAGCTGATACACCCCTGGACATTTGAATCATCTCATTAACTTCCTGTGCCTTGTTTCTTATCAAGAAACTGTTACTTGCCTAAAGGGAGGTAACACAGGAGGTCAAGTTGAGACTTGATTTACCTCACTGTTAAACTTCTGATTCTAAATTAATAACATTTCATGGGTCAGTCTCTTGTGAGCTCTTAGTTTAAGCCAGAGTCCCCAGGTTGAGTCAACTTTAGGAAACAGACTCTCAGGGCTTTCCATGGCTACCAAGTTCGTGAGAATTTGGGAAATAAGCCCCCTAAAAATCTTCATAGCCAGGAAAACATCAACATCCATTACGGAGTTCAGCATCTCACTCATTTGTTGAGAGGGTAAATGAATTCAGTCTGCCTGCTTAACAACTCAATGTTAACACATGTGGGGTCCTGAAGACGCAGCATCCTCAGCAGGAGGTAGGAGATCAAACCTTAGATGGTGTTTGATGTCTCCAGGTAAGTAGGCTCTTCAGCCTGCCAGCTCTCCCCAGCCACTCTCCTCTCTGCCTGGCCACATTTACAAGCCTCACTACTCAAAATGCAACAACTCTTACAGGTGTCAGGGCAGGAATGCACGCCCTTGCCTACTTTAGCCATCTTTTCCAGTCTCCTAGGATTTAACTTTTTACATTCCTTAGTCCTTTAGGTTGCTTATCAAAAAGTGCAGAACATTTCACAGGGGTGTCCAAGGGAGAGAATGCAGTCATGGGTTCTTAGTTGCTGTTTCTGGTTGGGGCAGTAAAGCCCCTTCCTCATCCCTCTTTTCCGCTTATCACTAGAGACAGAAACTAAAAACTATGGCTTCAGGCTGCTAAAAGCCTAAAACAAAACTGATCAGAACAACAACAACAAAATTAAGCAAGCTGGACAAGCTTGTTACAGAATCTACCATCACAGAGAACTGGCCAGAAGATCTCTTTTAGGCCTGGGCCTCTAATATGTCTTTAACGAAGACGCTAAATCAATCAATCATATCCTTCCAAAAGGGTTTCATTTCATGTTTACCGCTTCTCCCAGTCCCTCAAAACGTTCACAATTGAGGACCAACAAAGACCAGTCTACAGACAACAGAACTCAATGGACTCCCGGTTGCAAATTTACAGTGAGCACAGATGCCACGGATTACCGTGGCTGTGGAGAATTCGCATCACTAATTTGTGGCAGTGTGCTGACTGTGCTCACTTGTCCTCAATCACAACGGAGCAGTACCAGCCCCTGCCGTACTCTAACAGAGACATGCCCGAAAAAGCCAAATGAACTCACCTTTTAAAAAATTTAAAACTTGAAAAGTTAACTTCTCACATGAAAAATGCTGGGGAACAACAGCTGAAAAGCAAGGAGAGACTGACTCCTACCACTGATTGTGCTCTGGCCTTAGTCCAGCCACTATCTACTGCTCGGCACAAGACCGCATAGGAATGGACTTCAGAGCAACACGGAGAAACTTAAAAAGTGAATGATGGATTAAATAGATGATTTTTTCATTCAATGTTTTGCATGGTGAAACTTCTTTATACGATGTTTATTCAATGTTCTAACGAAGCAGAAGTTAATTTATGCTGGGAAGTTCAAAAGGAGTTGCTTTTAAAAGGTCACAGCATATGATATGTTCCTCACCAGCTGGCTTCAGAGACAGCATTTGCCATTTTTCTTTTTCATTCTCTTCCTTTTCACTCTCTTTTCCACGTGTTTCCTATCAACACCACACCAGTGTATTCTAACACAAGTGTATTCTAGCACACCACTGGCGTATTCTAGCACTTTACAGCTTAAATCGTTCACGTTGTCATTTCATCTTATCCTTACAACCACCTTGATAAGGCAGATGGGTGCTACTCATTTTATGGATAAATCAGTTGGAAATCAGGAAGTTTAAAGTTTAAGAAATGAGTAAATGGGCTGGGCGCAGTGGCTCATGCCTGTAATCCCAGCACTTCGGGAGGCCAAGGCAGGTGGATCACCTGAGGTCAGGAGTTTGAGACCAGCCTGGCCGACATGGTGAAACCCCATCTCTACTAATAATACAAAAATTAGCCGGGTATGGTGGCACATGCCTGTAATCCCAGCTACTCAGGAGGCTGAGGAAGGAGAACTGCTTGAACTCAGTAGGTGGAGGTTGCAGTGAGCTGAGATTGCGTCACTGTACTCCAACCTGGGTGACAAGAGTGAAACACTGTCTCAAAAAAAAAAAAAAAAAAAAAAAAAGAACAGAAAAAAAGAACTGAGTAAACCAACCAGGTGCAGGGGCTCATGCCTGTAATCCCAGCACTTTGGGAGGCGGAGGTTGGCAGATGGCTTGAGCCCAGGAGTTTGAGACCAGCCTAGGTAACATGGCAAGACCCCATTTCTACAAAAAATACAAAAACTAGCTGGGTGTGGTGGCACACGCCTCTAGTTCCAGCTACTTGGGAGGCTGTGGTGGAAGGATCACTTGAGTCCAGGAGGTGGAGGTTGCAGTTAGCCAACATGGCACCACTGTACTCCAGCCTGGGGAACAGAGTGAGACTGTCTCAAATAATAATAACAATAATAATGATAATAATAAACCTTAGTTAACCCAATACATCCAAAATATTATCATGTCAACATGTAGTTAATATAAAAAGTTGAGACATTTATGCTTCTTCTTTTTCTGAGTAGCTATAGTTCAAGTGCTCCACAGCTACCTGCGGCTAGGGTTACAATGCAGAGACTATGTGTTCCTCAAGTGAAGAAAACTATCTCATTTACATTTTATTCTCATCACCTAACACTGACCAGAATTTAACAAATTCACATGGGCTTCAAAACAAATACTGAAAGAAACCTGAGCCTCACCCGGCCCTCCACATTCAGGAACTTACAAGCACAGTGGACCCGTCTTCTTCCATCTTCTGGCACGTCTCCTTCTCTATGCCTAAGACAGAAAGTCATTTTTATAGTTATCCCAAGAAGTCGGTTCCTTTCCTCCCTAGTGAAAGGCTCTTGGAAACCCCAGTGCAGGCAAGAATGACTATGAACACATGAAGAGCATTTTAAGATTTTATTTAAAAGGAGCGCTGGCATTTTGTTGAGTGCTATTGTAAATCCATGACATTCAGAAGAGGAGCACATGGTTAGTCAGGCACAAACAGGTCGTCAGCCTTCAGGCTGAAAGAACAGCAAGGCTGCCCCCTTGTGTCCATTAAAAGTTTGGAAAAATGTGTAACTGTGGCATTATTTCAGAAAGGGGACACTGTGTAACACTGAATTTTTTTTTATCATCAAGTCGGAGTGAATTTAATTTCCAGCCCAAAAGGGTGGCCTTGATCTAATTAATGCAGCAGATAAGATAATAAGCTTTAAAATTCAAGGCAGCAAAACTAAACTCATTCTCCCCTCCACATCCTTCAAATGGGCTTCCTTGTCTCAGGTCTATCCTCTACTCTACTAGGTTAGAGGGTGACATTTAAAATAACCAGAAGACGGCTGGGCACAGTGGCTCATGCCTGTAATCCCAGGACTTTGGGAGGCCAAGGTGGGTGGATCATCTGAGGTCAGGAGACCAGCCTGGCCAACATGGCGAAGCCTCGTCTCTACTAAAAATACAAAAATTAGCTGGGCGTGGTGGCGCATGCCTGTAATCTCAGCTACTTGGGAGGCTGAAGCAGGAGAATCGCTTGAACCCGGGAGCTGGAGGTTGCAGTGAGTTGAGATAGCACCACCACACTCCAGCCTGGGCAACAAGAGCGAAACTCAGTCTCAAAAATAAGAAAAATAAAAAATAAAATAACCAGAAGATACACTCATTAAAGTAAACATAAAAATACAGAAAAGCATACAAACGTTTAAAGTTACAATCCTCCACATGGCAATCATTAACTACTATTGTTGTCAATAGCTAATTATTTAAAACACAAATGTGACCATCACTCCCTTGTTCAAAAACCTTCAACCTCCCCCTCCCTACCTATAGGATCAAGCCCAGATTCCACAGTACGACCTTGTTTTCCACTTGGCCAGATACTTACAGAAAGCAACCAGGCCTTTCACCAACATGGCAGCTTTCTTCCCATGGCTGTGTGAAAGTCTCGTTTCCTGGAGAACATCTGGTAAGTATCCATCAGGACCCAGCTCCAAGGGGACACTCCCCAGGACACAGTCAGGATTCACCTAACAGGGCCTATAGCCACTCCCACACCCAGGACCGCAGCCTCCACTTGCTTGTGATGCGGCTCATCAGTTACAATGTAACAACTTGTTTAAATATGTTCCCCTTGCTGTGGACCCTGTATGCACAGGGTCCCAGCTCTCCACATAAATTTTTGCTGAAGGAATTTTCTCTAGTGAGGAAGAATATAATTCAATAAATGTTTACCATGTACTGTGTCAAAGGTGACTCAAAGATGACTGTCTGGTAATCTCTAACCTCAGTAAGTTTATAATATTACCTTCCTGTAATTAACACACTGCGCTAGGTACTGTGGAACAGGAAGGGGGAAAGGAAATGTGGGAGCATAAAGCATGCTGGAGAGACCTGAAGGGATGTGCAGATCTGTGTAAGAGGCAGCAAAGGAAGACACTTCAGATGGAAAAAAACCAAGGCAGGTGTTAAGAATACTCAGGATTAACCCCAAGAAACTGGGGGAATGGCGAACAAGATCTTTGGGAAAGATGTCAGGGCAGAAGGCAGTATTGGAAGAAATCAAGAACAATGCCTGGCATATTATTTTACAGATGAGAGACTGAGGCCTGGGATGAGAAGGAGGCCAGGGGGAATAAATTGCTCCAAGTCCTGACTTTCCATCTGCTTCCCTGGCTTAACAGCAGATCATGACTTTTAAAATTCTATACATAAAAGCCCATGAATAAAATTATGTTAAGAAGATCCGAGTTTTTAATAATGTTTAATGTAGTCAGGAACATGGTTCTAAACTTTTCATAAGTAAAGTTGAAGGCCAAGGATATAACTGGGGTCCCAAGAAAGAGGGGCTTAGCTCTAGAATGATCTGACGAGTCCATCAATAAGAGGCTTCAGCCCTGGTTAGCCCAGGTCCCTCATTAGCATGTTAAGAAAGATTTTACAGTGCACTGGTCAATCTCAACTTACCACATCTGTACCAGGAAAATTTACAGTAGCCTGGTATCATGAAAATAATCTCTTCATACTTTGGCATTGTGGCGAAAAGACCATGGAACCAGACTGCTTAGGGTCAAATGTAGTTCTAACATTTACTAATGATGAGGTTCAGAACACACTTCACCAAAATATGGTGCCTTCTCATTTGAGGACACAGCAGAAGCAGGGAGGTCTCTCAGCCCCTCTCCTGCCCCCTTCCCTGAAGCAGGCCATAAAGGAATCCCTCAGACCTTCCCCTGAAAATAGATCATAAGACCTCATTACAAGAGGGGTCCTCCCCGTATACAGAGAAAAACAATGTCCTTATCCTGAAAGACACAGACACCAAGAGGAATTGGAACAAACAGGACTTGCTAAGTTCCCCTGGTTTATTACCATAGATCACACCCTTCTGTTCTCCAATTATACTTCTGCACAACTATCTGTAAAAGTACAGTTTTCCCTGTTCCTTTGGGTCTTCATTTCTGGAGGCTCTAATGTCATGTAAAACTTATATTAAATATATTTGTACACTTTTCTCTTGTTGATCTTTTGTTAGAGATGTCTCAGCCATGAACCTTGTGGTGAGTGAGGAAAAAGATACCACTTTTTTGTCCTACCCTAGCCAAGTGACTTTAATCAAGTCACTTAACTTCTTTGACTTACTTTGTTTCTCTGAAGAATGGAGAAAAGGGTAACACCTTGCTATGAATGAGTATATGCGAACCACTTAAAACAATGCCTGTACATGGTAAGCCACCATACATGTTAGTTGTTATTTCTCTAAGTTAAACAATGAGTGTAACAATCACAAAAAAGTCAAACGTATGACATATTTATAGGCCATTTGATATAGTTTAAATATTTGCCCCCTAAATCTCATGTTGAAACCTGATCAACAGTTGGAAGTGAGGCCTAATGGGAGGTTTCTGGGTCATAGGAGCAGATCCCTCATGAATAGCTTGGTGCCCTCCTTGTAGTAATGAGTGACTTCTTGCTGTTAGTTTCTGTGAGATGTTTGTTAAAAATAGCCTGGCATCCTCCCTCCCCCTTCCTCCCACCTCTCACCATGTGACACACTTGCTCCCCCTTGCCTTCCACCATGATTGGAAGCTTTCTGAGTCCCTCACCAGAAGCAGGCACTGGCGCCATGCTTATTCTACAGTCTGCAGAACCATGAACCAAATAAACCTCTTTTTCCTATAAATTAGCCATTCTCAGGTATTCCTTTAGAGCAACACAAATGAACTAACACACCACTATACTTTAAGATATGGCCCTATTCACATAAAATTATAAAGAAATTCAAGCAGTCTCACATACATCAGCATCTCCTATACAACTTGTCACAAATATCCCTACATTCCTAGTACTTCAATAACCACTTTTTTTGTGTCCCTTTTCCAGGTAAAGAAGCAAAGCATAGGTCAGCATCCTAAATCTATCCTTCAAGTGACCCAATTCTTTAATCTCTGTAAGGCGCCTCCTGCTTTATTAGGCTTTCAGGCATTTCCATGCTTATGTACATTAGAAAGATGAAGATATGCTTCCATACCTGCTTCTGAGGATGAAAACGCATGATTTATGGTAGACACGGGAACATTGGAACATTCAAAGTACTCCAGGTCTTCCTCTGGCTCACCTTTCACCTCGGCCCCAGCTGATTTCTGACCACATGACGTGGATGCCAGTTTCTCCTCATCAGTAGCATGGCCATCCCTATTAGAAATGTCTGAAATCTGGGAGATCACTGCCCCTTCATCCTGAGAAACACAACAGAGAAGATGCTACCCTTTAGGAGGGCAAGCAATGGGGAAAACTGACATCCCATTAATGGAACAAAGTAGACACAACTCCATACAGATATGTAAGAGGTTAATCACAGATCTGGGTACAAAGCAAGGAGGAAGTTTGAGTCTTTCAATTGTGAGATGCTGTTTTATACAACCTAGTTTCTGTAACTTGAGTCTGAGGTTTTAAAAAATGATCTTCTCTAGGTTAAGTTTATAAGCAAGCAGTTTAAGTGGTTTAAGACAATGGTTTTCAAATTTTTTGCTCATATACCTCCTAATTTTTTTATGAAAATCTATGTACCCCATTGCATTTTCAAGTGACATCTAAAAACTTTTTGGCATAAGTTTAAATAATTGCAAAGAAGGTAATATCTGGAATATTCTAAATATTGAATTTACTTAATGCTATCTAGTTACCATAGTGATTTGATACCGTATGTAAATTTAAATGAACAAGTTCCTGAATAAGTTAGAAATTTATGTTATTCCTTTTCCTCTCTAAATCTGTATTTCCATTCCACTTCCATCAAGAAACTATCCAAATGAAAAACATCTGCATGGTTGAAAGTCTTTTTAAAGGTCTCTATCCAATGTCTCTGTGAAACATTTTTAAGTCTTAAAATTTTATCTGCTGGAGAGTTATTACATTTATTCATGCATAACTTATTTTCAAAATATTGCAAGTTTTGATAAGTATTATCAAACACAAAAGTAAGTTGTTATATCAATTACAAAACGTTTTATTGCACTAATTCTTAAAAACTTTTACAGTACAATAAATATATGGGTTTTGGTTTTTTTTTTTTAAAGAAAACCAAAGATAAATTTCTCATAGTTCTTGCTGCCTACTTTAGCAAAATCTGAGGGAGAATGTTTTACACATTTGTAACAAATGAAAAATAACTCAGATTGCAAATTTCCCCATCACACCCCTTTTTTACATCTTACACCATATACCAAGTTTCTGATCCAAATTGTATAGGAAAAGTTACGTTAAATTGAATTCTATTAACCAACGAATGTATTTCTATAATAAGTATACTGAGAAAGTTTTAAAAAGAACAAAGAGATCTCATTGCAATCAGATGGGCCTGGGCTTTGGTTTGTTTTGCAATTAGTTTATACAGTCATGGATGGATATTATTTATTGCTAGAATGTAACAAAGGTCAACATCAATTTTATTCCTGGTTTCTATTTTTATCAATATAATCATTAAGAAACCTTATTTATATAAACAATAGATGAAACAGAAAGTAGTTCTGTAACATAAGTGCCTTTCAATTCTTTGAACCCCTTTCCAAGTTATGGGCCCAAAAAAATCTATCACCAAACATTATTTTTTGACCTATCAGCTGACAGCTCAGGTTTTCCTCTATTGTTGAAAGCAATGAATTAGAAAACCATCTGACTTAAGAAAAATACTATCCAGTTATTAGAGTCAATTATCTTCTTAGAACCTACACCAATATTTCAGATCTTCCCTTTGGTGCCCTGGAGACTTTCACACCCTGTGGTGATGCATCTTTGTAGCATTTAAAGTGGGAATTTTACCCAAAAAAAAAAGAGTCATTGTGAAAGGGTTCCCTTGTCTTCAGGGGCCTTCTCTTCACGGACAGTAAAGATCTGGAAATTGGCTTCTTAAAGCTGAGTACTCAGGAAAGCCCTTTTGAACCACCCGCTAGGGGGATGCAAACTGGTCTCAGAGACGTTCTGGAGATGGGCACAGACTCACCTGAGAACATACATCCAGGGCGAGAGACGGAGTTTCATGCTTCTTCACCTTACAGCCACTCCTGGAAAGAGAAGAAACACAAACAAGCCAGTTTGCAATCACACTGACAACTGTCAAGGTATGAAATGGAGCAGAGAGCAGTGTGTGCGGATAGAAGCCAAAGCATACAGCACCACACAAATCATACATCACCGCAGGAGAGAGGCAGGAACACCTTTTATGCCTCTGAGTTTTCTCCAGAGAGACAAGGTAAGCAAAGACCTACAGCGGGGCTCATTCTCTGAAAAGACCCCCTCCGCTTGCTTCTGTGAGTTGTCAAACAGTAGCACTCTGATGTCTATGGTTTTTAATTACACGCCACCAAAAGCTTTTCAGACAGTAGAGCCTTAGCAGCTGGAGACATTCAGTTCCTCTGAGCCTCACTTGCTTGGCTTTGACATTCATTAGAAAAATCATCACGCTGGACCAAATTCTTTAAAAATTCTTTATTGCACTAAAAGCCATAGACGTCTCATAAAACAGTTCCAAGTTAGACTTGTGTGCTCACAGAGAAGAACTGTCGTCAATAAAAAGTATAAAAATAAAAATATGTGAGTAAACTGTTACCATTCCTATTAAGTAGTAAGATGGAAGATGAATGTCACACGCTGCACAAAGCCTGAAACTGGGGAAGCTTGAATCACCTGTTATTTGTAGATTAGCACACAACTTGTGATCACAGGACTAATTCAGATTCTGTTCTAATAAACTTAGAATTTCCAGTAAAAACACCACTGTGACCAAAAAAAGAGAAAAAATTATTGCAACTTTTTTTCTTTTGTGAGAAAAAATACAAAGACAAGCACATAAGTTACCGGAATGTGCATAATCACTAGTTCATGATCTTCTTTCCCTAATCTTCTTACTGAGTGCTACCCTCTGCCACCAAACTCAGGTTGAGCTGACTCAGTAATAATTTATTAACTGTTCCAAGCCAGTAACTTTATCCTACCAAAAAAGTCAATAATTTCCAATATTAAGTAGCAGAACAGTCCCTCAAACCACTGCTGTGATGATCTTGGGGCCAAGCCAGCTTTTAGTATTGTCAAAGCGCCACGTGACACCTGCCAAGCCAGGGAGCGCAAGCTCTAGCACCTAAGGTGTAAAGGCCAAGCCCCACTCCCTTAGGTAGGGACAACTGCAAGGCTAAGCTGACTCATGAAGTGACTGATGAAATGCAAAAAAATCATCAGAAGATCCAACTCAGAATTAGAAGCAAACATGCTATGGAGAGATGGCTGGGGGAGGGGAGAGAGGAAACTGCCAACGGTCCCAGGGACAAAAGAAACAGCAGGAGTACTTACAACAGAAAACAGAGAAATTTCACTTGTTCAGTAGTCCTGATGCACCAACAAAATTAGAGACACGAAAGAGACAGACAGATGGAGAAAAAAATCATGTAAAGACTGGAATATTCAACTCTAGTCTGGCAGATGTAAAAGCTGCACAATTCTTTCTATGAGGCGAGATACAAATTAAAAATGTCATATTCATGAATGTTATCTATCACTAGTGAGTGAATGATGAACAGACCTGAACTACAAAAGAGACTGGTAGAAACACTCAGAAATGCCACAAATTCAAATTTATAGATGAAAAATAAACTTCCAAGAGGTCTAGCACTCCTTTCTTCTAAAAAGAACAAGACGACAAGATTTTTGATTGCATAAAGACTTAAAAAAAGCCCTATTAAGTGTATGAGATCAAGAAGTTCATTCAACAAAAACAGAATAGGGGAAAAAGGCTACTGGGTGAGGGTGGCAGGACTCGAGACGGTGCTTCTTGCTGCTGAATATAAAGTGTAGAACAAATTATCCTTTCTTTGGCCCAGATTTCATCTTATTTAATGCACTGGTTGCATGCAACTCAAAGACACAAATGACTCCTTATCAACTTCAGTAGGCAGAAGCATCCCACATGTAGGGGAGGAAGTACCTAGGCAGTGACGTGCCCAGTACATACCCTAAGTGCTGTCTAGAGAGGAGTAACCAACCTTAAAAGCCACAAAAGAGGGCACCCAATCAATAATATTTTCCAACAACCATTTAACTGCTTATATATAATCAAAGAATAGATAGAGAGCTACTAATGACATTTCACTCCCCTTAGCCATTCTGGGGCTGCTGAGGAACTGGTTCCTATATCTCTCTACTTTCTTGGTCCTGAAGTCGATCCTTCTGCTCTTTAAACCTCTGGGCATCTTCCTTTCTGCTGTAAGTCACCATGATATCTGGAGTTTTTCTTTAAGTCATAGCAATGCTGAGAAGCATTTCCCCAACTGATCTACAGTGACAAGTACAAACACAGTGCTTCTCATACTCCCATATTTCATCCTGCATCTCATTGGTCCTTCTTTATATCTACATTTTACTCAAACTTTTTAGCAAAATGTGGCCCTAAAAGGATATACAGTCAGGTGCCATGTAATGACATTTCAGTCATGCATACGATGGTGGTCCCATAGGGTTATAATGGAACTGAAAAACTATTGTCTAGTGATGTCCTGACGATCCTGACCCTGGATAGGCCTAGGTAATGTGTGTGTCTGTGTCTTAGTTTTTAACAAAAATTTTAAAAAGTAAATAAATAATTTTACACAAAGAAAACTTATGGAATAGGGATATAAAGAAAATATTTTTGTATAGCTGTACCATGTGTTTGTGTTTTAAGCTAAGTTTTATTACAAGACTCAAAACTTCTTAAAAAATTTAAAAGTTGATAAAGTAAAAGTTACAGTAAGCTAAACTTAATCTATTATTGAAGGAAAAAAATTTAAATAAATATAGCATAGCTGAAGTGTACCGTGTTTATAGAAGCTACAGTAGTGTACAGTAATGTCCCAGGCCTTCTCATTCACTCACCACTCATTGACTCACTCAGAGCAACTTCCAATTCTGCAAGCTCCATTCATGGTAAGGGCCCTATACAAGTGTATTATTTTTTATCTTTTATACATATTTTTACTGTACCTTTCCTATACTTAGATATGTTTAGATACACAAATACTTACCATTGTGTTACACTGCCTATAGTAGTTTGTTTTCTTTTTTTTTTAAAGACAGGGTCTTTCTCTGCCAGCCAGGCTGGAGTACAATGGCATAATCATGGCTCACAGCAACCTCAACCTCCTGGGCTCAAGCAATCCTCCTGCCTCAACCTCCTGAGTAGCTGGGACTACAGGCATGCACCACCACTCCCAGTTAATTAAAAAAATTTTTTTAAGAGACAGGGAATTGGTGGGTTGCGGGGAGGGGGGGTCTCATTATGTTGCCCAGGCTGGTCTTGAACTCCTGGCCTCAAGGGATCCTCCCACCTTGGCCTCCCAAAGTGTTGGGATTACAGGTGTGAGCCACCACACCTAGCACCTATTCAGTACAATAATGTGCTGTACAGGGTTGTAGCCTAGGAGTAATACGCTGTACCACACAGCCTAGGTGTGTAGTAGGTTACACCATCTAGGTTTGAGTAAGTTCACTTGATGATGTTCACACAACAAAATCACCTAAGGATGCATTTCCCTGTGGCTTACCCTGTGGCTAAGTGATATATGATTGTATTATCATCTACTCAAGTTTTGTGATAAAGTAATCCTGTAGCAAAGTTAAACTGAAACTTGATATGGAATATGACCTTAGGTAATTATACTGAAAACTCCAAGGACCTTGCAAAAGTCAGATAATTTCCCAGGAGAGATGGGGGATTGACTAAACCAACTAATTTACTCAGTTTTAACTGATCATTTAGAATATTCTTGATTCTTATTGAAAATTTGCCTCCTAGCTATGAGCCAGAAATTACACATGGAGACAAGAATTCTCATCAATTTTAGTGGTAGGTTTGTTTCCCACAAAAATCACAGCTTTCTGTTTATGTAAAAAGTCTTCTTTCTACAAGACCCTTTTGGACCATTTCCCACGTTATTGATGCTACAGAGGTTAAGTTATAGGACTGGAATTTCTGTTTTATCCATAAAGAGTATGAAGGCAGTGGCCAGCACTGACGTTTGAATTGTCTATAACGCGACTCCTAACAGTCCAGCCAGGATTTCTGAAAACCATCAAATCTCTACTTTTTTTTTTTTTTTTTTGAGATGGAGTCTTGTTGTCACCCAGGCTGGAGAGCAGCAGCGTGATCTTGGCTCACTGCAACATCTGCCTCCTGGGTTCCAGCAGTTGTCATGTCTCAGCCTCCCGGGTGGCTGGGACTACAGGTGTGCACCACCACGCCCAGCTATTTTTCGCATTTTTAGTAGAGACAGGTTTCACCATGTTGGTCAGGCTGGTCTCAAACTCTGGACCTCAAGTGATCCACCTGCCTCGGCCTCCCAAAGTGCTGGGATTACAGGTGTGAGCCACCGCGCCTGGTCTATTTTTTTTAAACATAAAAAAAGTCTCTAGGGTCAAGGGAAAAGAGCTTAGCTGATTAAGCTAAGGATTCAGAAATAAGACAACAATCTGAAAAGGAAACCTCTGGTATTTCTGATTCCACACAACAGTTAGGCCAAATAGTGAAGACTGCAGGATAACATTATAAGCTTTGTATGAACCTCGGTGCACCTCAAAGGTAAATTCAGTTCACCAAAGCCAAAAGTAGCTGGCTGCCAAACTCAACAGAGAAGACACACAGCACGACACCCAGCACCCACTGTCACTCACGTTATTAAACGCGACTTTGCCTTCTTGGGTGATTCTAAGATTTCATTAACGTGATTACCAGTGGGAGAACAAAAGTCACTGCTTGTTAAGGTCGTAGTTGGTTTAAAGGGATCCATGGATTCATCAAAGTTATCTGGGTCAAAGTGGTAGGAACCCTCAGAAGAGAGGGGTGGGGAGTTCTGCAGAATAGAGTGGCTCCCAAAGGGGTTGAAGCTGGGGCTTTCCCACTGACTAGGATCTGGCTTAGAAGATATTTGGGAGAGAGGCCTGTCTCGTGCCACTGGGTCTGTAGGCTGTTCTAAACCTGCTGACTTACTGATGCCATCTTTTTGTATCTTGGGAGTCAGTTTGCTACCCAGTTTCCTGCCAAGCTTCCTTGGAAGGGCTTTCCTGGCCTCTATGTTTCCCGTATCTTCTGTGAAATCAAACTCAAGCTTGAGAGGTGAGCTCTTTGACTCCTCCCCCAGCTCAACCCCTGAGTCGTTGGTGTCACTACTGAGAGTGCCGGGAGTTTCTTTAAGGTCAGGGGGAGACTTCTGGAACCTGGCATCTCCTAGCAAAGAAGGACTTGTGTTCTCATCCAGCTCTTCAGGACTGAAGTGGTAGGATGCCTTGGGGAGAGTTGTGCCCTCCACAGCAGTGTCGGTGTCCGAGAACTCTCCTCCAACTGCTTTCTTCCTCAGGGGGACAGGCTTGGGCTTTCTCAGCTTGCTTCTTCTGCTGGGCACGGGCTCTGGACAGGAGTTGCCAGCTTTTAGATCAGCTTCTGCGGAGGCCTCGAGGGTGACGCCCATGCTGCCTTCTGTCATCACCTCGTCCTGGAGGGCGTCTGGCGGACTGGAAGGCAGAGCCTTGCCTGAGACTGCAGTTACACAGCCATGAGCTGCTTTTGTTCTGAGGGCTGCCGAGATATCCGTGGAATCCTTCGTTTCTATTGAAAATGGTCTTACGATGGAAATTTTGCTAAAATCATGTTCAGGTTCTTCTTTGAAATTCTTGACTGAGTGAAAGTCAATGGCCTGCTGTGGCACTTCATTTTCTGACGGTTTAGAACAAGTCTTAGATGAACATTTTTCAACCACTTCTGCTACAAGCTGTTCATCAGCTTCTTGTGGTTCTAAAATGAAACACAAAAACCATCTATTAAAGAATTATCTGTCATTGGTAAATATCCTCTCTTACCTGAACTCATATAAACAAATAGCAAGTTCTTCCCTCTTTGCTTTTATTAAGCATCTCTAAAGTTCAGGAACGATGGCAGCACAGCCTGAAAGAGAAGAGCTGGCACAATACCCTAAAATGAATTTTCCTATCCCAAGTAGTGTATGTGCATTATCCAAATGATACGAATAGTAAGTACACCAAAAGAGCTATTTAGGAAAAGGATAAATAGAGCAAGAGTCTGCTGCAACGTATTATTATGTGATGTTAACATTCTGTAGGGTAAAACTGGTCTGGAGGAATCTTTAGAAACCAACAGCTATGGTGCAGGGAGGCAGATTGGCGCTGAGACAGTTCCTAGGCACAGCCCGACAGCTTCAGGGTCAGAACTTTATGCAGTGAACGGATTTGAATCTCTGGATATTAAAAACACAAGTATCTTGGGAGGCCAAGACGGGCACATCATGAGGTCAAGAGATCGAGACCATCCTGGCCAACATGGTGAAGCCCCATCTCTACTAAAAATACGAAAATTAGCTAGACATGGTGGCACACGCCTGTAGTCCCAGTCACTCAGGACACTGAGGCAGCAGAATCACTTGAACCCGGGAGACGGAGGTTGCAGTGAGCTGAGATTGCGCCACTGCATTCCAGCCTAGACTCTGTCTCAAAAAAAAAAAAAAAAAAAAAAAAAAAAAAAAAAGGAAAAAAGAAAAAAAGAAAAAAAAAAAAACCCGCCAAGTATCCACAGAACAGAATTTAAAAAGACTGTTTCAAAAATAAATTTAAAAAATCTACTGTGACCAACTCAGAATCATCTCTCTATAGACCTAAAAACTAAAAGAACCAAATAAGAAAGCTAATTTAAAAAACCAGATATGGAAATGGCTTTAAAACAAATAGCCCTTATTTTACTAAGACACAAATTATAAAACAATAAAGTTATTTTTTCTTTAGAACCTCTGTCTCTAAGTCGGACCAGGAATTCTCTAAATCACTTGTGAAAAATAAAAATCCTTTTTAATTGCGGTCTTACTAGGATAAGTGCCGCAAATATTAGGAAGGTGCGAATGAGGTAATTTCGTTAAAGCACAAAGTGATTTCCTAACGTAGATATCTGAAACAAGAGTAGAACAGAAAAACTCAGTGAATTGGTTATAATATCTCATGATTTTAAAGGAAATTAAGAGATGACCCTCTAATCCGACTTCCTAATCCTAATCCAGGATCAGAGTCAATTACCACTGAAATATCATAGCTATAGTTTTTATTTTTGTTTTTCTTGAGACAGTGTCTCTGTTACCCAGGCTGGAGTGCAGTGGCCCGATCATGGTTCACTGCAGCCTTGACTTCCGCAGGCTCAAGTGATCCTCCCACCTCAGCCTCCCAAGTAACCGGGACCACAGGCATGAGCCACTAAGCTCGGTTAATTTTTATTTTATTTTTTATGTAGAGACAGGACAGCCAAGTTGCCCAGGCTGGTCTCACTGGGCTCCAGCAATCTGCCTGCCTTGGTCTCCCAAAGTGCTGGGGTCACAGGTATAAGCCACTGCACCCAGCCTGTTTTTGTTTTTTTGTTTTTTTTTAGGGGTCTCTCACTCTGTTGCCCAGGCTGGAATGCAGTGGTGTGATCACAGCTCACTGCGGCCTCAAACTCTGGGGCTCAAGCAATCCTCCCATCTCAGCTGCCCGAGTAGCTGGGATTTGGAATAGTTTTTTTTAAAGCATTCACACACCTTTTTCATGAATCTTTTATGATTATTATTGGGTAGTGGTTTATAAATTATACTTCACAAACATACTTCAGATATTCTACAAATGTCCAATTAAAAATTTTCTTTTAAATATATGTTTAACTATTATTAATACTAAAATGTGTTAAAACGTCTCAGTGCTTCATAACCAGAATTTGGTTTAACATATTTCAAAAGCATTTTTTAAAAAAGAGATAGTAAGTATGGCAAAGTCTTGGTAACTGTTGTCCAGGAATAGGTATATGGGAGTTTTCATTGTACTATTTTCTCTGTCATACAGTTGTGAAACTTTTCATAAATAAAAAGTTTAAAAACTCAACTGCAATACACACAAAATTTTAACAAGAACATTTTAAACTGTACTGACAATTTCACTTATGTGTACAGAGTCTATTATCTCTGTCCATGAATGTGAACTGTTATAAATGTGTTATTGTTTCTTTGTGCTGATGATGGGGAGGCAGACAACTAAAAACAAGCCATCAACACCGTAGGGCTGCAAATATCCATGTGTTTCCATGTACAACTGGCTCAGTTAAAAGACAGGCCAGTTGTACAACACTGAGTCTTGATTATATCAAGGTTTAGATAGTTATCACTCCTTTTAAGTTTTGGTGCTTATTGTCAGCTTTTTAGATTCAACACAGGTGGTATAATAAAAATATGTATTTTGTCTTTGTCCTCAGTTCCTGGCACAGAGCTCCTACAACCCCTGGAACCTCCTGACTGGTTCAGAGTGTCTTTTGTGTGCTAATGAATGACTGGGTGCTGGGGGTCCCTTGACAGCTGCAGCAACGGGCTGGTCACCAGAAAGACCAAGCTAAGATTAGAGGGCTGCAACTTTCAGCACCATCCCCACTCCTTCCAGGGAGGGGAGAAAGGGTGGAAAATGAGCTCAATCACCAAGGCCAATAATTTAATCAATCACACCGTGATGAAACCTCTATAAATACCCCTAAATGACGGGGACAGGGAGCTTCCAGGTTGGTGAACATGCTGACTTACTGGGAGGGTGGTGTGCCCAGAGGGCGTGGAAGCTCTGCACCCCTGCAGGTATGGGGATACCTTGCCTTATGTATCCCTTGCATTTGGCAGTTCCTGAGTTGTATCCTTCACAATAAGCCAGTAAATATAAGTATTTTCCTGAGTTCTGTGAGTCGTTGTAGCAAATTACTGAAACTGAGAAGAGGAGTTATGAGAATCCCCAAATTTATAGCCAGTTGCTCAGAAGCACTGAGACTTGTGACTGCTATCTGAAGTGGCGGCAGTCTCGTGGGACTGAGACCTTAACTTGTGGGGTCTGCACTAAGGACAGATAGTTTAAGAAATGAACTGAATTTTTGGAAACCCAGCTGGCGCTGGAGAATCTGAGAACATCCAGAACAGGAAATGTGCCTTTTAACAGTGACTATTTAATAGACACAGCACTAAATTATCTGAGATTTTTTTAAAATGATACTTCTAAATATCTCAGTTTTGTATTTTCTACAAAAAGATTTAAACTCATGAGGAACCACTTTATGTACTATTTCTAAAATTTACATCTATAAAATTAATAAGTTGGATGAATTGTTAGATATTGTTAATAACTCAAATCTGAAACACAAATTCCCCTCTGCTCCTCTTTCAGACTTTTGGAATAGTTTAATTAAGGCACACGCTCAGGTACTAAGCTGAATTATTTAAAAACTTATCTGCAACTACTGACCTGCATAAATCAAGGTTCTTTCAATAACATGTAATCCAAACACTACTGAAATAAATTTGATTCTTTTTTTTTTTTTTTTTTTTTTTTAAATGGTCTCACTATGTTGCCTAGGCTGATCTTGAACTCCTGGGCTCAAGTCATCCTCCCGCCTCAGCCTCCTGAGTAGCTGGGATTACAGGTGCATGCCACCACATCCGGCTTAGTTTTTAATTAGACTCTGATTTAGTTATTTTGTATGTTTCAATCTCACAAATTCCATTGTTTTTAAAACTAACGTTTTTAATCTTTACAACTATAACATATAGCACCTTAAAATCTATTATATATTGCCGGGCGCAGTGGCTCGCACCTGTAATCCCAGCACTTTGGGAGGCTGAGGTGGGTGGATCACCTGTGGTCGGGGTTTGAAACCAGCCTGGCCAACATGGTGAAACCCCATCTCTGCTAAAAATACAAAATTAGCTGGGCACGGTGGCGCATGCCTGTAATCTCAGTTTCTTGGGAGGCTGAAACAGGAAAATCGCTTGAACCTGGGAGGCAGAGGTTGCAGTGAGCTGAGATCGCACCACTGCACTCCAGTCTGGGCAACAAGAGCGAAACTCTGTCCCAAAAACAAACAAAAAATCTATTATATATTAGAGTCCACGTAATTTTTTTTTTTAGGAAAAGGTTCCACTGCCTTAAGATTTTGAAAACTATGGTTAAAGTGGGAAGCGCATCTCTAAAAATGGTGATATGGAAGTAAGTGGGGATGAATAGGCCTTCTAGGAACTTAATACAAGTGACCTTTTAAGGAGAACTTCAGCATCTCTCAGTTGTACTACAGATGATCCCACTCTAAGTAACAGATCTTGAAAACCCTATACAAGAGGTTGTATTTTAACATCTTTATCCTGGTGCACCCAGCAGGAGTGGATGGTGTGGCATGGTGGGAGAGCCACCCTTTCCATATGCTGACAAGCAAGAAATGGTCCTGAGCCACTGTTTCTCCATCTAGAAAACTATTTTACACTACATTTTACTAAAAATCAAACTGATATACTGGAAGAACTTGTTACCTAAGTAAATCATGATGGATTTGGTAAAAATAAAAATTCTACTTCTAAAATATTGGTATTACATGTGTATTTTCTTGTATACAATTTATAAAGTGTATTTACCCAAAAACTAATTAGCCTATATTAAATGTTAGGACAAGAACTACCTCCTTTCATTTGCTTTGGGTTTTCCAATGGATTTTTTATTTGGTTCTTTTAGTACTTCTGTCTATAGAGAGGTGATTTTAGGCCAGACATGAGAGGTTTTCCATTTATTTTTGAAACAGTCTGATTATTTAAACGCTGTTCTGTGGAATAGGGAATACAGTTATGTGTTGCTTAACAATGGATTCTGAGAAATCTGTCATTAGGTGATTTCATCATTGTGCAGGTCACTGTGTGATCATTATAGAGTGTACCTGACACAAACCTAGATGGTATATTTACTACATACCCATGGTATAGCCTATTGCTCCTAGGCTACAAACCTGAACAGCATGTTACCATACTGAAATACTGTAGGCAATGGTAACACAGTGCTAAGTATTTGTGTATCTAAACACAGAAAAGGTACAGTAAAAATATGGTATTATAATCTTACATGATCACATCGTATATGCAGTCAGTTGTTGATCAAAACATCATTATGTGGTGAATGACTGTATTTTTAACTTCCAAACATTCAAATCTGCTCACTGCATAAAATTCTAACCCTGAAACTATCAGGCTGTGCCTGGGAACTCAGTACCCATTTGCATCCCTAACATTTAAGCTGTTAATGTCCAATGGCTCCTCTGGACCTACAGAATATTAATATCACATCAGATATACTGCAGTAGACCCTTGTTCTACTTAGTCTTTTCCTAAATAAGTTCTATTTGATTATCCAAGTGATACAAACAACAGATTCTCTCTCTCTCAAGAATCTGAATTAAGACAGTAAGTGGATCTGCAGGAGGCTGAGGTCAGGATAAAATAAAGACAGAAGACCATCCTATCCCAGTAGACAAGTGATAGAGAATGGAGGTACCTGAGGACTTTTCAATGCCCAGAAAGGCCTACCTACACTGCCCCAGCTTAATTTCCATGAAACTCCCCTTTCTCAATGATGTATACATATTTGAGCTCGTGTGAGTGGATTTCTGCCCTCTGAGACCAAATGTATCCAAACTAAAGTGCACAGAGAACTCAAGTCCCAAGACTCTGAGATTAACTGATGTCACCTAACGAGAGACAAATACATAAACCCTTCTGATATGAAAGGATGGGCATTACAACCATGTCCCATGCAATGTCTTCAAGGAGCCCAGAGGTGAAGAGCAAACCTATATATAAGTACAGGATGAGAGACCTACCTGAGCAACTGGCCAACATTTTCTAACATGTGATTTCAGTTAACATGTGATTGCAACTCAATACAACCCACGGTGGCATAACTGAGCACAAAGCAAATGCAATCTCAGATCCTATTAACACATAAACAGAAACATCAAAGACAACAGTATTGAGTAAAATGCACTGAGGGTTTGGATGGACCAGGCAATGGGCTAGAGCTCACCGGGATTATCTTATTGAACCAAGACATCAGTCTTTACCACTAATGACAGATTTTACCAAATCTGTCCAAACTCTAAGGCCTGGGTGCTAAACCATATGTTAAATTCATCTCTTCATGGCCAGAACAGTTTCTTGTAGTCTCCTCGATCACATAACATCTGAGATTGTGAATTCAGTTAGATTCTGAATTCAGTTCTGAGCTCCTCATCTTAAAAAAATTGTGAACAAAAATGAATGTCCTTAGAGGAATGTGGATCAAGGTGGTGTATCTGTAAACAATCAGTCTAAGATATTTAGCCTAGAAAACTAAGAAACACTATAGAGTCTATAAATATTTTAAGGGCGTTTGAGGTAAAGGGATTAGAATTATTGTAGCTTCAGAGGAAAAAATTAGGATCATGTGGACAACTATTAAGAGGAAAGTGGATTTCAACTCAATATAAGAGAAAACAAACAATCATGCAATGAGTGCAAAGAGAAGCCAGCTCCCTATCCATCAGGAATGGTTCACCCCTCCATTTCACTCACACATTCACTCAGTCACTGAACAAATACCTAAGTATTTTTATGTACTGGGTTCTGTGCTTGGCACTGGGGATGTAACAGCAAGCAAAAAAGAGGAGGGCTCTGTTCTCATGCAGTTTAGAGACTAGTAGGAAAGAGAGATATTGATTAAATAATACTGAAAGAATGAAGGGGAGAAATGAGGATGAGAAAATAGAAAGGCATCATGCTTACAGAGCCTTGCAGGCCTTGTCAAGAATCTGGTTCTATTCTAAGAGCAACAGGAAGCCATAAGGAGTTTTTAAGCAGCAGAGAATATACTCAGGTTTATATTTTGAACAGACCCCAGCTGCAATGTGGAAAAGGATTAAAGAGGTTAAAAATGGAACACGTGAAACTGCTAGTATGTTATTCTAGGGGCTTTGACAAGGGTGATGCTAATGAATAGGAAGTATCAGGGGAACCCACCCCCAATATTTCAACGTAGGTTCTATTTTTCCTAAGTGTCAGCCAGTCTGAAATATAAAGAGTATAAAGAGAAGAATTTTACGGCTGGGCCACTGCCGGCGGTGACATCACATATCGGTAGGTCCGTGATGCCCCCTGAGCCGCAAAACCATTAAGTTTTTATTAAGGATTTCAAAAGGTGAGGGGGTGTACGAACAGGGAGTAGGTCACAAAGATCACATGCTTCTGAGGCCCATAAAGATCACAAGGCAAAGAGCAAAGCACAGATCACAAGGCAAAGAGCAAAATTAGAATTACTGATGAGGGTCTATGTTCAGCTATACAAGTATTGTCTTGATAAACATCTTAACAGAAAACAGGGTTCGAGAGCAGAGAACCAGTCTGACCAAAATTTACCAGGCTGGAATTTCCCAATCCTAGTAAGCCTGAGGGTATTGCAGGAGACCAGGGCGTATTTCAGTCCTTATCTCAACCACATAAGACAGAGACTCCCAGAGCGGCCATTTATAGACCTCCCCCCAGGAATGCATTCCTTCCCCAGGGTATTAATTATTAATATTCCTTGCTGGGAAAAGAATTCAGCAATCTCTCTCCTACTTGCATGTCCGTTTATAGGCTCTCTGCAAGAAGAAAAATATGGCTCTATTCTGCCCGACCCCACAGGCAGTCAGACCTTATGGCTGTCTTTCCTTGTTCCCTGAAAATCGCTGTTATTCTGTTCTTTTTCAAGGTGCACTGATTTCGTATTGTTTAAACACACATGCTCCACAATCAATTTGTACAACAGTGGTCCTGATGTGATATACATCCTCAGCTTACGAAGATAACAGGATTAAGAGATTAAAGTAAGAGAGGCATAAGAAATTATAAGAGTATTATTTGGGAACGGATAAATGTCCATGAAATTTTCACAATTTATGTTCAGAGATTGCAGTAAAGACAGGCATAAGAAATTATAAAAGTATTAATTTTGGGAACTGATAAATATCCATGACATCTTCACAATTTATGTTCTTCTGCCATGGCTCCAGCCAGTCCCTCCGTTTGGGGTCCCTGACTTCCCACAACAGGAGGAGAAGTTATGCTCTAGAGAGGAAATAAGGAGGTGAGACTGATAAGGCTGGGTGATAAGCTGGATACAGGACTGAAGTAGGAGGAGGTAGCAAAGATAATTTGTAAGTTTTAGCCTTTGAAACTAGAAGACTAGTGCCATTCAGCGAGATTCAGGAAATACTAGTGAATGCTTGGGGACTGTTGGAGTGAGGCCATGGGTTTGGCCTTGGACATGTTGAGATCTGTTTCAGGTTTTTTTTTTTATCATTCCATATTTCATTTCAAAAAAGTTTTAAACATAGCTTAAATACATTGTTATACTTTACTTATTTTAGAGACAGGGTCTCACTCTGTCACCCAGGCTTGAACACAGTAGCGTGATCCTGGCTCACTCCAATCTTGACCTCCTGGGCTCAACTTTTCCTCCCTCCTCAGCCTCCCAAGTAGCTGGGACTACAGGCACACCACCACACACGGCTAGTTTTTAATTTTTATGTACAGATGGCGGGGTCACACTACGTTGCCTAGGCTAGTCTCAAACTCCTGGGCCTACATCATCCTCCTATTTCAGTCTCCCAGAGGGATAGTATTACAGGTGTGAGCCACCATGCCTGGCCTGTTTCGGGATTTTGAAGCAGAGATGTTGAATAGGTAGAAGTATGTTCAGAGAAGAAATCTGGGCTGGGAATAATATTTGACTTCACCAGAGCCATGGATATAGATGTGATCATCGTAATTCACATTGAATAACACATAATAATGATATCCATTCTACACTTTCACCTTTGAGCTTTAACATATTTTAAATCCTAATTTTAAATTTTAAATATTTATTTATTTTTTGGAGACAGGGTCTTGCTCTGTCACCCAGGCTAGAGTACAATGGAGCACTCATAGGTCACTGCAGCTTCAACCTCCTAGGCTCAGACAATCCTCCTGCCTCACCCTCCTGAGAAACTGAGACAACAGGCATACGGCCAGTGTGCCCAGCTAATTAAAAAAAAGAATTTGTAGAAACGGGGTCTTATTTTGTTGTCCACACTGGTCTCAAACTCCTGGCCTCAACTGATCTTTCTGCCTTGGCTTCCCAAAATGTTAAGACTACAGGTGTCAGCCACTGCACCCAGCCAGAAGTTTACTTAAAAAAAAGTTTACCTAAAAAATATGAATCTAATGTAAGATAAAACCTGAATTTTAAATATATTTTTAAATTAAAAAAGTAATATTATTGATAATTACATCATAGGTATAATGACATGATCATAGGTAGTATCATGACATGATAACTGGAATTTGCTTTTAAAAATACCTAAGTAACAAAATGAAAAAAAAAAAAAAAAAAGAGGATGGTGGAAGCAAGTATGGCAAAATCTTGATAGTCCTTTATCTGGGCAATGGGAATAGAAGTTCTACTTTTGTATGTAGTGTTGGAAGCTGATCCTAGTTTTTTAAAGTTTTTTTACAGTTACATAATTTCTCTCCCACTCTTTTTCTCATGGACTCCTAAACATTTACTACCATTCTCCTTCATAGGATCCCAGAGCCAGAATATCCAGCGCTATGTGTTCTTTCCCTACAGCTTCCAGAAAACCTAAGGGTTAAAGGGAAGGGAAGTAATGTGCTACCAACACTCAGCTGTCAGGAGCTGAGAAGCCCTTTTCCCCTCCTTCTGTAAGTCCCACACTCATCCACCTCTTGGGGTTCTTTTTTTTTTCTGTTACCCAGACTCCTTCACCATCAGTCCCACAGCCCCCAAAGAAAGGAGTCTATGAGAATCACCTTTTGCCAAACTCTCTCCTAGCTTTCTATTTCTGCCCTAAATCTCCATAACACAAGGACAGGGCCTTTCCCACATTCTTCCACATGTACCCACTCCTTTTAGAGTCTTCCTCCTCTCTCCATCATCTCCACCAGCTGCTTTTACCAAACTGAGTCCCTGAGATTCTCAAAAGGGAGCGTGCACCAATCAGTGACGGGGCAAAGCCATCCAAGAGCTGGGGAAGGGGGAGGAAAGAAAAAGGAGCTCATTGTAGATTCTGGATATTAGCCCTTTGTCAGATGAGTGTGTTGCAAAAATTTTCTCCCATTCTGTAGGTTGCCTGTTCACTCTGATGGTAGTTTCTTTTGCTGTGCAGAAGCTCTTTAGTTTAATTAGATCCCATTTGTCAATTTTGGCTTTTGTTGCCATTGCTTTTGGTGTTTTAGACATGAAGTCCTTGCCCACGCCTATGTCCTGAATGGTATTGCCTAGGTTTTCTTGTAGGATTTTAATGGTTTTAGGTCTAACATTTAAGTCTTTAATCCATCTTGAATTAATTTTTGTATAAGGGGTAAGGAAGGGATCCAGTTTCAGCTTTCTACATATGGCTAGCCAGTTTTCCCAGCACCATTGATTAAATAGGGAATCCTTTCCCCATTTCTTGTTTTTGTCAGGTTTGTCAAAGATCAGATAGTTGTAGATATGCGGCATCATTTCTGAGGGCTCTGTTTGGTTCCATTGATCTATGAACTCAAACAAATTTACAAGAAAAAAACAAACAACCCCATCAAAAAGTGGGCAAAGGACATGAACAGACACTTCTCAAAAGAAGACATTTATGCAGCCAAAAAACACATGAAAAAATGCTCATCATCACTGGCCATCAGAGAAATGCAAATCAAAACCACAGTGAGATACCATCTCACACCAGTTAGAATGGCCATCATTAAAAAGTCAGGAAACAACAGGTGCTGGAGAGGATGTGGAGAAACAGGAACACTTTTACACTGTTGGTGGGACTGTAAACTAGTTCAACCATTGTGGAAGTCAGTGTGGCGATTCCTCAGGGATCTAGAACTAGAAATACCATTTGACCCAGCCATCCCATTACTGGGTATATACCCAAAGGACTATAAATCATGCTGCTATAAAGACACATGCACACGTATGTTTACTGCGGCACTATTCACAATAGCAAAGACTTGGAACCAACCCAAATGTCCAAGAACGATAGACTGGATTAAGAAAATGGGGCACATATACACCATGGAATACTATGCAGCCATAAAAAATGATGAGTTCATGTCCTTTGTAGGGACATGGATGAAACTGGAAAACATCATTCTCAGTAAACTATCGCAAGGACAAAAAACCAAACACCACATGTTCTCACTCATAGGTGGGAACTGAACAATGAGAACTCATGGACACAGGAAGGGGAACATCACACTCCAGGGACTGTTGTGGGGTTGGGGGAGGGGGGAGGGATAGCATTAGGAGATATACCTAATGCTAAATGACGAGTTAATGGGTGCAGCAAAACAACATGGCACATGGATACATATGTAACAAACCTGCACATTGTGCACATGTACCCTAAAACCTAAAGTATAATAATAAAAAAATAAATAAATAAATAAAAATAAAAAAAGAAAGAAAAAGGAGCACATCTCAGCATAAGACAAAAGCTCTAAGTCTGATCCTGCCCCAACGACTGTCCCTGGACACCAAACGCTCTGTAGTTTAAGAAGGGTCAACAGCCGTGGCACATCTCCTCACTCTACACCTAGGAAGGGTAGTACTGTGTGAGATGTCTTCACCCCCACATGCTTCTCCCACTGGTACTTGTGTTCCTACATCAGTCAAGCAGCTGGGAATCAAGAGATTTATGCAAAGTTAGCATCAGTGATAGGAAGCCTTATCTGCTACATTGTAAAACGCATGGCCCTGTCATGGTGGAATGGAGAAGGAAAACAAACACCACCTCGCTCAGTCCCCAGGCTGAGCAGAGGGCTGAAGGAACTCCACTGAAAAGACACCCCCGCCCAGTCATTTCTTGGCCAGCTCGGGGCAGGTGCCAGGTAAATAAACTTGCCCAGCCCTACACCAAGTCACTGCAGACCCCATATCTCGGTCTGGCATCTTCAGTCACCAAGAGAAGGTACAAACAGGCAGAGGCAGTGGGTGGGAGAGGAATGCTCATTTACTTAAACCAGTTTGGGGAGCCCTGAGAATTAAAAAAAAAGAGAAAAACAAACTAACCACATAACCTGAAAAGTATGTTTGGGTAAGATTCTATTTGCATTTACACTATCAGCAAGTGTCTCAGTACTAGCTGACCCCACATACCTAGTGCTGCCCTAAAACACTAGGCCAGGACCAGCAGCTCATGCCTGTAATCCCAACACTTTGGGAGGCCAAAGTAGGGGGTGCTGCTTGAGCCCAGGAGTTCAAGATCAACCTGGGAAACATGGTGAAACCCCATCTCTACAAAAAATAAAAGTAAATTAGCCAAGCGTGGTGACACATGCCTGTAGTCCCAGCTATTCAGGAGGCTGAGACGGGAGGACCACTTGAGTCCAGAAGTTGGAGGCTGTGGTAATCTATGATCACACCACTGCACTCCAGCCTGGACAACAGAGCAAGTCCCTGGGAAATGAAAAGAAAAGGGAAAGGAAAGAACCTAAACTTTGAGTATCACACCACAAGAAGTCACTTTTACTAAGAAGTTATATACCCAGATCCTCAGTAGGCTCCAGGTCCCAATCTCCCATAATGAAGAGTTTGGGCCACAGCTGTGAGGCCTTGCTTTTCATCTGAAAGCACTGTTATGTAACTAACCTACCTTTATGTGCCTTTCCATTTTTACAGAATCCTGTGTTCCCTAAAAACCTTCTTCCAGGGCACTGAAAGGCTCTCTCTCTAGAATGAGTTTGATGAGTTTGATTCTGACAAGCATAGCATTGCCTGGCAGCTTGGTGAATACAGACAGAGATTAGATCAGTAGATGAATTAAAAGCAAACACAGAGGAAATCCACAAATAGACCAAAATTTCCACTTCTGGCCCATTTGTTGCTGTTGATGAAACTCTTCCTTTCAATAGTCAGCCTTCCCTAAATCTAAAAAGTTGTGTGAATCGCCCACGGGTGATCTTAAACAGTAGATGCTTTTTATGCTTATTCAGGATAAAGACTATTCTCAGTAAAAAGAGTTCTCTCCCTCTCTATATTTTTTTTAAAAAAAGGTATGGAATGCAAAATTTTAAGGATTGAGGGAAACAGCTTAATATTCTAGTTTGTACTCTGGTATGTTGAAAATATACTGGGTTAAAATTCAAATCTATGAAAAAACTTGAAAGTCTTAGAAGAGGGGAAATGTTCACAAAATATTTTTGAAACTTCAGAGAAATGTATTCAACTAACATAATGAGAATCAACTGGTTGTACATGTAGAATCTCATTTAAGAAGAGATAAAACAGCAGCCACTTGGAAAACAATGTGCATTAACACTTCAGATTTGGCATTATTCTCAGCTATGCTTGACTTTTCCCTCCCAGATTTTAACTGTATGGCAAAACATTGTCTAAGAGCTCCTTTTAGATCTGTCCACCCCTTCCTCTCCTTTAGATAGATAGCCATTTTTATGGGTTTCTAGACATCTGACATATAATTGAGAAAGCTGCCAGAATTTGGACAAGTCTCCTGTATTCTCACATACACACGCTGGCTCTCTTTCTGACCTTAAAACACATAAACAGTATCTCATATCCAAGTGGCTTCAGGATGGGGGCTGACGACCAGAAAGACCAAATGCATGATTAGAAGATGGGAATTTTCAGCCCTCTCCACCCCCATCTCTGGGGAAGGGAAGGGGGCTGAAGACCAAGTTATAAAAACTCTTGGAAGTATGAGCTTCAGAGAGCTTCTGAGTGGCATTCCCAGAGAGGGCATGGAAGCTCTGCACACTCCTTACACCCAGCTCTTCCATGTGGCTATTCCTGAGTTGTATTCTTTATAACAAACCAGTGAACTTTAGCATTTTCCTGAATTCTCAGAGTTATTCTAATGAATTATCAAACCTAGGCAGGCTATGAAACCCCAAAATTTGTAGCCAAGTCAGACAGAAGTGCAGGTGACTGGGATCTGGGACTTGCAATTGGCATCTGAAGTGAGAGCAGTTTTGTGAGATTGAGCCCTTAAGCCTCTGGAGTCTGACGCTAACTCGAGGAAGTAAATATCAGAATAGAACTGAGTTTTTGAAAACCCAGTTGGGGCTGGAGAATCAGAGAACTGGTATGGAAGAGAACTGCATATTCCACAAGAACAGGTTAGCCACTGATACATAAACACAGTCTATTGAGCAGCAAGAATACAGGCCTAGAATCCTTCTTAGTAAGCACAAAAGTATCTTCTTACCCAAAACCAAGTCCCCTTCTACCCATTTCTCCTCTGCTTCCATTTCATCACAGGACTCCCATCTCAACCTAGCCAGCCCCATCCCTCTTCCTCCTCCCAAGACAGAGGGATGGAATTTATTTTCTCTCTCTCTCTCTCTCACACACACACAGACACACACAGGCAGACCATGACTCAATCATGCTAGAGAGCCCCCCCTCAATTAATTCTAGAGCTATCTTCATTCATCTAATTTATCTTCATTTACAGGATGAACCTGAGAAAACCCAAGTGGACCATAAACCAAGGAAGAACGGCTCCAAGGTTCCTGCTGATGGCATGACAGAGTCAAGGACACTGCTCTGTGCTGTCACACCACTGACAGCAGGCAGGCATGGAGCCAGGATGGAAGCAGATGGCCTGTCTCTAGAACAAACCCCCGGGGCCATGCTTCTGAGCACCCAGAAGTCAGACAGGGAACCCACACAACCACACTGGGGCCAGGTATCTCAAACAGATGGAATTATCCCCTCACTCCTCTACTCTGTCCTCATTAGTGGAGGTGACCTCACAGCTTCACATAACTGCCCAGGTTGCAATATGTCTCATACTAAACAAGCCTCTGACAACTAGAGAATAGAAGCCCTGGTTACCAAGGCAGTGGCCTAGATTGCTGAATTCAAGCCCCAAGTGTGTGTCTCTGCCACTGAGGGCCACATAAAAGACACACAAAGGTTGCCACAAATTTGGAAGGCTCAGCACTAATGGCGAAATTTTCAAACATATAAAAGCAATTGACTGTAAGCCATAGTATTAAGAAATTCTAATAAAGATCCAAACCAGATGTTCAATGTCGGCACTCTGTAATTCATTTAAACTGGCAGTTTTGTCAGGACCTGAAGCCCTAAAGTTGAACCACAGAGTTATCTTCTCAGATCACCATCCAACCAACCAACCAACCAAGCACAGGTCCTTACCACCAGCAGCACACCCTGTGCTGGGCACAGGCACAACGGAGTCCCAAAATAAGTGCAAGCAGCCTATTCAGCATCCAGTTAAGGAGGCAAAAGCCACACTCAAAGCCCCTTGAGACCAGCTGGGTACTGAATCAGGAGGAAAGCCCTACCACCGCTCCATACGACTGCCACCTCAAGGCCCACAACACATTTGCACAGAAAACCCTGCAGCTGGACTTCTGCTTTTAAAGGAGTCATTTCCTGTGTCACCAGCTTCCCTTTCTCAATGAGTTACTTCCTTTTTAAATTTGTTTTCATATTCAGCAAAAGAAACCTCTAGAAAAAAATGATGCTTTATTTTTGAAAGCCAACTGATTTTATTTTTAAAGGACCTTTATTATTGACTTAGAAGTAAGCTGGGAAGCGGTGGGAATGTAAATAATTCATCTAAGGTATGGGCTATGAGAGAGGTTAGGAAGCCAAAGAATAGACCATGCTCAGCAATTCCTCAGAGAAGAAAGGAAACAGTTGCTCTCAATGCTAGCCAGAAACAAATGGGTCAGAGCCCAAAGATGACTTCCTAATGGGGCACTGATGCCCTTTGAGCCTGATACTATAGGATCTATGTTCTGCTATCTCTCAAGAAAATAGGGAAATAGGTCCAAAAATCACTTTAATTTCCCTTTCAACTCAATCTTAATTCATATTCCTTTGGTAACATGGGCAATAATCTCTCCCCTCAAGTGCAACTCACAAAGGAAGAGCAAATCACAAATGTTAACTTCATAAACCGTAGACAGTTGGGAGGCCAAGTAGGGGGGATCACTTGGGCCCAGAAGTTTGAGACCAGCCTGGACAACACAGGGAGACCCTGATTCTACAAAAAAATTAAAAATTAGCTGAGTACAGTGGTGTTTGCCTGCAGTCCTAGCTACCCAGGAGGTTGACGCAGGAGCATCGCTTAAGCCTAGGAGGTTGAGGCTGCAGTGAGCTGTGACAGTGCCACTGCACTCCATGCTGGGCAAAAGAGCGAGACCCCATCTGAAAAATAAAAAATTGCAACAGGCGGAGCACAGTGGCTCACGCCTGTAATCCCAGCACTTTGAGAGGCCGAGGTGGGTGGATCACCTGAGGTCAGGAGTTTGAGACTAGGCTGGCCAACATGGCAAAACTCCATCTCTACTAAAAATACAAAAAATTAGCCAGGCATGGTGGCAGGTGCCTGTAATCCCAGCTACTTAGCAGGCTGAGGCAGGATAATTGCTTGAACCCGGGAGGTGGAGGTTGCAGTGAGCCAAGATGGCGCCACTGAACTCAGCCTGGGCGACAAGAGCAAAACTCTGTCTCAAAAAAAAAAAAAAAAAAAAAAAAAATTGCAACAGTGGTAACAGTGGGCTATTCTTGACATTGAGTGTGAAAAATGCAAAGAAATTTAATGAAAATTTGTTCTAGAACAATTGTTTTCCTATAATTAAAAATTTAGAACAAATAAAATACTTCATACTTACACAGCCTTCAAAGCACTTCCATAAACATTACCTAACTTGATCCTCAAATCAACCCTGTGTAAAAGGCACAGTAGGGCTTATTAATTCCATTAAAAAATAAGAAAAGATACTATGAGTAACCGTAAGCTAACAAATTAGACAATTTCGATAAAATAAATCAATTCCAAGAACGACACAAACTACTGAAACCAACTCGAGGAAACAGAAAATCTGAATGAATCTAAAACAGGCAAAGAGATTAAACTGGTAAATTTAAAACTTCCCCCAAAGAAAAGACCTGGACAAGACTGATGAATTCTACCAAACATTTAAAGAATTAATACCAATTGTTTGTAAACTTTTCCAAAAAATACTGAGGGAAGAAGCACTTTCCAACTCATTCCATCACGCCAATATTACTCTGGTGCCAAAACCAAACAAAGGCATCACCAGGGGGAAAAAAAACTACAGACCAGCATCTTTTATTGAATATAGATGCAAAAATCCTCAACAGAATACTAGTAAACCAAATCCAGCAACACATAAAAAGGATTATACACCACAAACAAACAGGATCTATCCCAGGAATGCAAGGTTGCTTTAACATCTGAAAATCAATTAATATAATACACAACAATCAACAGAACAGAGGACAAAACACACATGATCATCTTAATACACACAGAAAAAGCATTTAACAAAATCCAACACTCTTTTATGATAAAAACACTAAACAAACTAGGACTAGAAGAGAACCTCCTCAATAAAGGGCATTTATGAAAAACTCACAGCTGACGTCATACTTAATGATAGAAGATTGAATGTTTTCACCCTAAGGTCAAGAACGAGACAAAAATGTCAGCTCTTGCGACTTCTACTCAACATTGTTCTAGAAGTTCTAGCCAAGGTAACTGGTAAGAAAAGAAATAAAAGGTATCCCTATTGGAAAGGAAGTAAAACTATCTCTATTTGCAGATGACATAATCTTGCATATAGAAAGTCCTAAGGAATCCACCAAAAAACTATAAATGAAACCAACAAGGCTGTAGGATGTAAGATCAATGTGTAAAAATCAACTGTATTTCTATACACTTGCAACGAAAATTCCAAAAACAAATTAAGAAAACGACTCCATTTATAACAGTATCAAAAAATAAAATATTTAGGAAATAATTTAACAAAAGAAATATAAGATGTTGATGTAGTTTGGATATTTGTCCCCTGCAAATCTCATGTTAAAATTTGATTCCCAGTGTTATAGGTGAGGCCTAGTGGGAGGTGTCTGGGTCATGGGGATAGATCCCTCATGAACGGCTTGTTGCTGTCCTGAAGGTAATGAGTGAGTTCTCATTCTATTAGTTCTCCTCAGATCTGATTATTAAAGAGCCCAGCGCCTCCTTTTCTCTTTCTCTCTTTCTCCTTCTCCTCTTTCGCCATGTGACACACCTGCTCCCCCTTTGCCTTCTGTCATAATTGGAAGCTCCCTGATGCCCTCACCAGAAACAGATGCCTGTGCCATGCTTCTTCTACAGCCTATAGAACTGTGAGCCAAATAAACCTTTGTTCTTTAGAAATTACCCAGCCTCAGGTATTCCTTTACAGCAGTGGTCCCCAACCTTTTTGGCACCAGGGACCGGTTTCATGGAAGACAATTTTTCCATGGAACGGGGAGATGGGAGGTAGGGGTATGGTTTCGGGATAAAACTATTCCAGCTCAGATCATCACGCATTAGATTCTCATAAGGAGTGCAAAACCTAGATCCCTGGCATGTGCCTTTCACAACAGGGTTCGCACTCCTATGAGAATCTAATGCCATCGCTAATCTGAGAGGAGGCGGAGGTCAGGCAGTAATGCTCGCTCACCTTGCTGCTCACCTCCTGCTGTGTGGCCCATTCCTAATAGGCCCAGGGGTTGGGGACACCTGCTTTACAGCAATACAAAACGGACTGAGACAATTTATACTATAAAAACTGCAAGGCCAGAAGCAGTGGCTCACACCTGTAATCTTAGCACTTTGGGAGCAGCAGACAGGAGGATGACTTAAGCTCAGGAGTTAGAAACCAGCCTGGGCACCATAGGGAGACCCTCTCTCTACAAATAATTTAAAAATTACCCGGTTGTGGTGGCATGCGCCTGTGATTCCAGCTACTAGGGAGGCTGGGCAGGAGGACTGTGTAAGCCTGGGAGGTTGAGGCTGCAGTAAGCCATGCTTGCATCACTGCAATCCAGCTTGGGTGACAGAGCAAGACCATGTCTCAAAAAACAAACAAACAACAACAAAAAACAACATTGCTTGAAGCAATTAAAGAAAACCTAAATAAATGGAAGACACCCCATGTTCATGAATTGGAAGACTTAATATTGTTAAGACAGCAATACTTCCCAAATTTATTTACAGATTGAATGCGATCCATATCAAAATCCCAGCTGCCTTCTTTGCAAAAATTAACAAACTGATTCTAAAATTCATATAGAAATGCAATGGACTCAGAATAGCTAAAACAATCTTGAAAAAATGATCAAATTTGGAGGCCTCACACTCCTTGATCTCAAAACTTACTACAAAGCTATAGTAATCAAGACAGTGTGGTGGTACCAGCATAACGAGAGACATATAGATCAGAGAAACAAAATTGAGAGTTTAGAAATCAATCCTGGTACCTATGGCCAACTGATTTTTGACAAGGGTGCAAAGTTAATTGAATGGGGAAAAGAATAGTCTTTTTGACAAATGGTGCTGGGACAATTGGATATCCACATGCAAAAGAATGAAGCTGGATTACTCCCTTACACCATATGCAGAAACTGACTCAAAATGGATCACAGATCTAAATGTAAGAGCTCAAACTATAAAACTGTTAAAACAAAGAAGTAAATCTTTATGATTGTGGGTTAGGCAAAATCTTCTTATACATGACATCAAGGCATAAGAGACAAAACAAGTAAACTGAACGTTATCAAAATTAAAAACTTTTGCACTTCAAATGATACCATCAAGAAATGAAAAGACAATGGAAGAAAATATTTACTCACACTATCTAGTAAGGAATTTGCATCTAGAATATATAACTTAGTGATAAAAAAGATAAATAACCTAATTAAAAAGTGGGGAAAGAATCCGAATAGACATTTCTCTAAAGAATATATACAAATACCCAATAGCCACATGAAAAGTCGCTCAATATCATCAGCCATTAGGGAAATGCAAATGAAAACCAAATACAAATCAAAACTACTCCACACCTACTGGGATGGCTATAACCAAACAGACAGACAGTAAAAAGTGTTGGAGAGGATATGGAGAAATTGAAACCCTCAAATACTACTGGCAGAAATGTAAAATGGTGCAGCCACTTTGAAAACGTTTGGCAGTACCTCAAAATGTTTGACATAAAGTTACCATATGGCCTAGCAATTCTACTCCTAGGTATATACCCGAGAAATGAAAACATAAATCCATGAATGTGAATGTTCATAGCAGCATTATTCATCATAGCCAAAAGTGGAAATAACCCAATGTCCATCAACTGATAAATAGGTAAATATAGCACATCAATAAAATGGGGTATTGTTCGACAATAAAAAAGGAATAAAGTCCTGATACTTGCTACAACATAGCTGAACCCTGAAAACATGATTTGTGGCTTCCTTCCTTCCCTTCCTTCCTTCCTCCCTCCCTCCTTGCTTTCTTCTTTTCTTCTTTCTTTTCTTCCCTCTGTGGCCCAGGCTGGAGTACACTCGGCTCGCTGCAGGCTCCCGTGATTCTCCTGCCCTGGCCTGCCGGCTGCCTGCGATTGCCGGCGCGCGCCACCACCTCTCCCTGGTTTTTCTCCTTTGGCTGGAGGCACGGTTTCGCCATGTCGGCCAGGCTGGTCTCCAGCTCCTGACCTCGAATCATCGGCCCGCCTCAGCCTCCCGAGGTGCTGGGACTGCAGACGGAGGCTCGCTCACTCGGTGCTCGGTGTTGCCCGGGCTGGAGTGCGGTGGCGTGGTCTTGGCTCGCTGCAGCCTCCGCCTCCCAGCCGCCTGCCTTGCCCTCCCAGGGTGCTGGGATTGCAGCCTCTGCCCGGCCGCCGCCCCGTCTGGGAGGTGGGGAGCATCTCTGCCTGGCCGCCCATCATCTGGGTTATGAGGAGCTCCTCTGCCCGGCCGCCCCGTCTGGGAGGTGAGGAGCGCCTCTGCCCAGCCGCCACCCCGTCTAGGAAGTGAGGAAGGTCTCTGCCTGGCCGCCCATCGTCTGGGATGTGAGGAGCGACTCTGCCCGGCCGCCACCCCGTCTGGGAAGTGAGGAGCGCCTCTGCCCGGCCGCCCCATCTGGGAAGACGTGAGGAGCGCCTCTGCCCGGCCGCCCCGTCTGGGAAGTGAGGAGCGCCTCTGCCCGGCCGCCCCGTCTGGGAAGTGAGGAGCGCCTCTGCCCGGCCGCCCCGTCTGGGAAGTGAGGAGCGCCTCTGCCCGGCCGCCCCGTCTGGGAAGTGAGGAGCGCCTCTGCCTGGCCGCCCCGTCTGGGATGTGAGGAGCGCCTCTGCCCGGCCGCCCCGTCTGGGAAGTGAGGAGCGCCTCTGCCCGGCCGCCCAGTCTGGGAAGTGAGAAGCGCCTCTGTCCGGCCGCCCCGTCTGGGAAGTGAGGAGCGCCTCTGCCCGGCCACCACCCCGTCTAGGAAGTGAGGAGCGTCTCTGTCCAGCTGCCCCGTCTGGGAAGTGAGGAGCACCCCTGCCTGGCCACCCCGTCTGGGATGTGGGGAGCGCCTCGGCCCGGCCGCCTCGTCTGGGAGGTCTACCACAGAGGCCAGAAGCAATGTGGGGGCTGGACGTGGTGGCTCACGCCTGTAGTCCCAGTACTCTGGGAGGCCGAGGCAGGTTGATCACTTGAGGCTAGGAGTTCGAGACCAGCCTGGCCAACATGGCGAAACATATGAAAAATACAACTGACAAACCAACCAACCAACCAAGCAACAACAAAACAGGTCTGCCCTGGAGTCGTACTCTAATTTTTTCTATTTTCCTCCCTTTCTGATCCTTTATCCCACTTTCTTTTTCTTCCTCTTCCTTCTCCTTCTTCTTTGTCAAATAGAGGACTGAGTTATTATCATTGATCCATACAAAGTCCCTCTCTCATTTATTTTCTTTAATTTCCACCCCCCATTTCTATTCCCCGTCTTCCCATGGGCAACCTTCCTAATATGTTTGATATGCATCTTTTTGTTTGTATGTACTTTTAGAAAATGTTTGTTTTGTGTGCAAAAAAAAAATTAAAAAAAAAAGAAAACATGATTAGTGAACTGATTCAGTCATATAAGACTACATATTCTACTATTCCACTTACATGAAATGTTTAGATAATCAAATCTATTGAGACACAAACTAGATCATCAGTTACCTAGGACTGGAGGTGGGAAGGAAGAGGAATGGAGTGTGACACCTAATGGGTATAGGGTTTCCTTTGGGGGTGATAAAATGTTCTAAAAATTAAATTGAGATAATAGTTGTACAATTCTGTCGATAAATTAAAAACTATTGTGAAGTTTTTAAATAGTGAATTGTATGGCAGGTAAACTATATCTCAATAAAACTATTTTTAAAAAAGAACATGGAGGCTCAGACCAGGGAAATGTAGCAGGAGGAGTGTCCTGTGATTTCTAACAAAATGTTCAACTATACCACACAGATTTGCTCTGTTGTCCAGGCTGGAGTACAGTGGGGCAATTACGGCTCACTGGAGCCTCAACCTCCCAGGCTCAAGTGATCCTCCCACCTTAGCCTCCTGAGCAGCTGGGACTAAAGGCACAAGCCATCATGCCCTACTAATTTTTTGTTTGTTTGTTTTTGGTAGAGTCAGGGTCTCATTTTGTTGCCCAGGCTGGTCTCAAGCAATCCTCCTGCTTTGCCTTCCCAAAGTGCTGGGATTACAGGAGTGAGCCAGCACACACATCCAAAGTACGTGCTTTAAATAGTGTCTTATGTGTGTCACTTGGAGAGACACATGCTTGAGAGAGGTGGTAGGTCTCACCATCCCATCAATTTGGGGCTTTAAATTTCTCTTGAGGAAGCCCACATGTGCTATATAAATTCTATTTACAGAAAGAGGTGAAAAAAATGACATCATCCCTCTTTTCCACAACAGATATAGCCAAGTATGGTATATGAAACATCCTAGAGTTATAATTGTCAAGCCCAAAAGGCTTTTTTTACTTTGTGGGCAGGGGGATTTTTTTAAATTCTAACTTTTAACATTTGACTTCTTCCTTTTAACATTTGACCTCCAGATTTGTGGGGGAATTTCTTCCCTCACAAATTCCCTATCTTTTGCTGCTAAAACTTCTTGGGATGCCAAGGAGGCCAAGAGGTCTGGGAAACAGGACAGGGCTAGCTCCCTCCAGATTCGGAGCCCCACAGGGGCCTTACTCTTTGTATCCCTGGAAGTAGAAACTGAGCCTCCAACACAGAGCTGATGCTCAATCAGTGCCCACTGCAGGGCAAGTGTCTGATACATAAAGGACCCCTCCTCACCTGATGATCTGTCGCATACTGAGAAGGCCTAGCTAATCGTTTAGTGATGCCGCAGTTCAGCTCTAGGCTAACGGCTGGGGGATGGCTTGGCATAGCTCTTCCCTTGGCCCTTTGCCCTGAAGGTCCCACTCCTCCTTTCCATGCCTTGGTCTTGCCCTCCCAGCCCTCCTCCCCCATGCTGAATCAAGGGCTTCAGGAGGGAAACAAGCGTGATTCTGGCACCAACCCTTTCTGCTCAAGTGGTCTGCCCTGAGGAGACTGTTAATCAGGTGTATATTAGCATTAATGCTAAAAGTCCAAAATTTGAGTGTTTTTTTTTCCCAGTTTCATGTCTTTGGGTTCCCAGTCTCCCTGATTCCTCCAAAGTTGAAGTGTATTTTATATATGTTCGTTCTCACTTAGTCATCAGCCTTAAAATGGAGAAGTACACAATTTATTGTCCAGGGTTGGAACAACCATACAATAGGCCCTTTTCCAGGAATGCGAGATAGAATCAAACGGTACGGACTGCATAGCTCACATTTCCCTGACAATCACTGGGGCCCAGGCTCCCCGGAAGCATGGGAGAGGGGTGGGTCAGGGGGATTCTCAGTGGGTGAGTCAAGGCAGACCATCGTCTTAGGTACATCTTAGTTTTAAGCTGTCTCACCAACCAAAGCAGAAAAATACACACACACACACACACACACACACACACACACACACACAGGCAGAACCCAGACAACAAACTACCTGTTTAAACCCCTTCCTTCCTAACCTCCAAAAAACCACCAAACAAAAACATTACCCAGAAGCCAAGGGAGGGCAAATTTCATTGCTTTTTTAAGAGACAAGGCACCAGCTACACTGCTGTTCTCCTGAGATAAGCTTCTAACTCCTGAGAGAGGCTCCACTCCACCTAAAACCTAAGACTCTACAGGTAAAGAATAATCTGGAAAACCACTTGATAAACTGAAAAAAGCTTGTACTAAGGATGAAGAAAGCACTTCAAATTTCCAAAATAGCACTTTATGCTATTTTATTTAAAAAGACACCCAAGCCAGGTGTAGTGGTACATGCCTGTAGTCCCAGCTACTCGGGAGGCTGAGTCAGGAGGATCCCTTAAGCCTGGGAGTTGAGGCTGCAGTGAGCTATGATTGTACCACCACACTCCAGCCTGGGCAACACAGCAAGACCTTGTCTCTAAAAAAAAAAAAAGAAGAAAAATAAAAAGAGACCCAAACTGTATCTCTGAAGGCCAAGATTATAAGGTAAGAGGATGGGATTTGCTTATCAGGAAGTGTCCACCCACCAGGAAGCCAAAGCCTCCTCCAGAGAAGCCAATCTAGCAATGAATGTGTCTTCTCTTCTCACTCATGAGATGCCCATGGGTTCTGGAACCATCTGGATTTGTCTGAGGTTATATTTTAGACAGAGTAGAAATCCCCTTCCACAGACAGAAATCATAGAAGGCCCTCCCCACAAAACTTCTCCCCCATCCCCAAGCTATTCTGGCAGGAAGAACAAGGGGGGAAAGAGCACGTGCTAACAGATGGGGCTCCTGTGCAGAGATCTGGGATTGTGTAACTTCAATCTGTTGCTGCCAAACAACCATAATGTGCATCTCTTCAGAAATAATTACTGGAAAATTCAAAATACCAACTGCCTCTCTCACAAAGTAGCAACCGCCCACACGGGGCTGAGAAGCTGATGCTGGATAAAGAAGAGGAGGGAGGAATGTTCAGCAAGAGAGGGGCCTCCAGACAGAGCAATCTCAGCCAGCATGCTGGGTGCATGAGACACATCCATGGTAGGACCACAAGCCAATAGACGGCTATATAATTTCTTCAGCCAGTTCTGCTCCTGTTTAAGAAAGAGGGCAGCAGGAAGGAGTGGGGTTGGGAAGGGCATAGTGAAGAGACGCCAAAGGAAGAAAGCAACGGGAAAAGCTTTGCTATCTAAGAATGTATACCCTTGTATATCCTTTCATGCAAGTTTTTTAAAAAGTGGAAAAGGGCCGGCCGGGCGTGGTGGCTCACACCTGTAATCCCAGCACTTTGGGAGGACCAGGCGGGCAGATCACGAGGTCAGGAGATCGAGATCGTCCTGGCTAACACGGTGAAACCCCATCTCTACTAAAAATACAAAAAATTAGCCGGGCGTGGTTGCAGGCGCCTGTAGTCCCAGCTACTCGGGAGGCTGAGCCAGGAGAATGGCCTGAACCTGGGAGGTGGAGCTTGCAGTGAGCGGAGATCGTGCCACTGCACTCCAGCCTGGGCCACAGAGCAAGGCTCCATCTCAAAAAAAAAAAAAAAGGTGGAAAAGGGCCTTGTGGTAGCCAGCCTCCAAGAACGGCCCCCATAAGTCTCACCTCCTGGTACACATGCCCTTGAACTGACCTGTGTAACCAAAAGGATACTGTGGAAATAAGTGTGACTTTTGAGGCTAAGTCACAGAAGACTCGGCAGCTTCTATCTTGCTTGCTCTTGGATCACTCACTCTGGGGCAGCCAGCTGCCATGTTGTGAGGATACTCAAGCAACCCAGCAGTGGTCCACATGGTGAGGACTGCAGCCTCCTACCAACAGCCAGCACTCACAGCCCAGGCAAATGAGTAAGCCGCCTTAGGAGAGGATTCCTGAGCCTCAGTCAAGTCTTTAAACAACCGCAGTCCCAGCCGACATCTTGACAGCATTCTCAAAAGTGACCTGAGCCACACCACCCAGCTCCCAAATTTCCCAACTACAAAGACTATGTGAGATGTTCATCGTTTTCGGTTTTGGAGTAATTTGTTATGCAGCCAGAGATCACCAACAAAGGCCTCTTAAAAACTCCTCTAGCTACCATAAAACAGGTGTGCAGAGCCCCAGGCAGCTGCACACACCTACACACACCTGCCTCTTCTCAACCATGGAGATGGAATGCAAAGGCTAGTACTGAATTTTTCCACTCCTTCTTTATTTTTCACTGATAAGCTGAAGCTAGGCATTGAGGAAGCAAAATGTTTTCCATCCCACTACACTGCTTATCCAGTGATGATTTTTGCTTGACTATTTTATATCTAAATCATGCTGCAAGCTTCCAAACTTCTGATGTTTCAACTTCCTAAAATACATTTCATACTTCAGAATAATATGTGCCAAGTTCACACATGTGGAAGATGCATTTCCTGATTTTTTAAACTACTATCACTTGACAGGATACTTAAGACGATGCTTTCCCCCATCACATACCCTGCTCTGGCAACATTTTAAGACCCTTTATTTCCTCTGATATGTCTTCTCTTCAGATAATGAACAAGAGAGAGGGATTCACAAATTTCCCGGAGAGAAAAGCTGTATAGTATGTTCCAAAGAGCTCTGGATCTGCAATCTTAAAAGCTGAATTCAAAACCCAGGTCCACTACTAGCAGTAAAGGCTCTGGCCTCAATTTCCCAATCTGTGAAATGGAAATCACTTGTGTCCTATCTCGCAGAATCATGGCCATAAAAATCAAATAAGATGCTGCAAACAAAGATTACTTGTTCCCAGCACAGCTAATAAATAAATACAGCTGAAACAGATAACTGGTGATCTTCTAGGTGGGAATATTGTAATGGGAAAGCTGGAGATCAATCATTTATTGTCATATTTCCAGCAATGATATAAGACAGAGGGTCCTCGACTGGCTAAGAGAGTACCTGCATCTGCCAAACAGAACTGTCAAGATACATTTTTCATTTGTGAATTAATAAAATACTCCATGCCATTATTATTATTCCCTTGTGAGTCTGGCCATCATCAAGCTAAACCCTGGGGATCTAATCATGTTTGTTTGAACTCATAAAATTAGGTCATGTACATGCAAAGGTGAGGGTGAGATCTTGAACTCACAAGCAGCAAAGCCTTTCTAAGCCCAGATTTAATAGTCACCAGGCAATTTAGCAACCTTGTTTATGAAATCTCCACTGAGAGGGTTGTTTTAGGTGGATAAACCATGATCTCCTATCGCTACTCTGGATTTAGGAGAGTGGGACAAAATGGTTTATACCCTCCAAGATTTCCTCTGGGCAGTATAACTGGTAACCTGAAAAAGACACTGCAACTGCTCTTTCATTTAAATGTTTAAATGGCTTTAGGCCACATCCATTTTGCAGGTGGGACATTACATGGCAGCAATATAATTTTAGAAGGATTGCCGGCTCCCACAACACATACACAGGTAGAAAGTGTCTCTGCCACCCACAAGTACCAAAGTAAGTTCTACTGCTTTATTCGATGCTTGGGTAAGCCCAAAATGGGGGAGTGCAAGGTCTTGATTTTATCACTCATCTTAAAAAAAAAATTGTGATTTGACAGTTACTAAAATCTTTCCTTTCTGCAAGTAGACTTTGCTTCCCTGCCCTGGCATTTTTTATTCAGACACTGTTGCTCCTCTGTGGTTGTGCACTCTCGCAAGTTTCTGCTGGAAAAACCACACTTTTTTCCCCAGGAAGACATTCCCCTTGGGTAAGGCACCATATAGAAGCAGAGGTGCTTCCTAGGGGCACATTTACATTGTGATAGAGCAACAACAACAACAAAAAAACACATGACTCTGATCTCATTTATTAGCTGGTTGGAATCTCCAACTTCAGAGCTAAACATACATGAAAAAAACAAAGTAGCTATATCATGTTGCTAAGATTCTCAAGCTTTAAATACCTTAAAATGGAATTATATAGTACAAAAAAATCAAACTGTGGAAGAGGCAATCACAGCAAAACATTAAAAATTTAAAATTAAATTAAAAGCATTAGCCTGCGATGCTGTTGAAGGAGCCACATGGGTTGGACTGCTGGACTAGGTAATATGAAAGGTCCTAATTAGTCCCATTATTTCTAGGAAACTCTAATAAAGCATTCCCTTGTTGGAGCAGGGAAAGGATGTTAAACTAAATCCCTAGGAGGATATACTTGTAGACTTGAATGGAACACTTCAATATGTACCTAATGAAAATTTTTCACATAGTATCTGATTAAACATATAACCCAAAGCTTTAGAATAAAAAAATCAAACCTTGATTTTAACAAGGTTTCCATTCTGTTTTCTATAGTGCACACACACACAGAAACACACACACACACACACACACACACACGCAGAGTCTAAAACATTCTAAAAATACACCATATCAACCTTTTAAGAGATCTGCACAGTCAACTTACAAATTCTCATACACCCGAAGTTACATTAAAGACATTTAATGGCTTGGGTGAGGCTGGCTCATGCCTGTAACCCCAACACTTTGGGAGGCCAAGGTGGGAGGATCACTTGACCCCAGGAGTTTGAGACCAGCCTGGGCAACATAGTGAAACCCGATCACTATTTTTTTTTTAATTTAAGAAAATAAAATGTTAAAAAAAATTTAATGGGCAAAAGTTAAAAGTCTATGTGTTTGTACTTCTATTAAATGATTCCAATATTCTCCCCATTCTTCCCTAATTTCCTTTTTAAATAATTTTTATTCCTCCTTAGATCTTTGAGTCAATTGAAAATCAAGTTCATTGCAGACCAATTACATCACTTCCCCTTTGCAAAGATGACAAATAGCCAGGCCACATCAGGCTCTCCCCTGGGCCTTCCCTGAACATGCAGGCCTAGACTAATGGCACCTCACGCCCACAGTTCATTTGTTCAGCAGGTATAACCTTGCTACCTTTTCATTCTTAAAGCCATTATCCCAAGTTACTTAAACTCTGTATTTTTACTGAAATTGTAATAAGTATAGATATAGGTTGACATTTTTTTCTGTACAGGATAGTAAATACGTTAGACTTTTGCCAGACATTTGGTCTCTGTTCCAAGTACTCAACCCAGCTATTGTAGAGCAAAAGCAGCCATAGACAATACATGAATGAATGAGTATGGCTGTATTCCAATAACTTTATTTATGGGGATGACAGTGGTGGTTCAAATCTGAAATCCCAGCATTTTGGGAGGCTGAGGTGGGAGGATCACTTACTTGAGCCCTGGAGCTCAATACCAGCCTGGGCAACATAGCAAGATCCCATATCTACCAAAATATATATTACATATATATATATATAAACTTGATGGGCCCTGAAATTTTGTTTTGTTTTTTTAAGAACTACTTTATTGAGATATAATTCACAAACCATACAGTCCACCCTTCAAAATATATGATGCAATGGTTTTTAGTAAATTCACATAATCGTGTGAACTCTGATGGGCCCTGAAATTTGGATTTCACATTATTTTCATACATCACCATTAAACCATCAAAAAATGTAAAACTCACTCTTCTGTTCAGGGCCATGCAAAAAAATCGGGACAGGCAGGGCTTGGTCTATGAGTCACAGTTTGCTGATTCTGATCGAGACTACCAAAACTGTGTCAACAAACAACTTGGCATTCCCTCACAGGCCTGAGGCAGTAAATATCTGTGCACAGATCCCATTTATCTCTTTCCTTCTATTCTGGGGAAAATTCCAGAGAACTACAGTTTGTCTTTGAAATACCTAGGCATTTAATTAACACATCAAACTGGAGAGGTTTAACAAGTTGTTCCAAGGGTGATGTGAGAGCTTCTACACTAAGATTCTCTTTCTCAGAGAGAGGTAACAATCTGTAGATAAAGGTATGTGTGTTTGGGGAAGGGGGTCTATGTTGGTGAAGGAGAAACTCAAGGGGCAGAGGGCACCCACTGCAGTTTTTGTGACTAAAACAGCTACACAAAGCCACAACCCCTAAGTCCTCCATAAACACACACATGCAAACACAAAAGCCAGACATGGTAGCTCACGCCTGTAATCCCAGGACTTTGGGAGGGTGAGGCAGGAGAATCCCTTTAGGCCAGGACTTCGAGATCAGCCTAGGCAACATAGCAAGACCCTATCTCTACAAAAAATAAAAAAATTGGCCAGGCGCGGTGGCTCACCCCTGTAATCCCAGCACTTTGGGAGGCCGAGGCAGGAGGATCACGAGGTCAGGAGATCGAGACCATCCTGGCTAACACAGTGAAACCCCGTCTCTACTAAAAATACAAAAAATTAGCCAGGCGTAGTGGCGGGCACCTGTGGTCCTAGCTACTTGGGAGGCTGAGGCAGAAGAATGGCGTGAACCCAGGAGATGGAGCTTGCAGTGAGCCGAGATCGCACCACTGCACTCCAGCCTCGGCGACAGAGCGAGACTCCATCTCAAAAAACAAAACAAAACAAAACAAAACAAAAATTAGCCAGGCATGGTAGTGTGTGCCTATAGTCCCAGCTACTCAGGGGCTGAGGCAGGAGGATCATCTGAGCCCAAGAGTTGGAGGCTGCAGTGAGCTATGATCATACTACTGCATTCCAGTCTAGACAGAGATCCTGTCTCAAAACAAAACAAAACAGAGGATGAACTTGAGATTGTACCTCCTCAAAAGTCCATACCTAGGAGATGTTTCTTCACCAATATATTTCCCAGCAAAGAGAAAGACCACCACAACAGCAGCAGCATTAAACACCTTTAGTGGGAGAAAACAGACAGATAGCAAATACAGACCAGCCCAAGCTTTACAGCTACCAGTCTGGTTATTTCCAGGAAATCTCTTTAGCTAGAGTTTTATTTTACCAGTAAGCCTAAAACCTGCTTCTATATGTGGCTTCAAAAAAAATCTACAACCTTATCCACCACTTAACTCCTGGCATACAACTCTTAGGAAGAGTCATTATAGAGTTTAGATACTGCAAGTTCCTAAAGCAGTTCCAGTATAAGAAAAGTCATTTCAAAATAGTCTTAGATATTTCCCTGAGTTCAAAGAATTATACGAAGTCAGCACAGGAGTCATGGGCATGGTAAATGTAGCCCACACGTTTGACGGCCATTATGTATCAGGAAGCCAGAATCTTTACATATTTCAACTCCAACTCCTGACTAACTCCTCATAAATCATTCCTCCAGAATGATTTAGTCTTATATAATTTATAACTGCTGTCCAACCATGTCTTGGAACCACAAAAGTATGAAAGACTATCTTTACCAGGAACAAAACAATCAATAATTTTGGGAGAAAGGGAACTTATCCAGTCCCAGAAATTAAACTTCAATATGAAATAACTCTGAAGGGCTTTCTGCCCACTGAAATCCCCTCCAGTCAGACCTGTGCTCTGGCTGTCTTTGCACATTTGCTGTGTATGTGTGACAAGGCCATCAGCAGTACTCTGGACTAGCTCCGGATGTTGCACACAAGGACGCTGGAAGTCAGGGTACGACCAGGTTGATGAGCAATCATCCTATTGTTTAAAGACCCTAAACTGAAAGCCTTCATAATATGCAGGGTTGTTTCCTGGACTGGACACTCCTCCACCCCTACAATTACAGTCTGCATTCATGAACTACCCCACAGAGCTTTCACGATCCATAAACATTTAAAAGTTTTCCTTTTAGAGAGAATGAAAAAGAATGTGAGAGTCACTGGTACAGGAAGGACCAAACAATTGGGTCTCTGTGGTTTTGGGGGCCTAGGTCATCCAGGCCTCTATTCAATTGGCAAAGAATCTGGCAGGATGAATCAGTCTAGCAGCTGACAAAACGATGAGGAAGGGCCGCCCAAGCTGACGGCAATTCAAAAAGGCTTTCAAACAGCTCCGTAACATGTGTCTTATGAGCTTTATTTAAATTTGATGGAAAGGCCACCAAATAGTTCTTTCAAGCTTCAAAATCTCCCTTCTGATCTGCCAGTCTTTACAGAAGAAAAGGGAAGCTATGAGGAACAAGTGTTATCTTCATCACTGAGAGTGCTACACAGCTATGCGTCGCACACAAATTCTCCAGTATATAAGCTTGCCTATTCCCATGTTGTCCCTGCCTAGAACAATGGCAAAATGCAGCCTAGGGCAAGTTGAGGGTATTGCTGAATTCTCAGCTGGGTAAGCACGGCATGGAGCTATCAATTTAAAACAAAACCAAATCAGCTTTTTGCTGATGTCATTTTACCAATAATTCCAGCTCCATCATGCAGTCTATTACCAGAGTAGCTTGACTTCCCTAGGCAACCTATGAAGAAGTTACTAAGCAATAAAAATACTTTAATTAGGGAGAGGAGAAAGTCACAATCAGTGCAAAATTTAGGTAGCTAGATAACTGAAAGCTGGCGCTGCCACTTCAGGGTGACAGTGTCAGATACTGGAACAGAGAAACCACATAAAAAGGACTTCTATCCTAGAGTCCCTTCTCCACACAGCAGCCCAGGGAGCCTTTTACAAAAGAAGCCGAAGCACAATCCCTCTGTTCAAAGCCCTCTGTTGTGGGCTGAATTATGTCTCTCAAAATGGTATGTTAAAGTCCCAACTCCTAGTACCTAAGAATGTGACCTTATCTAGAAATAATATCTCTGAAGATGTTACCAAGTTAAGATGAGGTCAAACTGGATTAGGGTGGGCCCTAACTTCAACGACTGGTGTCCTCACAGGAAGGGCACGGTAAGACAGATACATAGGGAGAAGATGGCCATGTGTTGAGGCAGAGACTGGAGTTCTGCTGCCACAAGCCAAAGAACACAAAGGATTGCAGACACCCAGCAGAGGCTAGTAGAGGCGAGAACAGACTTCCTGGAGCCTTCAGAAGAGCAAGGCCCTGCCAATACCTTGACTTCAGACTTCTGGTTCTGATTTCAATTACCCAGGACTGTGAGAGAATAATTTCTGTTGTTGTAAGCCGCTAAGTTACTCTGTTATGGCAGCCCTTGGAAATGCATATGCCCTCCAGTGGCTTTCCACCTTACTCAGAAAGAAAACCAAATCCTCACTGCAGCAGCATCTGGACCTCCTCTGACCACGCTGACTTCAGCTCCTTCTGCTCTCTGAGTAGTCAGTACACACTGACCTCCTGGCTGGTCCTCAAACTGTACCATGAACCCTCCACCTTAGGGCCTCACCTGCAGCAGGCTGGTGCTGTCAGACCTTTGCAGATGACACTCCTTCTGCTGGAAGGGTTCCTACCTCAGGAACCTCCAAGGCCTGCTCCCTCAATCTGCCTTCAGGTAGGTCTCTGTTCAAGTCACCTAATCATGAATGCCCCCACTAACTCCCCTTCAGCCTTCCCTATCTCCACCCCATATTCCCTATTCTCTCTTCCCCTGCTTTATTTTTCTCCACAGTGCTTCACACAAGCTGACATAGATATTTTGCTTAACCCATCACAGGTTCTCCCTCCACAATGTTAGCTCGAGAGAGTAGGACTTCACTGCTGAATCACAGTGCACTCTACTTAGTGAATAAGCATATGAATTCTGTTGGGACAGGTGAAATTTTATTCTGAACTGGCTGTGTGACAAAAAAGGTTTCTACTAATTAAGTGAGACAGCGGGAGCTCCTGTAGATGAAGGGCTGGGCTCTGAGGGGCTGGGAGGGTATCCATGTGCCAAGTTTTCCTAAGTAAACTGAAGGGTTCTCACCACATCCCTGCATGGAAGTGGGCGAGGTGAGTGATTCTGAAAAAGCCTCTTAAGAACCCTCCCTATCAAAAATTAACTCAAGTCTTACCTGTAATTTTTGTCTCCAGCCACACCCCAGTAGAAAGCAATTTAGCCTGAGGAATTTGTGCAGTCAAATATAAACATGATCTTCCTACTTCATTACTATACATTTTTTTAGGGGCTGAGGAGAAAGGCCTAATAGGAATGTTTGATAATGATAATCTTATACTGCAAATGCACAAACTCTTCTCAGAGGAGAAAGCCTCGATCACCACACCCCTAAAAATATATAAGCCAGGAGGTTTCAAACAGCTCTTTCTTGGTCAAACCCTCTTAAATGGTCCTAAATTTACACTTTTTGCCTTCCTTCATTGATATTTTTCAAAACTTTTAAAACAAAACAGGCAGGAAAAATGCAAGTTTTTCTTTACCTTGGCTTTTGGCCCCAGGTCCTGCCAATCCGAGTGATGGATCACAGGACTCCTTGAAAGGTGATCGGATCGGGGTTTCAGCTTCAGGGGTCTCAAAATTACCTTCAGAATCCGAGCTGCCAAGGAGGAAAAATGAGGAATTACCACTTTCAACGGTATTTCCGACACCCTTTGAAATCTACATATTCACAAAAGCCGAAAGTCCAGCACGTTTGTCTAACTTCACAACCAACCGGTCCTCAGCAGGGTCTGACCTGCGGGAGGCAACTGCGGTCTCTGAGCAGTGCCCTCCTTGGGTTTCTCAGGCTGGCATCCTGTCTCTCTGAAAGCTCCTCCATTCCCTGGAGCTTTTCTCCAGCACCATTTATTTTCGAGGTCATCCTTCCCTCAGACACCTGAAAAATGCGCTTTTCCAACAGACTCCTTTTGTCACAGGAGCCCTTTCCCAGAGGCTTTAACAATTAATACTGGTCCCACCCCCGAGTTAGGCCGATGCTAGGCATTCCTCTTTGCTCGGTAGGCCTCTACCTGCTGGAACTCCCTGGGCCCGAGGCTAAGAATGCTGTCACCTGCCTTCCGCAATCACGCGGATGACAGCCCGGCAGAGACCACCATTTCCCAGCAGCTGCCGGGGGCCTGTCATCACACGACCTTCTTCACCGCGGCTGCGTTTTGGGTACACGGTAGGGCCCCGGGAAGGGCCAGGGAGCGACTTCTTCCCCACGGGGGGGGCTCTAAGCTGCACTGGGTGAGATCAGTGACGTTGCTCCCGTGTGGAGGGGCGGGGGCTGGGGGTCGAAGCTTAGAGAAAGTGACCGAGGCCAGCGGGGATGCGGAGAGACTGCAGATTCTGGGTTGGGTTCGGAACGCTCCTAGCGAAACGGGGGCCAGAAAACCCACGGGAGGACAGAAGATCCTGAACTTTCGGACGCACACGGGGACCCGACTCCGGGCGGGGACGCGGCACGGCCGTGAGGACGGTTTCGCGGGTGGCGACCACACACACGCACACAGAGGGAGCCGCAGATGGATGGAGGCAAGCGCGTCTGCATCTCAGCGGGCACGCCGTGTACTTGCCTGAAACTCAAGGATTTGGTCTCGGCTTGCGAGTCCTCCTCCTCGGGGTCGCCCTCGGGCCCGCCGGCCTCGTCCTCGCCGGCAGCCCCGCCGCGTACCGCAGACCACGTCCATTTCGCCCACTGCACGGGGGACAGGATCTGCCACGGGCTGAACGCCATGAGCGCAGCTCCTCCGGCTCCAGCTCCTAGGGGCAGGGGAATGGGTGGGGAGAGCCTTTTTCCCTTTCAAAATGGAGGGAACCGGTGACAGGCGCCAGCAAGCGTTTCCAGCGGAGGCGCGGATGTGGTTAAACGAGCGCCGTCGGGGGCCCTGGTGGAGTGCTTCCTCCCGCCGGCGGCCGGCGCCGCGTCCTCCTCGGCCTCCTCCCCACACGGTGCGGTCGCAGCGGGCCCCGCGCCGGGCTCCACTCGCCGGGAAGACGCCCGTCCTGTGGCCTCCTCAGGCCCCCGGTCCGCGGCGCCCAGCGGCTAGACCTCTGCTGCTCCCGCTCCGGACTCGCTGACTCCCGCCTCCCGGCCGGCGGGGCGCGCATCAGCTGCCGCGGGAGCCGCGCCCCAGAAGCCGCCCCCTCGGACCGTACTACTAGCGCGCGCGCGCGGGGGCGAGGGCGGCGCCGGGGCTTTGAAGTCGGCCGCGCGCCCGCCGGATCCCCCCGCCGCGGCGTCACGCTGGTCGCGCCCCGACTGAGGGCCGGGGCTTCCCGGCTGCGCCGGGAGACCCGGTCACCCCCCTACAGCTCCGCCGGCGTCCGGAGCAGAGGAGGACCGTTTTCTGAGCCGGGGTACGCCGCCCTCTTCCTCTTTCCTTATTCCTTTTTAAAATTTTTTAAACTTTTTCATCTTGCCACTGTGACTTCACGGCGATGGTGATATTGGACTGCACACAAGCCCCTTGTTAGCAAAAAAAAAAAAAAAAATACAAAACTTTGCGGCCGCTGTGGACTGTTGTTTTCCCCTCCCTAACCCTGGCAGCGTGGGGGATTTCAGCCTGTTCATCTCCATCCCTGGCATTCCTGGGATTTGAAAATCCCTCGGCAAAGCCGCAAAAGTGACCGAGGACTGGAATTTAAGATGCCCTCCGCCTCCCCAAACCGCACTCGGGGAGGCTTCCCAAGTGCCCAGGTCTTGTCTTAGGTAAAGGGTGCTAAATTCCCTGTGAGATTACAGCCTGATGGGTTTCCCATTCTCCATATTTATTTATTTAAAATACAGACAGGCGTCTTGATATGTTGCCCAGGCTGGTCTTGAACTCTTGGCCACAAGCGCTCCTCCCGCCTCTGCCTCCCAAAGTGCTAGGATTACAGGCCTGACACCGCGCCTGACCCCATTCTCCTTTTTGAGATTTTCTTTCCATAACTTGTAAGTCTTTGATTTCTAACTTCTTTTCGCTGCTTCAGTAACAAGCCGAGAGGCCTGGTGACATCTTTAGGTTTGAAGACAATGGGAAATAGCTGATGTTCTCCATTTCCCGTGGAGGGATTTCATGTAGGGACTGTTCCTCTCAAAACCACCAATGCACCTTCTTCCAAGTGAATCGATTGCCTCAAACACCAGGCTTAATGATCTCCTTGCCTGGATAAGGTGTTCCAGGTGGTACTGTAATTTCTGAGTTGTGGTGCATCCGTGAGGTGCCTGCAGGTTCCCACAGAGACAGCAGCTCCAAAATGTGCACGTTGAAACTTGCAAAAGACCAACCATTGCCTCTGAAAGCAGTTGGCATGTATATTCATCGTGACTGTTTTACACATTTGATAACAAAAACAGGAGCAAAATACAAGATAAGGCCTGGCAGGGTAGTTTTACCAAAACCGAAGGGCAGGAGATAGCCTGAAGTCTAGAGAAAAGAAAGGGGTGGGGTGTCAGGATGCTTTCGAATTCATCCTGGCTTCTTCCCAGAAATAAACTGTCATGAGTGTTCTAGCGACTATAAAGCAGTGAACTAGGCAGGAGGTCCATGTGAAATATGTTACACCACTTATCCAACTGTTGTAGTTTTAGGTTTATGCTCACCCAGTAAAACTTCAGGTTCTACGGTCCCCCAGGCTCCTGGATTTGACCCAGGGTTCTGTTGCTGGGAAATAATATTACCCCAGAAAATCAGTAACTAGCATACACTAGGACCTGTTCTTCCTCCTGAATAGTTCTCTCATCTTTTCATTCCTTTGCATCCCTGTGGTGACTGACATAGTTCCCGCACTCCCCATCTTTCATGATCTACTGTAAATAACTCCCACCTGGTTTTACCTCTGAAGGCTGTCTTGCCTGAGGTCACCCCTGCCTGGCTGATCAGTGACTCATGCTCTAATCTTGCGGTTCCCATTCCCCTCTATGCCCATCCTTTTGTATTCCTAGCCACAGTGAGTAGAGAACTCGTTGTCAATCTTTAATATGCCCAAGAATCATCCGCCAGCCTTCTTAAAAAAAAAATCCAAATTGCCAGCAGAGTCTGGAAATCTGTGTGTTCACTAAGTGTCCTGGGGAACTGTTATCACAGGGTAAATTTGGGAAACAGTGCCTAGCTTGAACCAACTGCTTACTCCTTCGGGAAGAGTCTCCCTTTGCCTGCAGAGGGAGCTTTGCACATTCCTGGAACACATCTCCCCCACCCCAGCCCACCCCAAGTTCCCAGGCTTCGGCTGCCCGAACGTCTTTCAGCACTTAGCTCAAGTGTCTACAGGGGGAAGCAGGCTGATTGTCCTTCCTTTCTATCATTTCTATACCCCGAACATCCATAAAGAACACTTCCTGTGGCCTTAGATCTGAAAGTGAAAGACAGCATTCTTAATAGTTACACAGGGACTATAGGCATAAACCAGGACTGTCTCCAGAAGACCGGGATGTAAGGCCATTCTACACTTAGCACGCTATATATAACGTATTTATTTACATATCTGTCCCACAAGCTTCTAAAGGGACTTTACCCCGCTTTGGGACTTCCTCCAGAAATTAGGACAGAACCACACACTCAGTAGGTGTTCAATACATATGTAAGAAAAAACAAACATTCTAGTTTACAAATAGTCCTTGTGAGTTTGGCTAAGGTGACATAAATTCCTAAAGCCCGACTCCCCCTGGGGAAATCTAGTTTCTGGGCCAGAAAATAACAGAACCCAGGACCAAGTGACAGCCCCAGTAAGATTAAGCCTCACCTATGCAGCAATTTACTTTTTGTTTTTTTGAGATGGAGTCTCACTCTGTCGCCCAAGCTGGAGCACAGTGGTGCAATCTCAGCTGACTCTAACCTCTGCCTCCTGGGTTCAAGCAATTCTCCCTGCCTCAGCCTCCCAAGTAGCTGGGATTACAGGTTCCTGCCACCACGCCCAGCTAATTTTTTTATTTTTTAGTAGAGATGGGGTTTCATCATGTTGGCCAGGCTGGTCTTGAACTCCTAACCTCAGGTGATCCGCCCACTTTGACCTTCCTAAGTGCTGGGATTATAGGTGTGAGCCACCGCACCCGGCCTGCAGCAACTTCTTGACACCGGACGAGCAAATAAATGCCTAAGGTTTCTGAAAATCACTCCTCTGCAAGTTCTTGAACTTAGTGTGAGCAGTAATGAATATGAGTCCATCAGCTGGACCACTCCTCTCAGTCTGCTGCTCCTAGTCCTGGCTTCCTTCTTACCTGGTACAGGTTGCAAAGTCACAACTAGGAACACTCTAGCCCTGTCAGTGAAGACGTGCCATTGCCAACAGGAGGCTGTGGCCACCCTATCTACTTTTCTGCCCTACCTCAGTGTAACCAGGCAAGGGCATGATGATGTCTAATCAAGACAACATTGCCAATAACAGCATCTGACCGCATTCAAATATGTTAACATGACAGTCTTAACCTTGCAAGATCAGATGTTTACCTAATTATCCTTTACCTGTAGACTACAATCATCTATAGAATTACAATCTTCCCTCCACTACCCAAACACCGAAATCAGGAATGTGTACAATGCATTTATACAGAAAATTATAAAGAGAAGCTCCTAATTTTTTAAAAGAGAGGCGTCAGGGTATGTTCATAGTTAATACTCTTTCAGGCTGGGCATGGTGGCTCATGCCCGCAATCCCACACTTTGGGAGGCCAAGGCAGGCGGATCACTTGAGGTCAGGAGTTCAAGACCAGCCTGGCCAACATGGTGACACCCCATCTCTACTAAAAATGTAAAAATAGCGAAGTGTGGTGGTGGGCGCCTGTAATTCCAGCTACTCGGGAGGCTGAGGCAGGAGAATCACTTGAACCGGGGAGGCAGAGGTTGCGGTGAGCCGAGATCATGCCACTGTACTTCAGCCTGGGCAACAGAGTGAGACTCCATCTCAAAAAAGAAAAGAAAATACTCTTTCAGGGTTCCAGGAAGATTAACAAAGATCCAAACTGCATTTATTAAAGACTTGGCTGAGCCCCCCACCTGGGATCTGCTCAAAGACCCTTGCCCAGACTTTGCTCTGGTGAACAATTCTTGTCATGTCCACCCATTGATCTGTTTTCCTCTTGTATCACAAAAGAAAAGTTTGCTTTCCCCAGAAAGTATGCCATTCTCTCATTCCCATCAAATATTCGTGACTATATGTTTATTGACTTTATAAGAAAGTTCACTTTAGTTCTCTACTCTGTGATGTAAACATATTAAAGAAGCGGTTGTTGAGTGCGAAAGATATAAACAGAGTTAGGTCAGTCTGTTTATTCTAAGTGAAGAAAAATAACCCCAACATTATCCCTAATTCTTCCTGCCAACTACCACAAATCCAAAGTTGAAAACAAGCAAACCAAAAACAAACACAAAGCTCCACTTAAAGCAGTGAACTATCTTTAGATTTAGAAATATCTTCTATTCCAATAGATATGTTTGGTCTTTCCTGCTAAACAACACTATTGTATTTACAGAGCCTGTTAAACAGGAATATCATCTTCGAGGATTACTCTTACTGATTTAGCACATTTTGTTTCCTTCTTCCTTTCGAGCAGATTAGGCATTAAAAACGAGGGCTGTCGAAGTCCAAGTCCAAGTCTGAGAGTTTTATACCTAGAGCTCAGACAAGAGAACCATCTGAAACTTCCTCTATGTTGTTTATAAATTTAAGATTCTAGTAAAGGACATTACTTCAAATTTGAGATATCTGCTTTACTACACTTACCTGTTTGTGGGGAGGGTGGAATTTAAGACTTGAATTAAAGAGGCTGAAGGAATTCAGGACATTTAAGTAGAATAATATTCCTGGCCAGGCGCAGTGGCTCACATCTGTAATCCCAACACTTTGGGAGGCCGAGGGGGGTGGATCACCTGAGGTCAGGAGTTCGAGACCAGCCTGGCCAACATGGCGAAACCCCATCTCTACTAAAGATACAAAAATTAGCCAGGCGTGTGGCACGCACCTGTCGTCCTGGCTACTCAGAAGGCTGACACAAGAGAATCACTTGAACCCAGGAGGCAGAGGTTGCAGTGAGCTGAGATTGCACCACTGCACTCCAGCCTGGGGGACAGAACAAGTCTCTGCCTCAAAAAAAAAAGAAGAATATTTCTTCTCCTACAGCCATTTTATTCCTTCTTCTCTTCCCCACCTCCAAAATAAAATAAATGTCCTAAACAATGCATCCTAATGGATTAGAAGAACATTAATCATATAGCCCAGATGTTTTGAGATCATCCTAATATAAAATATTCTACTCACTATCCTCATAAATATATTGTGAGTCTTCAGGAGACCATATGTCTTCTTGCCACTAAGAAGTTACAAGGTAACAGATTGGGATGGTGGTTGGAAGGGGCAGTGAAAGGCAAAAGCAGATTCACTGCTAGGAGGATGTGGGGAGAAAAGGTCCACCCAGAAGAAAAGAATAAAATCACAAAAAGCTTTTGAAAATAACTGTGACACCCACTCCACCTTAATTCCTTAGTCTAGGGGTTTGGGGGGATTTCATTACAGTAACTCATGTGTTTGTGACCAATAATCTTCCTGTATTTCTAGGAGATAAAAAGATGGGAAAATAAGCAGCCAACTCTGTGACATGATATGCAGCATCCTGTAAACTCCAGCTTTTATCTCTTTAGAGTAAAATTTTGATTACTGTATTTCGGTCCTGAAACTCCAAGTTGGTAAAACACTATTGCTAAGATGGCAATACTACCCAGTTAAATTATAGGGCTAATTTGATTTCAATCAAAATTCCTAGGGGATTTTTCTTAGAATTCGTCAATAATGTTTAAAAGTTTATCTGGAAAAATAAACTGGTGAACATATTTTAGATTTTGAAAAAAAAAAAGAAAAAGACCAACAAGAGTGAAGAATAGACTAGTCCTACAAGATATTGAGACACATTTATGTAAAAATAGCCAGATCTTTGTTCTGTAAAACAGAACAGAAAACCCAGGAAAAGATCTTACAAGATACAGGAATTTATTGCATACCAAAAAAGATGGTTTGAACCTGGGAGGCGGAGGTTGCAGTGAGCCAAGATTGTGCCACTGCACTCCAGCCTGGGCAACAGAGCGAGACTCTACCTCAAAAAAAAAAAAAAAAAAAAAAAGAACAGACAACAAAAAAATAAAGAAGATGTTACAATATGTAAGGAGAAGGAAGATTTATGATTGGAGCATAGTTGGCTGGCAATGGGAAAAAAGATCAAGTTAAACCCTTACCTCAGAGCATATATCAGGATAAATTCCAGATGGATTAGATGGCTAAATAATAAAAATCGAACCATTGGGAGAAAACAGTCTACAAGCAACAGAATCTGTCAGAGCTCTGTAGGAAGGATGAGGATCCAACTTAGAAGTAATTAATGAAATCAGACACAAAATAAAGATAGATTTGGTTACATTAAAAAAAAATGAAGCTTCTGACTGTGTGCCTTCAAGTTAAAAGGCAAACAACAGGCCATGGAAAAACAAAGGCTGTTAGTATTGTTATTACCTAAGGAACTCGTGAAAACCGGTAAGACCATTTAAGCCCCAAAAGAAAAGTGAACAATTATAACTGCTTACTACGTGTTAGACACCACACTTTACATGAATCGTCTCCTTTAATCTCCCCCACTTACTCCTACAATCTCACGAGGAAAGTATTGTTATGGCCTTTTTGTTGTTGTTAATAAGTTAAGTTGGCTGCATTTTCATCCTCTACAGCAGAGGCTTAGCAAGGAAGGGTTTCAGAAGGTCCCGGCCTCCCTGAAATTGTATGCAAAAAGTATGTGTGTGTACATATTTGCATCAGTCTCTCCCTCTCCTCTTCCCCACATACAGTCAAGCCCCACTCCAGGAATAATGTTTTAGGTTGACTAAAGATTGATTTTCAAATCTGAAAGGGAACTGATATAAAATTCTTCAGTATAAGGAAGTACAGGCCAAAGAAGCCCTTATATGGAAAATCCAGAACTGCCAGAAGTTAGTGTAGGAAACAGCCAGCTTTGAAGACACCTAGAGGGTGGAAAAGGGCAGAGAGCAGGCCTAGCAGTGCCCACCACTCCAGGCAGGGTGTGCCCTTCCCCAAATGCCCAGTGGGAGCCCATGTTATTGGGCAGCCTGTGGGTTTCATCTAAGTGACTGTGTGGTGACCAAAGTGTGAAATGCTCATTTCAAGAAGGCATTTGCCAGTTGAGCCAAAGTACCATAAAAAAAGAGCGTTTCAGCCAGGCATAGTGGCATCTTCCTATAATCCCAGCACTTTTGGAGGCTGAGGCAGGAGGATAACTTGAGCCCAGGACTTTGAGACCAGCCTGAGCAACATAGCAAAACCCCATCTATACAAAAAAATTAAAAAGTAGCCAGGCGTGGTGGTGTTTGCCTGTAGTCCCAGCTAATCTCGAGCCCAGGAGGATCGCTCGAGCCCAGAAGGTCAAGGCTGAAGTAAGCCATGATTGTGGCATTGCACTCCAGATTGGGTGACAGAGCGAGACCTTGTCTCAAAAGAAAAGAAAAGAAAAAAAACCCAAGACCCCTACTGATACAAATGAGAATCCTCAAAGGCACACAAAATTGGGCCAGAGCATAAATGGCATACTTTATGTGGGAGGTGCAAAAGGATTAATTTTAACATCTCTTTCTTTGGGACGCTCTTTCGCTATACTTCCTTTTAGGGTGGTTTCTTCCAAGAAACTATGTTGATGAGGGAAATGACACCCAGGAGCCTCTCCCCATCTGGGAAAAAGTAGCGAGGCTCAGCAAAGAAAGGAGGCATGAAACAGGTTGCCAAGGCCTGATTTTGTGAAGCAGGAAGCTTAAAAACTGGGCAAGCACTCTTTAAGAAAAATGCTAAAGGACCCCATAAACACAGTGCTAGGGCCACACTAGTATGAAGGGGCCCATGCAAGGGAGGGGCCTGAAGCTTAGGCTTCCTCAGCTTCATAGTAAATTCAGCTCTGCCCAGAGAACAAAAGAGAACAAAATAAAACATTATTCCTGGAGTGGGGCTTGACTGTATGTGGGGAAGAGGAGAGGGAGAGACTGATGCCTGTGGCTCAGGAGTAGTTCAGCTGGCCTCAACTCAGTAAGTGAAATGTCCATTTATGGAGTGAGGGGGTCACACTAACCTCTATCTTCTTAGAGGAAACAAAAATATTTAACTGTTGGAAACTGGATAAAACTGTCAAAAGATATCTCCTACACAGATTGTGAAACATAACTCATGGCTCTGTTCCTTCCATGCCCATTGTAAACACACACACACACACACACACACACAATTTTAATTATTAAGATAAAAAAGCAAAAGGCCAGGTGTGGTGGCTCATGATTGTAATCCCAACACTTTGGGAGTCGAAGGCAGGAGGATCGCTTGAGCCCAGGAGTTTGAGACCAGCCTGGACCACACAGTGAGATCCCATCTCTACACACATGCACACACACAAAGATAAAAAAGAAAAACTATAATGCTTCTTTAACATTGTGTGTCTATGCACCTCTATCTTTTGAATTTCCACAAGATCACTGTGGTAGAGCCTAATTCCCTCACCCCACATCCTATATCCATAATTTCCTTATTTCTTCTGGTAAAAGAACCCTCTGAATTTTTGCTGAGCACATGGTCACACAGCAAGAGGCCACGTTTCCTTCTCTACACCGAGGTGTGGCCTGTGACTCAGTTCTCACCCATGGGATGTGAGTGCAAGGGGTAAATGCAAATTTGGGGCAGTGTCTTTTTTTCTCTTTTAGAGACAGTCTTGCTCTATTGTCCAGGCTGAAATGCAGTAGTGTAATCATATCTCACTGTAGCCTTGAGCTCCTGGGCTCTAGCAATCCTCCCATCACAGCCTCTTGAGTAGCTGGAACTCCAGGTGCACACCACCACGTCTAGCTAATGTTGCTTTTTTTTTTTTTTGTAGAAACAGGGTCTTGCTGTGTTGCCCAGGCTGGTCTCAAATTCCTGGACTCAAGCGATTCTCACCCCTTGGCCTCCAGAAGCAGTGGGATTATAGGCATGAGCCATTGTGCCTCGCCCCTGGGCCAATGTCTTTAAAAAGAAAACTGCATGTCCAGCCTCTCCTGGCCGAAGAAATTGTGAACTGCATGTCACAACTTCTGCTGTGTGAGGACCACACTCTGGACGGGATAGAGCCACAGAACAGACAGAACCCGCGCCAGGCTGACTGGGGAGCAGAGCAGCCTCTGGCCCTAGACTAATTGCTGCCTGAGGACTGTTCCATGAGGGGGAAAAGTCTATCTTCTTTTTTTTTTTTTTTTTTTTGAGATGGAGTCTCACTCTGTTGCCCAGGCTGGAGTGCAGTGGTGCAATCTCGGCTCACTGCAACCTCCACCTCCTGGGTTCAAGCAATTCTCCTGTCTCAGCCTCTAGAATAGCTGGAATTACAGGCTCATGCCACCACACCCAGCTGATTTTTGTATTTTTAGTAGAGACGGGGTGTCACCATGTTGGCCAGGCTGGTCTCGAACTCCTGACTTCAGGTGATCCGCCTGCCTCAGCCTCCCAAAGTGCTGGAATTACAGGCGTGAGCCACCGTGCCCAGCCTAAAAGTCTATCTTCTTTACAGGACTGTGTCACTGGGTCCCTTTGTAATGGCAGCCTCATCTCCGCCCTCACATTACAACCTCCTCTGGGGTATTTCAGCACCTAAGCTTCCTTAGATGAAGGTATGAGAAGAACCTGCCTTAAATTTCATTCTATTCTTCTGAACAGGATTACATTAAAGTCCCTTCAAAGATTGATACATTTTTAAAAATGATAAATTTACACAGGTTGAGCATCCCTAATCCAACAATCTAAAATCCGAAATGCTTCAAAATCCAAAACATTTTGCTTGTCAACATGACACCACAGTGGAAAATTCCACACCTAACTTCATGTGGCCAGTCACAGTCAAAACACAGTCAAAACTTTGTTTCATGCACAAAATTATTACAACTGCTGTTTAAAATTACCTTCAGGCTATGTGTAGAAGGTGTATATGAAACATAATGAATCTCATGTTTAGACTTGGGTCCTATCCCCAAGCTATCTCATTATGTATATGCAAATATTCCAAAATCTGAAATCTGAAACACTTCTGGTCCTAAGCATTTTGGATAAGGAACACTCTACCTGTATCTCAATGATGTCTTTTCTCAGGGCAGAAAATTCCCGAACCAAAAGACTCAAGCCTGCCCTGTGGATGATGTCCTAATTATCCTAAAAACAGGACTGAGACTACCCTTCCTTCTGCCTTAATGACTTGAGCTGTGATGCTGACTTTCTAGAAATTAGGCAGTTGCATTTTTAAAGATGACCAATGTGGACAAAAACGTTGAAGAAGGGGAGAGTCAATATTTAGATTCCACAAAGGCCAAGTAGAATGTATTTACATATTGATGAAGGTTATTATCTTCTTTGGGGAGATTTCCTTGAAATAATATGATTGTATAACTCCAATATTTGCCCAATTCTAAGGATAAATAATAATAATAAATAATAACTGACCCAAATCCTATAAGTGAATTAATCATTGTTCTTTGGCATGAACACTAACTGGTGCTAGTGACGATTTCTAGCACACACACAAAATATTTTTAGAAATTGTTTTCTTACAGGCTCAATTAGTCAAGTTATTTTGTTGTATTATTTTATAGAACGATGACAAGCAAAAGCAAGGTTATCCTTACCAGTCTTCCCTGTACCTCATCATGTATGATATAGGAATATCATATGTGTTTTCTGTTTCCTTTGGCCAAGGCATAGACACTGAGCAGAATATATTTGTTTTACATTATTTTCTGAACAAATGATAAATCACTGCTACAGACTGAATGTTTATATCCCCCCAAAATTCGAAGGTTAAAACCTGATCTCCAATGTGAGAATATTAAGAAGTGGGGCCTTTGGGAGGTGATTAGGTCATGAGGGTTCTTCCTGGGGTCAGCACCCTTATAAAAGAGACCCCAGACAGCTCCCTCTCCCTTCTTCTGCCAAATGAGGACACAGGGAGAAGACACCCAGGAGGTCAGCCCTCACCAGCTGTGGAATCTGCTGGTCCCTTAATCGTGGGGACCTCCATCCTCCAGAACTTCCAAAAATAAATGACTGGTTTATAAACCACCCAGGCAATGGTATCCTTATAGCAGCCTTAACAGACTAAGATAATCACTGACTCCTAACCTAAGCATCCATCTCAGATCTCATAGAACCACAGGAATTTTTAGCTGGAAAAGACCTTTGCCAAAGATCACTGGGTCCAATATTCTTCTTTTTGGAAGGTTTACTCAGGCACCGAAGTTTGCACAACTAGGATTCGTAACCCTTGCAAGGAAGGTATGAATTCTGGAGTTTACCCCCAGCCCCAAAAGATACGCCCACTTGGTATGTATAATAGAGATATGACTTCTCCCCAAAATTCACCTGATTTTAAAAGGCAATGTAAATTATTTTATAAAGCAAATACATACAAATAATATTGTACTTTGTTTTAAAAGTTTTTGGTTTTTTTTTTTTTTTTGTTTTTTTTTTTTTTTTTTTGAGACAGAGTCTTGCCGTGTTGCCCAGGCTGGAGTGCAGTGGTGCGATCTTGGCTCACTGCAACCTCTGCCTCTGGGATTCAAGCGATTCTCCTGCCTCAGCCTCCCGAGTAGCTGGGATTACAGGCATGTGCCACCATGCCCGGCTAATTTTTGTATTTTTAGTAGAGAGGGGGTTTCACCATGTTGGACAGGCTGGTCTCGAACTCCTGACCTCGTGATCCACTCGCCTTGGTCTCCCAAAGTGCTGGGATTACAGGCGTGAGCCACCATGGCTGGCCTTTAAAAATATTTTTATAGCCTAGGCAACATAGTGAGACCCCATCCCTTCAAAAACAAAAACAAAAAAAAATTAGCCTGGTGTGGCAATGCACACCTGTAGTCCTAGCTATTTGGGAGGCCGAGATGGGAGGATCATTTGAGCCCAGGAATTCAAGGTTGCAGTGAGCTGTGATGCTACCACTGCACTTCAGCCTGGGCTATAGAGTGAGACTCTGTCTCAAAACAATAATAAAAAATGTATTTTTAAATACCTTTAGTGTTTAAGGGAAAATAATACATATGTTCATTCATTCATTCATTCATTCATTCATTCCACAAATTTGACAAATGACCAAGCTTTGTCAGCCTCTGCTGAACACTGTGTTGAACAAAAGAGACCTAGTTCCTGCCCTCATAGAACTTGCATATGAGTGAACTTAGTAAGCCAACAAATAAATATGTAATTGTCATGTATGAAATATAAGAATTGCAGGGGGCTCTGAGAATGGCTGGTGGATGGCATCAGTGGAGATGTCAAGGGAGGTTGCTCTGAAGAAATGACAGACTGGAGCCTCAGGGATAGGCAGAAGCTGCCTGGGTGAAGTACAGGGTAACAGCCTTCCTTCATCAAGACACTAAGGACAGAAGCAGCCTCCAGTTTCAAGTAAGCGTGGCTGAAGAGCAGCTGCTGGAGGGAGGAGAGGGGCTTAGGCTGGTGAAGCGGGAGAGGCACAAGGCATGACAGCCTAGAAGACCATGTTAAGCATCCTTGTCTCTGAAAAAGTGAATTTTTGACAACATAGGCAGTTCAAAGAAGAAAGAAAAACCTGCCCATAGTATTGTCTTTCATAAATAGCCACTGTTAAAATGTTGGTGAGCAATATGTCCTCTTTCCATCTTTTTCAAAGTACTTTTTACATCTGGAATTGAAATATTTATATTTGTCTGTTAATACTTATAATCTGTCTTTCCCTACTAGACATAAGCTCCATGAACACAAAGTACCTTACCTATCTTGTTTCTTCTGCTTAATATTTGATGACTGAATAAAGATTGCAAATCTCTCTTACATATACACAAGCATGTACTTATTTGGACAAATGGAACAACAGATAGATAGATACACAGATAGACAGATAGATACTTTTACACAAATAGTGAATAAGTACTTCTAGCAAAAGACAATATGTATGTTTAAATATTTATTGCTTTTATTAATATTTACCAGTGTAAATATTAATATTTATATTATATTAGTATTTATTTAATATAAATATTAATATTTAAATATAAAATATTTTATATTATATTAATATTTTAATTTATTTGATATGTATATTAATATTTATGTTAATATTTAAAATAATGAATTTTTTTTTGAGACAGAGTTCCACTCTTTCGCTCAGGCTACAGTGCAGTGGCACAATCTCGGCTCGCCACAACTCCACCTTCCAATTTCAAGCAATTCTCCTGCCTCAGCTTCCTGAGTAGCTAGAATTACAGGTGCCCGCCACCACGCCAGGCTAATTTTTGTATATTTAATACAAAATGGGGTTTCACCATGTTGGTCAGGCTGGTCTCAAACTCCTGACCTTGTGATCCACCCGCCTCGGCCTCCCAAAGTGCTAGGATTACAGGCGTGAGCCACCTCGCCCAGCCTAATATTTATTAAGTATATGTTTTGTCTTTTGCTGGAGGTGAGTACTTATTCAGGTTAAGTATTAATACAACAATAAACCTTAATTATTAAATCTTAATATTATAAACCTTAATACAAACCTTAATCAATAGAGGTGGGTATTTGATGTATGTTTAAATATTTGTTTTATTAGTATTTACTTATATTAATACATAAAATTTATTAATATTTAATGTTAACGAATATCAATTTATTGTTTATATTATCAATGAATAGTAATATTTAAATCAACACAATATATATGAATATTTATCAACATTAGCATTTAAATCAACAAATTAATATTTACTGATTTAACTATACATACTATCTTTTGCTAGAGGTCACTACTTATTCATTATGCCGCTTGTTTTCTTCATAAAGTTCTGCTCCCCATGGAGGAAGAGAAAACCAGGATGTGCAGCCAAGACCCGTCCTGACCCCTCATTGGGATCTGCCTCTCTGCAGAACCCACACGTGCCTCTTTCTCTTCACTGCGTAACATGCCTTTGTGTGTCTGTACAGAATTTGCCTGACTTGCTCCCCATGGAGGGATATTTAATGGGTTTGCTGTTCCTCATTATAAATGAAACCATGATGAGCAACCCCATGCATATGCATCTTTTCACACACTTAAATTTCTTTTCACACACTTATCATTTCTTAGAGTAAAATTCTAGAAGTGGGATTGTAGTGTCAAAACAAACACACTTTATATTTTGATACATATAGCCAAACTGCCCTCTGGAAAGGCTGTACTCATTCACATTTGTAAACACAGTGTATGAGACAGCCTTTCCCCTAAACCTTAATCAATACTGAGTTCAGTCAATCTTTTAAAACTGTCAAATGGGTGAAATGATAAGCCACCACCAATGATTGCTGGTCTTATTTGAACACGTTTATTTCTGAAGTTTGAATGTGTTTTAATGGATTTATTGAAGGATTGCCTGCTTGCCTTCCTTCCTTCCTCTCTCTCTCTTTTTCTTTCTTTCATATATGGAGTGTTTAAGTCTTTTGCCTTAACAGCAGTACTGAATGTGTGGTCCCTGGGCCGGCAACATCAGCATCACCTGGGAACACTTTAGAAGTGCAAATTATATAGCCGGGCATGGTGGCGTGTGATTGTAGTCCTTGCTACTTGGGAGGGAGGCCAAGTTGGGAGGATCACTTGAGCCCAGGAGTTGGAGGCTGCAGTGATCTATGATTGCACCACTGTACTACAGCGCATGCAACAGAGCAAGGCCCTGTCTCAAAAATAAATAAAGTAAATAAATAAAATAAAATAGAAATGCAAATTCTTGAGGTCCACCTCTACTGCATGAGAAACTTGGGGTGGGCCTGACCATCTGTGTTGTAAGAAGGCCTCCAGGTGACACCCATGAGCACTTAAGTGCCTTAACTCATTGTTTTCTTTCTCAGTCATGTTGTACACCCTCACTCTCTTACACAGAAACCTGTCTCCAACATCCGAACTGGAGACAAAAAGCTTTTTGATCAGCAGCAAGTTCAATTATTTCCTCCTCCAAATGGTACTTATGGACTGAACATCATTTGCTATTCCCTTTTGTCCACAGTATCCTGAAACTCCTTAACAAACCTCAGGAGTGTATGGTGTCACGAGCACCAAATTCACAGCCAGATCACAGCTGGAAGAGGGATTTTCTGTCCTTGTCTGCCTCACATCACCCCCCATCTTCAATCCACAATCCGTATTTTCCCTGAAACTCTAGGGACATGTGGTTTGGAGATCCTGGCTCCATCCCCCACTCCAACTCCAGGGTTGGGCAAGTGACTCAGGCCTGACTTCTCTCCCCGTCTCTTTCCCAATACAGCACTCAGTTTAGCAAAGGGCACAAGACCCAAGCCCATCTAACTCATGTCTCCTGACAACCTCGCCAAATTTTTTCAATGAGCCAGCAAGGTGGGCATTTCCATCAGTCCCTGGCCTCTTGGTTCAATAATCCCCTTTATTTAAGATGCTGTGTAAGCCTTTTGCTGACAACTGGTAGAGGCATTCCCTGGGCTGGTGGGTGCCAGGAATGGATATGTGAGATCGTGAGGCAACATTCCTCAGCCTGGTTCCGCGGTTCCTGGTCCATCTGTTTGGCAAAAAGCTGCTGAGAGATTCCCAGAATTCGCTCTCCCGCCACAACACCATCAAGGGCCGCATTTAAAGAGTTCCCCCGACTCTCAGGGATACCGAAGAGACTCCTGGTGCTGGAGTCCTTTTTTTCTCCCTTAAGAAAGAAGCTGGCTTTCCCCCCGCCCCCAAATAAGATATTCAGAATCATTTTATCTCCAGCCCGCCACACTTTAATTAAAGTCAGTCATTCAAAGACATCTATCGTGCGGCTCTCAGCAAGAGCAGGGCACTCCAAGGGCACTGCTCCTCTCTGAGCGTGACATACAAAGGAGGCGCTGCGCAGACCGCAGCCTGCGAGGAACTGATTCTTTCACAGATCTCAAGCCTCTGGTGATGAAAGTGGAAGGGAGCTCAACTAAGACCAAAAAAGGAGAGAATATGATTCAGCTTCCAAGAGGGTTTCCGAATGTGCGAAGGGGGAGAGCGCGGCGGAGGGGGCAAGGGAGGGAAAACCCGAGGGTGGCGCCGGGACCGAAATC
>NW_026652297.1:43325188-43549213 GCF_009828535.3 Hylobates moloch | reverse complement strand
CCTGGCAAGAAGCAGGAAGGAGATGGAAAACAGGTAAAAGAAGCCCACTCTAGACTCTACTCTCTCTGTCTCTCTTCTTCCCCATTATTGCCAGCTATTCCTGAAATTTGCACACATCTCTTGGTCTAGTCTTGTCCTCAAGAGAACCTGCCAATCTCTGCTTTGGGTATCAACTGTAAAGGGCCCAGGTTATAAGGACTTGACCTGTGGTCCCAAGTGCCATTACTATGGCCCACAGGGCACTTATTAGGAATCATGGCTTCACACACATCTGCCCAGAAGTGCCATAGCCTGAATATCATCAAGGGGTTCAAGGGCCTTCTGAGGCCAATGGATACACAGGCGTGAAAAGGCAGAGGAAATGTCAGTCATCTTCCTACCTTCGTATCTTGCCCAAGCCTTCCTAGTTTTGTTTTCTCAAACCCCTATTTAAGAACAATTTTGATGTAGCCATAGAAACATAACATTTTGCCGTTGTTAGGAAAGCAAGACTCATAGACAAAAATACTTCAGCACAGAAACCCAGGAGAGGTCTTCTGTCGGCTCTGTGTAAATGCAATACAGGATTTCTCTATAGCTATTTAGCTACAGAATGGGCTGGACGATGTTTTCTCAAACATTTACTTCCCTGAAACTATCTTATCAGTAGGAAATAGCCACAAAAACTCCTTTTCTAGTAGATAAACAGAAGCCTCCACTGGTTAATGAGTTGCCTGGGTGCAGAAACACTCTGGAATTGACTGGTAATTTGTGTCTTCTGCTTCAGGCAGGTTCATCAGGACTGAAACCTAGCTCTGTGGCCTTAGTTTCTCAACTTTTCCAAGCCTCAGTTTCTTCATCTGTAAAATGCATATAATAATGTCTATTTCATGGGATCCATGAGAGGATTAAATGGGATAATGCACAGGTTTCAGGGTCTCTGACAATCCTCATTTCACATATTGTGTATATGTGTATTTTCCCCAGGAAAGTTCCCTAAAAGTTTGATCATATTATCAAGGGATCTCTGAACAGTTTTCAGAACTATTGCTGTACAGCAAAGCATCTTTGTAATGTTTCTGGGAGCTCCCATCTTTACCGGTGACATTCCATGCCGTCAGGTTTTTATGAGAACATGCAGAGTATAAGACAGATAAACAGGATGGGTTTTCTCAGAAATGGAACTACTCTACCTCCAAAAATAGACAGGACTCTAAAGTTTCTGTGTAACATTCCTAAATTTAAGGAGGCTAAATATAATGTATTTTGCCTGGAAGTGTTATTAATATCATATGTAGCAGACATATAAGATTGATAAAGATAAAACTGTACTATTGTACAATTGTACAAACAGAAAAAATTACATCCAAAGTATCTGTAACAGTAAGCGTTCAGGGAGTGAAGCAATGTCAAAGTAAGGGATCCTTGTGGATAGTCACTCTTCAAGGGTACCAAGTCTCCACAAATAAAAGTAAAGGAGCTGGAAGATAAAGGAAGAGCAGAGAACAGTGGTTCATCATTTGCCATTCCTTATATTAAATCTGTTTGTGCTTTATGTCCTATTATTACAAAAAAAAAACTCTAAAGGCTGTCCCTGAAAAATGTATGCCTGACAAAGCATACTGATGACCGAGAGCATTTGAAGGCTCCACCATTTCAGCAGAGGAAGCTAAAATGCTTAAAATGCAACCTTAAGATGGACTGAAAATTGATTAGGCTGGTAAAAAAAAATCTATGAGAAAAGCTCAGTTATGGATGTCCTATATTTTTTCCAGCTCCACACATCCCCCCCCCATTCACAAGGTCATTTCCTCTTGTTTGACTTTCGGCATATGTCCCGTCCACAGTATTATAAACAAATATTCAGATTTCATACATTTAGAAATGCTTTCTTCTGCTCGTGTAAATTCCCACATACATAATAATGTTCACAGTGCCTGAACATAAGAAGGCAGTCAATTAATACTTGTTGAATGAAAGAGAGTGAAAAGAAAAAGATTAACATTTGTTCAATGAATGGGAATAAAAAGACAAAAACCATCAAGGGAAAGCTGAAAACCAAATATCTTCCTGACTAATAAAGGGGCAGTGTTAGCCTTGTGGATATTCATGTATGGACAGCAATCTCCTTCTTTAGAATCAGAAAAAAACAACTTGTCACTCAAGCAAAGAAAAGAGATCCAGCACTTATCTGACTTCTGGATGAGACTCAAGGCTTTCTTGGGAGAAAAAGGCAAGAAAAAGGTTATTTTCCATAAGATAATTAGCACACAGGTTGGAGGGGAGGGACAGGTATGTAACTCCATACCAAGTTCCAATGATCTGAGGATTTTCTCACAATCACGTGCTCAATACATGTGTGCTTGGAGGAGGAGGAAACTCATGTTGGCCTAGACAAAGAGGAGGTTTAATGAGGCAGAAATAAAATTACACATAAAAAAAAAAGAAACAAAAACCATCAAGAGTTAAACAGAAAGAAAGAGAGGTTATGATACAGAATTTTTTTTTTTTTTTTTTGAGACAGAGATTCACTTTGTCAACCAGACTGGAGTGTAGTGGTGTGATCTCGGCTCACTGCAACCTCCATCCCCCCAGTTCAAGCGATTATCCTGCCTCAGCCTCTTGAGTAGCTGGGATTATAGGCTCCTGCCACCATGCCTGGCTAATTTTTGTATTTTTAGTAGAGACAGGGTTTCGCCATGTTGGCCAGGCTAGTCTCAAACTCCCGACCTCAGGTGATCCACCTGCCTCGGCCTCCCAAAGTGCTGGGATTACAGGTGTGAGCCACCGTGCTCGGCCTGATACTGAATTTTTTAAGCAGTATTTCAAAGTTGTTGGCCAGGCTGGTCTCAAACCCCTGACCTCAGGTGATCTGCCCACTTCGGCCTCCCAAAGTGCTAGGATTACAGGCATGAGCCACTGCGCCCGGCTGAGACCTTAGCATTTTCCTAGCACATGGTAAGTGCTCAATAAATGCTAGCTGGCCTCATCATATAAAGATAAAGAATTCTTACAAATAAATATGGAAAAATTAATATCTCAGTCCATAACAGGCAAGGAGAAATAACAAGAAATTGAGGAATTCAAAATGGCTAATAAACATAACATTCTCTTACTAATGAATTAAACATAACCCTTACTAATGAATTAAAAAATTAAAACAGGATTGCATTTTTTTTTTTTTTTTTTACCAAATTGATTTAAAATGATAGTGCCCAGCATTGAAAAGGATGCTCTGGGCCAGGCGCAGTGGCCCATGCCTGTAATCCCAGCACTTTGGGAGGCCGAGGAGGGTGAATCACCTGAGGTCAGGAGTTCAAGACCAGCCTGGCCAACTTGGTGAAACCCTATCTCTACTAAAAATACAAAAATTAGCTGGGCATGGTGGTGGGTGCCTGTAATCCCAGCTACTCAGGAGGCTGAGGCAGAAGAATCCCTCGAACCAGGGAGGTGGAGGTTGCAGTGAGCTGAGATCGCACCATTGCACTCCAGCCTGGGTGACAGAGTGAGATTCAGTGTCAAAGAAGAAAAGAAAAGGATGCTGAGACTGTCACTGTCATGAAGTGCTGGGAGGATTCTAACTTGGTATTAATTGTGGGGAGGAGGGAAATTTGGCAATATATAGTAATGTAGCAACTTTTAGAATCTTGCTATACATTATTTGACCCTGTAATTGAAGTTCTAGGAATGTATCCTAAGTTATTACTCAGAAATGTACAAAGAATTACAAGGATGTTTATTAACTGTGTTGTTTATATGAGCAAAAATGATAACCAACCTAACTATCAAGCATGTAGGAAAAAAATAAATTATGGTATATACAGATAATGAACCATTAAGCAAGCATTAAAATAATATTTTTGAATTCAGTAAAGTAATATAGAGAAATGTTTATAATGTTAAGTAAAACATGAGAATACAAAAGACACAGCATAACCTCATTTTTGAAAAATATACTTGGTGGACAAAAAGAGACTATAAAAAATGTCCCAGCATGTTAACAATTATCTCCAGATGATGAGATTATGGGTGGTTTATTTTCTTTACAATTGTGATATTGTAAATAATGTATTTGGTTTCTGACTCCATTTCCTGGCATGCAACTCCTAAAATCCTTAGATCTCCAAAGCGATGTCTTCTTTATGCTAAAACAAAATGAGGCCAGGCATGGTGGCTCACGCCTGTAATCTTAGCACTCTGGGAGGCTGAGGGGGGAGAATTATTTGAGGCCAGGAGTTTGAGACCATATCCTGGGCAATATAGCGAGAGCTCCATTTCCACAATTTTTTTTTGTTTTAAAAACAAACAGCTAGGGATGTTGGTGTGCACCTGTGGTCCAGCTACTCTAGAGGTTAAGGTGGGAGGATTGTTTCAGCCCAGGAGTTCAAGGCTTCAGTGTGCTATGCTTGTGCCACTGTACTCCAGCCTGGGTGACAGAGCTAGACTCATCTAAAACAACAACAACAACAACAAAACAAATGAGATACCACTTCGCACCCATTGGGATGCCTATTTAAAAACAACAACAGAAAATAACAAGTGTTAGAATGTGAAAAAATTAGAGTCCTCATGCATTTGTTGGTGGGAATGACAAATGGTGCAGCCACTATGGAAGACAGTTTTGTGGTTCCTCAAAAAGTGAAGTGGGTTATCACATGATCCAGCAATCCAACTCCTAGGTTTACACTCCAAAGAGCTGCAAGCAGGGACTCACACATACTTGTATAACAATGCTCAAAGCAGAATTGTTCACAAGAGCCAAAAGGTGGGGCCGGGAGTGGTGGCTCATGCCCGTAATCCCAGCACTTTGGGAGGCCGAGGCGGGTGGATCACCTCAGGTCTGGAGTTTGAGATCGGCCTGGCCAACATGGTGAAACTTTGACTCTGCTAAAAATACAAAATGTAGCCTGGCCTGGTGACGCATGCCTGTAATCTCAGCTACTAGGGAGGCTGAGGCAGAAAAATCGCTTGAATTTGGAGGTTGCAGTGAGCCAAGATCACGCCACTGTACTCCAGCCTCGGTGACAGAGTGAGACTCTGTCCAAAAAAAAAAAAAAAGCCAAAAGATGGAGACAACTCAAGTGTTCACTCACAGATGAATGAATAAACAGAACGTGGTATATATACACAACGGAATATTGTTCAGCCATAAAGAAATTCTGATACATGCTACGACATAGACACACCTTGAGGACATTATGCTAAGGGAAATAAACCAGTCACAAAAAGCCAAATACTGTACATTTCCACTTACATGAGGCACCTACAGTAGTCAAATGTGTAGAGACAGAAAATAGGATGGTGCATGCCGGGGGCTGGGGGAAGGAGGAGTGAAAAGTTATTGTTTAATGGGTACAGAATTTCTGTTTGGGATGCTGAAAAACTTCTGGAAATGGGTAGTGGTGATGGTTGTTCAATGTACTTAATGCCACTGAGTTGTATACTTAAAAATGGCTAAAATGGTGAATTTTATGTTATGTATCTTTCACCACAATAAAAAACAACAACCAAAAAGCACCCACAGTAGCCAGAGTGAGCTTCCTCAGAAGGGGGCCCTCCATGTGCCATGGCCAGGTGGATGGCATCAGTGCATTTCCAGGCCTTGGATTAGCAAATTCATGTGCCCTATAGCCCACCCTGGCTATTAACCAACCTAGACTTCAAATAATCCACTTCCTTATCTCAGAACATGAGCGGCTGTCCTCTTTTTTTGTTTGTTTCTCTTCTTGATTTTTATTTTATTATTTTTTTTAGACAGAGTCTCGCTCTGTCGCCCAGGCTGGAGTGCAGTGGCACGATCTTGGCTCACCACAACCTCCACCTCCCAGGTTCAAGCAATTCTCACATCTCAGCCTCCCAAGTAGCTGGGACTACAAGCGTGCCACCACGCCCAACTAATTTTTGTATTTTTAGTAGAGACAGGGTTTCACCATATTGGTCAGGCTGGTCTTGAACTCCTGACCTAAGAAATCCACCGGCATCGGCCTCCCAAAGTGTTGGGATTACAGGCATGAGCCACCACACCCAGCCTCTTCTTGATTTTTAATACTTGAACCATGTACCAGCTGAGAGAGACTGTGGTGAGGGGTAGCGGTGGGGGACAGTTATCCACTACAGCTAAAAAACAGAAGAAATGGTAGAGCAAAACTATACCTGAATTCCCTCAGAGTTGCACTCTTGATAGAGTATCTATCTTACTTTTTAATGGTTTGCAGAGAGGGATTTTTCTTCCCATTATTAACTCCTTTTTCTATTTCAACTACCCTCATAGTCTAGAAGTTGCAATATCTAAATTCAGTAGATACAAATAATTCCCTTACCATGCAATTCAAATCATTTCCTTCGAGATTGGCTTCACGGGAGATGAAGCCAACCAACGTCTCCTAAAAATTATATATTTCCACATGTCTTGGGTCCCTTCTTCAAGTTAAATGCTATAATTCTTTTTACCTTTTCATCATAGGGCTGGTTGCTCTGGGTCTTCTCCACAAACTTGCTCTAAATCTCTCTCTTAATTGTGTACTAAGACATTTTCACATGGACATTTAAAAAACTTCTATAGCAAATGGGAACTGACATGCTTTTAATGACAACAAATATTTTGTGTTGAGAAGGTGGTAAACAATATTATAAATTTGAAAGCAATGAATTTACAAATGTTGCTCCCTAAGTTTAGTTATTTTAAGTCATGTTTTCTTGTGTCTAAAACCTCCAAGCCAGCACCTTCCTCTTAGTGTCAGGGACATGTGTCCCATAGTGACGTGCTCATTAAAAGGCACTTCACCCTAGCTGATGCTGACTTTGCAGTTCACTAGAATATCACATAGCCTGCACCTAATTGATCAGAAATTCACATGGCAAAATCACTGAAGACGTCAGAAATTCCTCCTGACTTTGCTACTGACCTTTTCGTTATGCTAAATTCCAAACGCAAACGATCGGTCTGGAAACTTAACTAGTAAGAATTGACAACAGGTGCAGATCTTACATTCCAGGCAGAGAAGCTAAACAACAAATGCCAGATGATATTCCCCAATGAATCACAGGTTCTGCTTTGTCTCATCCTTCAGATCTCTCCACAAATTCCCCACTACTCGTAGAAAACCTACCTTGGCCACGTGGCCAAAAATAAACAACTAAGGAATGAGTGATTTCAAACATTTCATCAGACTATCATATTCCCAAATGCATTTCCATCCTCTTGGTAGTACAACTTTCTGGAAAATGGAAGTGAAAAATGAGGAAAAAATTAACTCAAAAAAGTTATTGCCTTGCTTTTCTCAGAGACCTTGTAGAATTAGCACACAAATCAAACTTTCTGCAGAAGAGACCCTGCCTTACTCATGAATATACCTTCCAAAGAGCCCAGCATGGCATCTGGTTCATGGGTACATATACGTGCAAATGTGTTCATAATAACTATGTATTGCACACACAGTAAGTGCTGGCCATTGTGTTACTAATATACACCACTTCAAAAATTAGGTCTGAGGCCGGGCGCAGTGGCTCACGCCTGTAATCCCAGCACTTTGGGAGGGTGAGGTGGGTGGATCATTTGAGGTCAGGAGTTCGAGACCAGCCTGGCCAACATGGCGAAATCCCGTCTCTACCAAAAATAAAAACTAGCTGGGCATGGTGGCATGCGCCTGTAATCCTAGCTACTCAGGAGGCTGAGGCAGGAGATTCACTTGAACCTGGAGGTTGCAGTGAGCCAAGATTGTGCCACTGCACTCCAGCCTGGGTGACAGAGTGAGACTCCATTTCAAAAAAAAAAAAAATTAGGTCTGATTATTATTGCCATTTTACAGATGCAGAAATTTGCCTAACTGAAGAGTTAAATAACTGTATTTCCAATGTTTCCTAAACTAACCTCCTAAGTGATCTAGCTGGGATTACAACCCAGGTCTGCCTGACTCCACAATTTCTGCTCTTCATCACCTTCCTGTACGGCTTCCTTGAATAAATGAAGTGAAATTTCCACTAGCTTTTACCAAAGCTGGCTCATTGGCTTCTTGGGTTTGGAGAAGGTTAGCAGCTACAATTCTCAATAATAATGAATTGTATCTTAAAATCAGACATTTCTTTTCATGTACATCTATGCTTGTTTGTATTTCACAATAGAGTTCTTGTAAGAGAGATTTAACCTAGTTACTTTTAGTACCTGATTAGATTATTCTGAAATACAAATTGTGAACATTCTGAAACATACTTTCTCCCTCAAAAGACAAATGCCAGCATTGATGTATTATTCACATGACTTTCATGTATTTTTTTTTAAAAGAACAATAGATTTCGAAAAGGCTACAGCCGGAGTAGCAGAACTTCCTTGAGGTCAGCGTTATCCACGACAGCCATATGTTCGGCAGGAAGTCTGTAGCCGGGTAACATTAACAATGAACCTCCTACTTTCTTGTATCCTGGAGACACTTGTCGCTTGTACATCTGAACAAGCCAGAACTTGGATAAAAAGCATCCTTTTGCTTTTCATGTATATTACAGGTTGGAATCTTGCATTTCTAGAGTCTTTCACCTGGACATGCCAAATGATTTGTGAGGCTGCCTCACTGAGCAGAGTCTACATATGCAGATGAGGGCAGTAATCCCAGTACTGACTGCATGTGTTTATGTGCTTCATGTATTCACTTGAGCAGGGAGGGGCTGTATTCCTAGGCAAAGACCAAGGATGGGCTTTCATGTTGATTGTTTTTAGGCAAGCTCTGCAAAAGATTCAAGGTGCATGCAGAGCCTCAATGAAGAGAGAGATCCTTTATACATGTTTATATTATACAGGTAAAACAAGTAGGCTGCCAAGGCACTGGATAATTTAACACCCTAACAACTGAACCCTACCTTGCATCCTGAGTTCATTTCTTCAGCATACCGCCAGTGAAAGACTCCATTATTGACTTTCAAGTTACACAGTAAACTTGGCCACACATTTACAAAAAATAGTCAACTTTCATCCTCAGCTAAAATAGTATATTGCTCAGAGATAAACTGTAACTTATTATTCATATATACATGATTTTATGTCAACCTCAGAATAGCCTGTGAAGTAGATATTGTTATCATTCCTGTTTCACACATAAGGAAACAGACACAGAGGAGTTAAGGAACAGATAAAAGATCTCCAGCATTAAGGAGCAGCACCTAGAAATTAAACCCATGGCTCTTTGCCTCCCAAACTCTTAACTTCATCTCAATGTTATATTGCCTCTCATGTTTGTTTTTTGAAAGTTAAATTGACTGTGGCAATTTTGTCTAATTAGCTATTAAGCATTGCTATTGCAGATTTACTCCTTATTCAAACAAAATTAAAGGAAAAAGGACGGTGTGCTCTGCCAGTTGAGACAAATTTTGATTGTTTCCTAGGATAGTTCCAGCTCTTGGGTGGGAGGCGGCTGTGGCATGAGCTCTGGGGTCCACCACTTTCTAGATGTGTGACCTTGGAGAGGTTACTTGATCGTTCTGTGCTTCAGTTCCCTCACCAGTAAAATGAAGACAGTAACAAGAACTATAATAATTCAGTGCTCTTGGGGGTTAAATAACATGTGGGGCATTTAGAAGTGTTTTGCACATGTCATGTGCTCAGTAAATCTCAGCTTTTTTTTTTTTTTTTTTTTTCTTATTTTGAGATGGAGTCTCCCTCTGTCACCCAGGCTGGAGTGCAGTGACCCGATCTTGGCTCACCACAACCTCCGCCTTCTGGGTTCAAGCGATTCTCCTGCCTCAGCCTCCCAAATAGCTGGGACTACAGGCTCGCACCGCCATGATAGGCTAATTTTTGTATTTTTAGTAGAAACGGGGTTTCACCATGTTGGTCAAGCTGGTCTACCAACTCCTGACCTCAGGGGATCTGCCCCCCTCGGCCTCCCAAAGTGCTGGGATTACAGGTGTGAGCCAATCACGCCTGGCGTCAGCTATTCTTTTTAATAAGCTGCCTGAAGTAAGTTTATATTTGTGAATATTGATAACATTAGGAGCCAAAATTAGCCATTTGGATATTCCGAAAGCTACTTTGCCTTGAAAAGATGATTCAAAAGCCCTCCCGTGGTCCAGGCTGCTTTTGTGATGGTTAAGCGTACCTTTCTCAAACTAAATAGCTTTGACATTGGCTGAATTAAAATAAAGAGTATGGATTCCCTGACACTGCTACAATTCCAAAACACGCATGCATTCCAATAAATAAATAAATAAATAAATATTTAAAGACTATTTGGTTTCCAAATAAATTGTTATCCCCTCTCTGTCAATAAGCATTGGCCATCTTTCAAACCGTAGGACTTGCTCCTAATCACGTTCTCTAAAACTTTCCCTTCACAGCTTTCATTACAGTACTTGGTGTCCCCAATTGTTGCTGTCCCAGAACAAAAGCCTAATTGCTGCTGCTACAATACTGCCCTTTTTTTTCTGAGATCATCATGAAACCCTTGGAGCAAACAAGAGAGGGAGTTCTTGCAAGCAGCAAGCACTGCGTCAAAATTCCTGGACCCCGAGGGCCAACGCCAGCTGCGTTTTGAGACTTGAATGCCTCTCTCATAGTTTCACCTCTCTGCAAATAACACTATCTTGTGAATGTTTCAGAGCTCTTTAGGACACGTGCGTTTTCTGCTTGGACGAGGCCGGGGTCCCCTTGTCTCCCCAGTGCAGCGTGTACTGGGGCAGGACTACGGTCACGCCCGGACGCGATCCGGTCACGGTGGGGGTCCTGGCAGGACGCTCCCAGCCGGACGCCCCCGAGGCCCTGCTGGCCAAACTCGGAGCGCTCGTGCCCTGCTGCCGCCAGCGGGAACCCCACCTTCCCAGCCTTTCTGGGACGGGACCCCGCGCGCTCCATCCCGGGCTGGCACGCAAACCCCCAAAGGCGGCCCCTGGAGAGGGCTCTGGGACTCACGCGGTCTCCGTGGGTCTCGGGTGCCTCTCCCCGGCGGGTTCCCGGCCCCTCGGGGTCTGAGAGTGGGAGCCTCCCATGGCGCAGAACTTGGCGCAGGGGCTGCACCCGCCTGTGCTGTGCGGCGGGCGGCTGTGCCCAGACCCTGGGCGGGGAGGCGGTGGGGCGGGAGGAAGGGTGGGGCGAGGGAGGGCGGGGTGGGGCGCCGGGCCGTAGGGTCCCCGCCGCTGGGAAAGCGGGGAAGGAGGTGGCTTCAGATGCCGCCAACTTCTCCGCGGATTGCAGGGCCCCGCGGGTGCTGCCGCCTGGAGATGCGGAGCGCCTGGGGCGCGCGGGGCTGCGGGGAGCCCAGGCAGCGGCGCCTCCTCGCCCGGCAAGGGTGCTCCTAGGTGGCAAGGGGCAGCAGGTGGAGGGCGCGAGGCGTGCGGGCACCCCCGGGACCCCGCGATCCGCGGACGTCGCCCTCTCCGCCCGCTGGTGTCCGGGGTTGGAAGGGAAGCGGCGGGAAGAGGCCCCGGGAGCTGCTGTTCAGAGAAGCAGCAGGAGGGGGCGGTGTGTGACGGGGTCGGGGGACCCAGGCGGCCCTGCAAAGGGCGTGGCCTTTCCCCTAAACCGCTTCTGCCTCCTGAGACAGGCGGAGGCCTGGACTGCGATGCACAGAAAACTGGGTTCTGGTTCTGCCTCTAACTAGCTGAGTAACTTGGAACAAGTTATTTCACCCTCTCTGAGTCTTGTTTTCTTTATCTATAAAACAAGGGAGTATGTTCATCTTTAGCTCTTAATGTCCCTGTAGGCTCTGACAACCAGGCAATGAATTTTCCTCCAAACTCTGTCGTAAGGAAAAAACAAACAAACAAACAAACACCTATCCCTATCATCTCATCTGCGATCCAGCTACACCTAGCAACTCCCTTTAGAGCATCTCTCATGCCCTTCCTCACCCATTCCTGCCTCCCACCCACCTCCTCTCCAGCCACCTGTCCTTATTCTAGCGCTTTTTCCAGCAGACTGGAATCCTTCCCCAAACCTCCCTTCTATGACACCATCCTGCATCTTGATGTTACATCTTCTTTGTTACTGCCTGTCTCCCTTGCTAGAACGTAAGCTCCATGAAGACAGGGAATCTGTTTTGATTTCACTGTTCCTCCAACATGCTTGGCACACAGTGGGCGCTTACAACTGGTGATGGATGCAGGCATCCTACACCCATGTTATCACTGTCCTTCCCAGGGCTTCTATAGCACTTGTTAACTCTGCTAACGAAGCATTTACCAATCTTATTTTATAACTATCTCTTCACGGCTGGGCGCGGTGGCTCACGCCCGTAATCCCAGCACTTTGGGAGGCCTAGGGGGTGGATTACCTGAGGTCAGGAGTTTGAGACCAGCCTGACTAACATGGTGAAACCCCCTCTCTACTAAAAATACAAAAATTAGCCGGGCATGGTGGCACAGGCCTGTAATCCCAGCTACTTAGGAGGCTGAGGCAGGAGAATCGCTTGAACCCAGGAAGTGGAGGTTGCAGTGAGCCAAGATCGTGCCACTGCACTCCAGCCTGGGCAACAAGAGCACAACTTCATCTCTAATAATAATAATAATAATAATAATAATAATAATAATCTCTTCACTTGTCGATCTTTCACTAGAATATAAGTTCTTTAAAGGCAGGAATACTCTTGTTGTTGTTGTTGTTTTGAAAGACCGTGTCTCTTTCTGTTGCCCAGGCTGGAGTGCAGTGGTGCAATCAAAGCTCACTGGAGCCTTGAACTCCTGGGCTCAAGCAGCCCTCCTGCCTCAGCCTTTTCAGCAGCTGGGACCACAGGTGAATGCCACCACACCCAGCTAATTTTTTTTTTTTTTTTGTAGAGATGGGGTCTATGTTGCCCAGGCTGGTCTCAAACTCCTAGCCTCAAGTAATCCTCCTGCTTTGACCTCCCAAAGTGCTAGGATTACAGGTGTAAGCCACCACGCCCAGCTGGGAATGCTCCTTTTCTCTGTATTCTAGCTTAGTGCCCAGCACAGTGCCTGGTTCTTGGTTTATATACAATAACTATTTGCTGAATGAATGAATGAGACAGTGGTGAAGCACACAGAATTGTTTTCAACATTAACTTCATTCTTGAAGCTATAGGGGAATAAAGATGTATGTATGTGACTACATTTTAGTTGTTCCAGAAAGAATCAGAAAACGCATAATGGAGATTTACATTTACAACAGATCTTTTTTTTTTTTTTTTTTTGAGATGGAGTCTCCCTCTGTTGCCCAGGCTGGAGTGCAGTGGCACTATCTTGTCTCTTGTCTCACCACAACCTCCGCCTCCCGGGTTCAAGTGATTCTTCTGCCTCAGCCTCCCAAGTAGCTGTGACTACAGGCGCACACCATCATGCCTGGCTATTTTTTGTATTTTTAATAGAGACAGGGTTTCACTATGTTGGCCAGGCTGTATTGAACTCCTGGCCTTGTGATCCGCCTGCCTCGGCCTCCCAAAGTGCTGGGATTACAGGCATGAGCCACTGTGCCCAGCCAGATCTCTCTTTTATGTAGCAGACTTCGATTACCTCTTTATAAATTATCTTTAGTCTACTTAGCCAGAAAGTTCCCAAGGTCCAGAATGTTGACACATGGTAGACATAAACAGTATTTTGAAGTGGGAAAATAAACAATTAGTAAAAGTATAGTGAGGCTGGAATTGAGATTTTTGTATGAGGAATTTCAAATAGCTAAAGAAAAGTTGACTCTTGGCAGATAATTGTTTTTTTAGAGACAGGGTCTTGCTCTGTGCAGTGGCATGATCATAGCTCGCTGCAGCCTTGAACTCCTCTGAGATAATTTTTCTTTTAAGTTCAAGATCCTCCCACAGTCTGTTTGGAACACTATGGCAATGTGATTGAAGTGTCATTGATAATGCAAACATAACCCTGTCAGAGCTGCGGTTCCCTTCAGAGGAACACTCAGCCTCTCCTAGTGAGAAAGATCTTTATTCTCAGTCGGTCATTCTGAGGGAAGACAGGAGGGGGAGAGGCAGGAGAAAAGGGTGAGAATGGGAAAGTTTTCTTTCTCTGGTAGACAGGACGGGCTGCTGGGAAGAATCTTACTACTATTAGTGCAGAAAGGCACAGGGTGGGGCCACTAAAATTGTTGAAAATAAAGGAAAAAGGCCAAGCGCGGTGGCTCACACCTGTAATCCCAGCACTTTGGGAGGCTGAGGCAGGTGGCACTTGAGTTCAGGAGTTTGAGACCAGCCTGGCCAACGTGGCGAAACCCCTAAACCCTACTAAAAATTTAAAAAATTAGCCGAGTGTGGTGGTGCGTGCCTGTAATTCCAGCTACGTGGGAAGCTGAGACATGAAAATGGGTTCAGTGAATGAGTCGTGACTGTTCCAGCCTGGGCACAGAGAGGATCTGCCATAAAAAATGAAAGAAAGAGAGACAGAGAGAGAGAGAGAGAGAGAAAGAAAGGAAAGAAAGAAAGGAAAGAAAGGAAAGAAAAGAAAGAAAGAAAGAAAGAAAGAAAGAAAGAAAGAAAGAAAGAAAGAAAGAAAGAAAGAAAGGGAGGAAAGAGTGAAGCCTATACCCGCTTGTGTTGCAGAGAAATTGACACAAGGGGAAAAGGAACTCTGTAAAATAATGTAAAAGATTTAACATATGGGACCCAAAGGGCATCTCTGCAAAGATGCTTGTGTGTTGACTGGTTTTGCTTTATGTTGTTTACTGGGTTTGCTGCCCTGACTGGCATGGCAGTTGGGGCTTTGGGCCAGGCCGAGTGAACACAGTGAAGGGAAGTGTTGTCTTTGTGAAGTAAACTTATGAGGGCTTTTCAGGAAAAATGTCCAAGACAGACCAGATATCCCCAGACACATCTTACCCCACAACATATAATGCTTTGTCCCTCTCATGGAAGCAGAACCAAGATCTGTTTCTCCATCTCAGAGCCTGGCTGAAGATCTCCAAGAAAGGCATAGACTGTGGGATGTCTGCAGTTCCTCTGATTAATGTCCCTGAGTTTAAACTCTTTCTTGCTTTTTATATTTCAATTAAAAACAAAAGGCTGGACACGGTGGCTCACATCTGTAATTTCAGCCCTTTGGTAGGCCAAGAGGGGAGGATCTCTTGAGCCCAGAAGTTTGAGACCAGCCTGGGCAACATAGAGAGTCCCCCGTCTCTACAAAAAATAAAAAATAAATTGACTGAGTATGGTGGGGCTCACCTGCAGTCACAGATACTCAGGAGGGTGAAATAGGAGGATCACTGGAGCCCAGGAAATCAAAGCTGCAATGAGCTGTGATCACACCACTGCACTGCAGCCTGGGCAACACAGCGATAGTCTGTCTCCAAAAAACAAAGCAAAACAAAACACAACACTTCAGCATCCCTAATGATGATACTGAATTGTTATTATGCAATCACAATTTATGCTCTGATCAAAGTTATTAAAGAAATGGAAACATGTCCTCTCCCTTGGTGTGGTTCTAAAATGGTACACTCAGAGGCCAGCTGTAAGTTATGGGCAACCCTGCTGTTGTCTGTCCCCAATGACTGAGAAATTTCATAATGCCAATTCTGGGGCTCAGAATCGTTCACAGAACTGAGGAGTTTTCCTTCAAGCAGAGGGCAGGAGGATCATAGTTGGACATTACTTGGTATTGCATTTGATACAGAGCATAGAGAGAATAAAATCTACTATTTTTTGGTGCCCTGCAATTTATGCCTGCCTGTGACACAAGAAGGAGGAGGAGGAGAATGAAAAGAGAGGGAAGGAGGCAGCCCCTTATTTGTTAGTCTCTGGGTCAGCGGGCTGCTGAACACAATGACCAGCTGGAGCCAAAGAGGACACATGGCCTGTGATGGTGTCCACGTAGGGTAGAATTTCATGTCCATGGTTAAGGTTTCCACTTGCACGTTACAGTTGGGTCAAGAAGTTTTTTTGTCTTTTGTTTTTTGGTTTTGGGGTTTTGGGGGTTTTGTTTTTGTTTTTGTTTTGAGATGGAGTCTCGCTCTGTCGCCCAGGCTGGAGTGCAGTGGTCCGATCTCCGCTCACTGCAACCTCCGCCTCCTGGATTCAAGCAATTCTCCTCCCTCGGCCTCCCGAGTATCTGGGACTACAGGCACACGCCACCACACCTGGCTAATTTTTTTGTATTTTAGTAAAGACAGGGTGTCACCGTGTTGCCTAGGCTGGTTGCGAACTCCTGAGCTCAGGCAATTCGTCCGCCTCAGCTTCTCAAAGTGCTGAGATTACAGGCGTGAGCCACTGTGCCTGGCCAAAAAGGTATTTTTTAAACATTGGAAAAATAGCAAGGAAATAAAATTTAAGCTGTTGAAACTCAAGATTGCCTATAAGATTGCGAAATACATCCTTCAGTGTCAAACTCTACCCCCAGAATGCTACTTATGCTCTGCAGAGGGATGGGCACTAACATTTGTTGGATACTAGGAACTACGCTTGGTGGTTAGCAAAAGTAACCACATTCGGGCCTCATAGCACTGGGAAAAAAATAACAGTGGGTAATACTTATAGAGCTCAGATTCTGTTCTAAGTGCTTTAGATTTATTAACTCATTTACTGTTCACCACAACCCTATGGCTAGGCACTTTTAGTATTCTCGTTTACAGGCATACCTCAGAAATATTGCAGGTTCCATTGCAGACCACTGCAATAAAGTGAATATTGCAATATAGTGAATCACACAAAATTTTTGGTTTCTCAGTGCATATAAAAGTTATGTTTACACTATATGATAGTCTGTTAAGTGTGCAATAGCACTATGTCCAAAAAAATGTACATTCCTTGATTTTAAAAATACTTTATTGCTAAAAAATGCTGACACAGTGACATGAAGTGAGTACATGCTGTTAGAAAAATGGCACCAATAGACTTATCCCACACAAGGTTGCCAAAAACTTTCCATTTGTAAGAAATGCAATATATGTGAAGTGCAATAAAGTGAAATGCAATAAAACGAGCAGTGCCTGTACAAATGAGCAAGATGAAGCATAGTAAGGTTAAACATACCCAAGGCCACATAGCTAGAAAATGGCAAAGCTAGATTCAAACCTGGGTAAGTTAGCTCCAGTGCTATAGCACATGGCTTAGCTTCTATACTTTACTGCCTTAATCCTTACACTGCACATCCCATTTTAAGATGAAGATACTCAGTTTTAGAGAGCTGAATGGTGCATCCAATATTTAAGTCCAGTTGTCTTGATTACAAACCTTATGTTCAACATGGTTTTTTTTTTTTTCCCTTAGCAATCATCCCAAAGGAGAATTACCCTTCAAATTAGCCACCTTGGGAAGTCACATGCTTATCTCAGAGGTGCCCATCTCTCCTCATTTGGAAATTATTTAAATGCCAATTTATAGATCAAAGAATAAAATTGGTTCATTCCTTCAGAGCCACGTGTTGTTCTTGAAATCAGGTAGTTGAAGTGTTCCGATATTGTTCTCCTCTTTCAAAATGATGTGGCTATACTAGGTCCTTTGACTTCCCATATAAAATTTAAAATACTCTTGTAAATTAAAAAAAAAACCATGTTAGGATTTTCATAAGAATTGCATTGAGTTTATTGAATAATTCAAAAAGGATTGCCAGCTTAACAATATCGAGACGTTGAATCCATGAACACGGTATAGCTGTTCATTTATGTAGATCTTCCTGTCATGTTTCATAGTTTTCAGCCTACAGGTCATACATGTCTTTTGCTAAGTATTTTATGCTACTGTAAACAAAGTGTCTTATAATTTAACTTTCTAAATGTTAGTTGCTACTATGTGAGATAGAATTGATTTTTGTATATTTTATCCTGCAACCTTTAATTGATTTTTGTATATTTTATCCTGCAACCTTGTACCTCTAATAACTTTTATTGTGGGTTTCTTAGGGTTTTCTATACAATGTCACTTGTACATAAGGACAATTTTACTTATTTCTTTCTAACATGTATACCTTATTTTTCCCTTACTTTGTTGCACTGACTAGGCACTCCTATACAATTTAAGTTAAATAAAAATGGTAAGAACCAACATCCTTGCCCTCTACCTCATCTTAGGTAGAAAGCATTGATTTTTCACATTGTAGTAGGATGTTAGCTGACAGATTTTGTAGATGCCCTTAATCAGGTTGAGGAAGTTTTAATTTATTCCTAATTTGCTGAAAGTTTTTTTTAATGATAAAAGGGAGTTGAATTTTGACAAATGCTATTGCTGCACCTATTGAACTGATCATATTGTTTTCACCTTCTTCCTTTTTTTCTTTAAGAGACAGGATCTTGCTATGTTGCCCAGGCTGGAGTGCAGTGGCTATTCACAGGTGCAATGATAGTGCACTATAGCCTTGAACTCCTGGTCTCCAATGAACCTCCTGCCTCAGCCTCCTGAGTGGCTAGGACTACAAGACCTTTTACCCCCTTCTTATAGGCTTTCAAAGCGATAAATTTCCCTCTAAGTACTATGTTAGCTACATTGCACCAGTGTGTCTGTGTTTTTGTCTTTATTCTATTAATTTGTTAAATTACATTGATTAACTGTCAGCTGTTAAAACAACTTTGTATTGGCCAGGCACAGTGGCTTACACCTGTAATCCCAGCACTTTGGGAGACCGAGGCGGGTGGATCATGAGGTCAGGCGTTCGAGACCAGCTTGACCAACATGGTGAAACCCTGTCTCTACTAAAAATACAGAAATTAGTCAGGTGTGGTTGTGCACGCCTGTAATCCCAGCTACTCAGGAGGCTGAGGCAGGAGAATCGCTTGAACCTGGGAGGCAGAGGTTACAGTGAGCTGAGATCACGCCACTGCACTCCAGCCTGGGTGACAGAGTGAGGCTCCGTCTCAAAAAAAACCCAAAAAACAAAACAAAACAAAAAAAACTTTGCATTGCCACTTGATCATAGTGTATAACCTTTTTTATGCTGCTGGATTTGGCTTGCTAATATTTTGTTGAGGAGTTTTGCATTTATATTCATGAGGGATATTGGACTGCAGTTTTTTTCTTAAGATGTCTTCATCTGGCTGTAGAATTAGAATAATACTGGCATCATAAAATCATGCCTCCTCCTTTATTTTCTTAAACAGTTTTTGTAGGATTGGTGTTATTTTTTCATAAATGTCAGAATTCATCAATGAAGCATCTGAACCCAGAATTCTGTCAGAAAGTTTTTAATTACAAATTCAATATCTTTAATTGATACAGGGCTGTTCAAGCTTTCTATTTCATCTTTGATTAGATTTATAATTTATGTATTTCCCAGAATGTGTTCATTTCATCTGACACATTTAATGTCATAAAGTTGTTCATAACAATAGAGAATTGTTATTCTTTCAATATCCAAAGTAATAATGTCCCTTCTTTCATTCTTGATATTGTTCATTTTTTTTTTCTTTGCCAGTCAGGCTTGAGATTTATCAATTTTATTAGTTTTTTCAAAGGACTGCTTTTTGCTTTTAATGATTTTTTTTATCTTTTTTTCTGTTCTCTAATTCATTGATGTCTGTCATTATCTTTATTATTTTCTTCCTCTGCTTATTTGAGTTCAGTTTACTCTTTTTTTTCTGTTTTTTAATGGTGAAAATTAAGATCATTGATTTAAGACCTTTCCCCACTTCGTATAGGCTTTCAAAACTGTAAATTTCCCTCTAAGTGCTATGTTAGCTACATTGCACAAATTTTGATACGTGTATTTATATTATCATCAGGGCAAAATATTTTCAATCTCTCTTGTGATTTAGTCTTTAGCCCAATAAATATTTAGAAGTGTGTTGTTTAGTTTCCAAATACTTGGGGTTTTCCTAGTTATCTTATTGTTTTTGGTTTCTAACTTAATTTCATTGTGGTCAGAGAACAAACTACTTGATTTCAACCTTTTTAATATTTATTAAAACTTTTTATGGTCCAGAATATGGTCTATCTTGGTAAGCATTCCATGTGCACTTGAAAAAAATGTGCATTTTGCTATTGCTGAGTGAAATGTTCTAAAAATATTAATTAGATCAAAGTGATTGATAACGTTGTTCGGATTTTCTGTCTTTGCTGATTTTTTGTTGGTTACTCTATCAACTTCTGAGAGACATTAAAATTTCCAATTATAATTGCCTATTTCTTCCTTTCATTCTATCAGTTTTTGCCTTATGTAATTTGAGACTATTATTAGGCACAAATAAATTTGTAATTTTTATGTCATCTTGATCAATTATTCCTTTTCTTCTTCTGAAGGGCCCTTCTTTATCTTTTATGATACTTTTTTTAAGAAATCTATTTTTATTTGATACTAATGTAGCCACTCCAGCTTTCTTGTGCTTACTATTTACATGATATATCTTTTTCTATCCATCTATATTTGGTTTCCTTCTATCTTTATATTGAAAGTATGTCTTTGCACATGGTTTATATTTAGGTTTTTAAAAAATGGATTTTATTTTTTTAGAGCAGTTTTAGATTCACAGCTAAATTGAGATGAAAGTACAGAGAGTTCCCACACACCCCCTACCCCTACACATATGGCCTCTCCACTATCAACATCCCATACCAGAGTGGTACATTTGTTACAATCAATGAACCTACACTGATGTATCATTATTATCCAAAGTCCATAGTTTACTTTAGAGTTTGCTCTTGGTATTATACATTCTATGAGTTTTGACAAATGTCTAATGTATTTATGTACATGTAGCCACCATGACAGTATCATATAGGACAGGTGCATTCCTTTAAAAATCTTCTATGTTCCATCTATTCATCCTTTCATCTGCCCAACCCTTGGCAACTACTGATCTTTTTGTCTCCATAGTTTTGCCTTTTCCAGAATGTCTTATAGTTTGACCCATCCGGTACACAGCCCTTTCAAATTGACTTTTTTCACTTAGTAATATGCATTTAACATTCCTCCATGTCTTCATGGCTTGACAGCTCATTTCTTTTTAACACTGAATAATATTCCATTGTCTGGATATATCACAGTTTATCCATTTGCCTACTGAAGGACATCTTGATTGCTTCCAGCTTTTGGCAATTATGAATAAAGTTGCTATAAACATCCATGTGCAGGGTTTTGTGTGGACATAAGTTTTCAGCTCATTTGGGTAAATACCCAGGAGTAAGATTGTTGAATCATATGGTAAAAGTATGTTTCGTTTTGCAAGAAACTGTCAAAACTTTCTTTCAAAGTGGCCAAACCATTTTGCATTCCCATCAACAATGAATGACAGTTTCTGTTGTTCCACATCCTTACCAGCATTTGGTGGTGTTAGCATTTTGAATTTTGGCTATTCTAGTAGATGTGTAGTGGTATCTCATTGTTGTTCTAATTTGTAATTACCTAATAACATATACTATTAAACGGCTTTTCAAATTTTTTGGCATCTGTGTATCTTCTTTGGTGAGATGTTATAATTGTTTTTGTATCCATTTAAAAACAATCATTAATCTCTATCTTTTAATTGGAGTGTTTAGCTCATAAATGCTTAATGTAATTTTTGAAATGGTTGGGTATAGTCTATCATTTTTATTTTATTTTGTTTTCTATTTGTCTCCTCTGACATTTGTTTCTTCATTTCTTATTTTCCACCTTTAAAAATTACTTAATATGTTAAGATCTATTCTATTTTAATTTTCCTGATGCTTTACAGCTATTCTGCACTATGTTTAATAGTTGATTTACAAATTACAAAATTCAACCTTAACTTTTCATGGCCCATTTACAGTTGATAATGTACTTCTTCATGTAAATTCTACAGCTGAAAAGTATAATTTCTTTTTATTTATTTATTTATTTTTTTGAGATGGAGTCTCGCTGTCGCCCAGGCTGGAGTGCCGTGGCGCGATCTCGGCTCACTGCAGGCTCCGCCCCCCGGGGTTCACGCCATTCTCCTGCCTCAGCCTCTCCGAGTAGCTGGGACTACAGGCGCCCGCCACCACGTCCGGCTAATTTTTTGTATTTTTAGTGGAGACGGGGTTTCACCGTGTTAGCCAGGGTGGTCTAGATCTCCTGACCTCGTGATCCGCCCGCCTCGGCCTCCCAAAGTGCTGGGATTACAGGCGTGAGCCACTGCGCCCCGCCATAATTTCTTAAGTAGAAAATTCACCAGATGGAGTTAACAGCCAAGTGGACATGTTAAAGGAAAGAGTAAATTTTAAGACAGATCAATCAAAATTACTCAAAATGAGTAACAGAGTGGAAGAAGATTTAGAACATAATGAACAAAATCTCAGAGACTTGTTAGATGATATCAAACAAACGTATATGTAATTGAAATCTCAGAGGGAGAGAAGAAACTCAAGTAGAAAAAATATTTAATGAAATAATAACCAAACACTTCCCAGCTGTAATAAAAGTCAGAGATTTGCAGATTCAAGATATTAGACAAACACAAAGTAGAATGGACATAACGAAGTCCACTCCAAGACACATCTAAGTCAAGCTAATATAAACCTTGAAAGCAGAAAGAGAGCAACCAAAAAAGGGGGCTTTCCATTTGGCTCTTCTTCATTGTATCTATTTCTCTGATGAAATGTCCCATTTCTGTGCTGAGATTTTGATTCATCAAAAACAAGCTTTTTTTCTTAATTTTTAAACTTCATTGTAGAGAGCTATAAAACCTCCTAAAACTATAAAATAACGTAACACTTTAAAGCCCTTGCCGGCTGGGCAGGAGAGCTTACACCTATAATCCTACCACTTTGGGAGGCCAAGGTGGGAGGATTGCTTGAAGCCAGGAGTTTAAGACCAGCCTAGGCAACATAGCAAGACCCCATGTCTACAAAAAACATTTAAAAATTAGCCGAGCATGTTAGCTGAGGCAAAAGGATTGCTTGAGCCCAGGAATTTAAAGCTGCAGTGAGCTGGGATCGCACCACTACACTCCAGCCTGTGTGACAGAGTGAGACCTTGTCTCAAAAAAAACCCCAGAAAACAAGGCTGTGCACTGTGGTTCACGCCTGCAATCCCAGCACTTTGGGAGGCCGAGGCGGGTGGATCACCTGAGGTCAGGAGTTTAAGACCAGCCTGACCAATGTGGTGAAACCCTGTCTCTACTAAAAACACAAAAATTAGCTGGGCGTGGTGGCATGAGCCTGTAGTCCCAGCTACTCGGAAGGCTGAGACCAGAGAATTGCTTGAACCCAGGAGGCAGAGGCTGTAGTGAGCCAAAATCGCACCACTGCACTCCAGCCTGGGCAACAGAGCAAGACTCCATCTCAAAAGCAAAAACAAAAACAAACAAACAAACAGAAAAAAACCGAGAAAACAAAAATTAAAATTCTTGCCTTTTAAGTTTCAATATATTATTCATCTCCAGGTCAGATTTGATAGACTTTTCTCTTAAGACTATGTTCCGTTTTCCTGGTTTTTAAATATGTCACATAATTTGGGTTTCAATCTTGGATATGATGAATGCTAAGTTGTGAAGATTTCAGATTCCGTTCTTTTTCTCTGATGAGTGTTGTTTTTCCTTTGTTTTGCAGGTAATTTTCTTGCTGGGCCTGAACTGCTAGCTCTGTTTCTGGGGAGGCAACTCTAGTCTGAGTGCAGATCTTTGTCTTTAGCTGAGCTGCTTTGAGTGTATTTTGTGTGTATGTGGGTCAGGGGTTGATCAGAGATTTGGCCTGCAGATGCCCTCTTTGACTCTTGCTTTTCTGGATTCCTTCATTTATTTTCAGCATTCATGATCTCCTCACTCCCCAGAATGCATAGCCTACATGCAGCCCTGTGCAAGGAGCCTGGGGCTGAAGGACTTGCTTATTTGGCTCCTCATCTTCTGTTCTCCAAGCCAACACGCAACAGCAGAAGCGATCCACTTATGTCCTCTCTTCAGCTACTTTAGGCAGTCACTTTGTGTATCATGTCCAGATTTTAGAGTTATTTTCTGCAGGAATGGTCATAATACCCAGAATCATCTATAATACCCAGAAGCAGAAGCCCATATATTATTCTTATGGTCATATTCAGTTTCATCACCCACTCCCACACCCGGCCGACTACTCATCGCAATTGTCCTGTGTGGACTTGGACTACTTTTAAAATCAAATAATACCGAAAATAGTTCCTATGGACCCTGATGGGCAATTTTAAGCGATACAGGCCAAAGGAATTGAGCAATGGGGGCATCATCATGTGGTTGGAATAAGTCTGTCATCTCTCAAAGTGGCAGAAGCTACTATTTCCTAGTATCACTTCTCCCTTTCTCTCTAAGTAAAACAAACAAACAAACAAACAAATAAACAAAACCCAACCCTGATAGCTAGGCACACAGCTATTATGAAGAAAAGGTGCATTTCCCAGTCTCCATTACACCCAGGTTTGGCCAAGTAACTAGGTTTTAGTCAATGGGATGAAAATAGAAATGTCAGGCTGGGTGCGGTGGCTCATGCCTGTAATCCCAGCACTTTGGGAGGCTGAGGCGGGTGGATCACCTGAGGTCAGGAGTTCAAAACCAGCCTGGCCAACAGGGTGAATCCTCGTCTGTACTAAAAATACAAAAAAAGGAAAAAAGAAAATAGAAGTGTCAAGTTCAACTTCCAGGAAGTGTCATGAATGGGGAATGCGGAGGTTAGCCCTTTATTGGTCTTTTCTTTTCCCTGCTGACTGTGATACTGATGGGATCGCTGAATTCAAGCAGCCACATATTATTTTTCAAGACCTGTCAAGTGCATTAGTGAGAAGGGGGATAGAGTAGAATAAGGAGTCTGATCTGTAACTGACTGTGGACAATCAGTTGACACAACTCACTACCTTCGGACCAGCCGTCAAGCAGCCATAATTAATCTTGAAGTACAAGCCATGTGCTGAGGTTAAAGGAGACTGAATCCCTGAAACCATGGAGGCTTTGAACCCGCTCTATCTTGCCCACCGGGAATTCTTTTTTGTTTTGTTTTGTTTTAACAGGGTGTCACTCTGTCGCCCAGGCTAGAGTGCAGTGGTGTAATCATAGCTCACTGCAACCTCCAACTCCTGGGCTCAAGTGATCCTCCTGCCTCAGCCTCCCAAACAGCTGAGACTACAGGCATGAGCCATTAAGCCTGGCCCAGATTTCTTTTACAGGAGAGAAAAATAAACATATATATCATTTAGTCACTATTATTTTGAGTTTCTATGACACTCAGCCAGATCAAATCCTAATTAATACTCATTATTAAATTGAACAGAAAAAGAGTACCATTATCTTGTAGTTAAGCCACCTGTACCTGGAAGAACTGTATTTCTTAGCAGCCTTGCCAGCAATCATTTCACCCTACTCTATAGATAAGGAGTGCTCTGTAAACTAGCCCTAACCCTACAACTGCCCAGGGCTAAAGTTCGGCTGCAGCTGAAAATGTCTATAAAACCGCCCCCCAACCATTATTATCAAGCAAATCCATCCCCTGTCCCCAATACATTTCCTCTTGTATTTCTTCTGGCAAAATGTTTCCTTTCTCTTCCTCCTCAAGGCTGCCTGAGTTATTCATTCATTCATTCATTCATTCAACAAATATATACTGAATGCCTACCTTGATGTCTGTCTTACTGTGAATTCATCTTTGCAAAAATGATGGATGAGGTAAGAGTTTTTTGGGGCCTGCTACCAGCCTCAGGATGAACCTCTTGCAAATCCGTACCCTAATCCACCTGACATTATTGTTTTGGCACTGCCTAAACAATGAAAAATCAAAACTAAGAAATTGACTCTCAGAACAGAGCTGGAAAGGCCCTCAGAGACCATATAGTTCCACCTTCTTTCATTTACACAAGTAAAGAAGTAAGTTGGCTGGGTGCAGTGGCTCACGCCTATAATCCCACCACTTTGGGAGGCCAAGACGGGTGAATCTCTTGAGGTCAGGAGTTCGAGACCAGCCTGGCCAACATGGTGAGACCCTGTCTCCAGTAAAAATACAAAAATTAGCCGGGTGTGGTGGTGCGCACCTGTAGCCCCAGCTACTCGGGAGGCTGAGGCAGGGGAATTGCTTGAACCTGGGAGATGAAAGTTGCAGTGAGCCGAGATCGTGCCACTGCCCTCCAGCCTGGGTGACAGAGTGAAACTCTGTCTCGAAATAAAACCAAAACAAACAAGCAAAAAAAGAAGTAAGTAAATATATTCTATGCAGCAGAAGTACAGACTTGCCCAAGTTATAGTTAGTAGCAAAGCCAGAACCAGGACTCAACTTTCATCATCACCACCTAGTCCTTTGTTCTTTCCTCGATCATTATTTCCTTCATTCACACTTAATCCAAATACAAAGATTACATATCTGTTATTTTTCACTAGGAAATAAAAATTTTTACTTTAAAATCCATCCCAGGTATATTCAATGTCAAAGAAAAGAGTTACCTTTGATGGTTTGTCTTTGCATTTGATCTCAGTGTACTTGGAAGAGTAAACATGCCAGCAATCAAGACCAGGACCTTTCTCTGGCCTTGGAACCCTTGGGACTGGAAGAGAATTAAGTCAGGTGGGAGTCACATGCTTAATCACAAGGTAAGTTTCCAGCACAAGTTTCCAACCTTTTGCCTAAGGCTCACTTTCAGAAATTCCTCTGCAGTTCTACCAGCCACTCTGTGTGTCACTGTTTTCTAACACTTTGTGCTAGCAATGCCGAATTCTGGCAAAAAAAAAAAAAAAAGTCTTTGTTTCTCCATTTCAAGGTGATGCAACTGTCACCTATAATCAGTAGGTGGTTTCCAGAAGAGAACTCATGCTTCAGACCTGTGACTCTGCTTCCCTGCTGTGGAAACAGCTGCCAAGGGTACAGTGTCAGTCTGTATTTTCAGGGAGAGGAATAATAGCATTTGTGTTTATAAAGTTCTATTGTTTTGTTCCATTTACTTGTCATTTCTTTTTGTATATAATGGTTCAGGGACAGTGTGCCCTTTCTGAGATTTTTATTGATTTTTTTTTAAACAGGCTATTTTTTATGCCCTGGCAGTATTTTAGTCCCTGGCAGAGATAGAGTCTACCTATAATTCAAACATCTTGGACCCAGTAACCGCAAGTGTCTTCTTGGAATATTGACTCTTTGTATTTTTTTGGGTCTCATCTAATTTTGTAGTCGTGAGCTGGTGCAGTGTTTGGGTATTGAAACATGGATTCCAACCCCACAGTCTAGTCTTGGAAGGGCAGGGCAGGAAGAGTTCATCCACCAATACTTTATTTCCATTCGCTAACCCAGCAGGTTCTGGCTTTAGTCATTCCACTGAGAAATGACAAAGCAGACAGAAAAACCAGGAGACTGCAAGAATCCTGAGGGCCAGGGTTCAAGGAAGCTCTTTAATTTGTGAGCCTTTGGAATTAAAATCAGTATGCATGGTTCACTGTGTAAAAATAACAGCATGGGCCAGGCGCAGTGGCTCCTGCCTGTAATCCCAGCACTTTGTGAGGCAGAGGCAGGCAGATCACCTGAGGTCAGGAGTTTGAGACCATCCTGGCCAACATGGTGAAACCCTATCTCTACTACAAATACAAAAAAAAATTAGCCAGGCGTAGTGGTGGGCACCTGTAATCCTAGCTACTTAGGAGGCCGAGGCAGGAGAATTGCTTGAACCTGGGAGGTGGAGGTTGTAGTGAGCAGAGATCACGCCATTGCACTCCAACCTGGACAACAGAGGGATACTCCATCTCAAAAAAAAAAAAAAAAAATAGCAGCATGAATATTTTTTTAAATGCCTTGGCTTAGCAAAACAATCAAGGTCTACAGAGCCTGAAAACGCTGCAGAACAGAAGCAAACATTCAAAGGAAATCTCTAAAGACAGACAAAGTAAAATAAAAGGTTCTTTTGGCTCAGAAGTCAAGACTGTCCTTACAGGCCATATAGTGACTTTAGGATACTCGCGAGCCAGAGAGAGCTGCCAAGGTACAACAAAACACAACAGGCTTTTAACCTTAAGCAAGCTAAATACAATGAAGAATAAGCACAGATAGAGCACAACATCAGAGCCATGCTTTCTCTAAGAGGTCTGAAAGTTTTCCATCTTCCTGTGGAGAAAGATTAGAATTGCACTAAAATGACTCTGTGCCTGCAAATGGAAATCCAGGAGCACCATGAGAATGAGAGTTAAGATGGAAGAAAATAAAAGGACGGTACCTGCCAGGTATGGTATATGCATAGATCAGTAGGGAGTGCTGTTTTGCTTTTTGCACATTCCACAGGGAGGAGACATTTCAGACAAAGATTTGGTTTTTGAAGCCTTAGCTTAGAATGTTTCCATTTTCTTGCCCATCGTCCCAAACTTTTTATGCTTTTTATGTGCATTCAACTCCTTGATCCATATTGCTATGGATACTGTAACCATAAAGGTGCAGACAGCCACATTTGGGATCAAAAAGGTGCGGGCAGCCCTAGACTCTGTCTTCTGGCTTCTCTGGCCCTCCAGGAATGGTCCCTAGGGAAAAGGAGGTGTTCTGAGCCTACCTCTAGGATGCAGTAGAGCATAAGATAATTAATGCCAGAAGGGAAGGAGAGGCTTGAGCAAAGTGGGCTGAATGTGTGGAATGGAATGGCTGGATCACCTGGACTGAAGTAGGCTGAAGGCGGCCAATGGGATCATCTGGTCCCAAATCCCACGTGATGGAGGAATCCTCTGCTCAAGATTCCTGACCAGTGGTCAGCCAACCCCTGCTTGGAATCCTCAGAGATATTTCTGGCAGACCCAGAGTTACAGCACTCAGATCTCTCTCCAAGAAAGGACTTAGCAACCCAGCTTCAAGGAATGTGGTTAGCTGAGAACCTCCAGCTGTTAGTGCCTTCTGGGTCTGTCTCTTCTCTTGAGCTGAAATCAGTCTTCTCTGGCAGCCCCAAAAAATGGCTGAGCAAGGCAGTAGGATAAAGTCCTGGCCACTGCTGCCCAACAGGGTACTCCTCTAAGGGCCAAGCTTTGCTATGGTGCTCCCCATGCGGCAGGCAGAGACTTTGTTTTTCCTGCATCACAGCCTGAAGGCTCTATTATCCAATCCTGCTTTCCGTCCTTCTTCTCCCCTAGGTGTTACTCCTCAGTAAGTCTTAATAGGTGAACCACAGGGGATTTTTAGGGTGTGAAACTGTTTTATATGATACTATAATGGTGGAAACAGGACACTATGCATTTGTCAAAACACATAGAACTTTACAACACAGAAAGTTAACCTTTATGTATGCAAATCAAAGAAAAATCATTTAGGCAGTCAGAGGAAATGCAGATGAAATGCAGACTGGACAAATCAATCTAACTGTATTACAAATATATAAAACAACTGCACTGAAGATGGTATAGGGAAAAGCTGTTGACCTAAGTAACTTTAGGAATTAGTGGAGTCCGTTAAGACGAAAGGCGAAAGAAACCGTACATAAGCACTGTCATCTGGTTGATAAAGTTGTTTCTCATGGGGATCCACGTTAACAACTCTAATACCACTATATGTATACATTGCAGTTGAACAATTGAGTGGATGAATGGCAGATGGTGGGAGCCAGGTTTCAGGTTGTAGTGGAAAGTTACAGGTAAGCAAGGGGAGGTCTAGAGTGACTCATATGATAATGAATTAGAGTTGCAGACATCAGTATGAATTCATGTTTAGTTTAATATAGATACAGATGGTTACACACAGAAGTCAGCACACACGGGCTGAGTGCAGTGGCTCACGCCTGTAATCCCAGCACTTTAGGAGCCCAAGGCGGGCAGATAACGAGGTCAGGAATTGGAGACCAGCCTGGCCAACATGGTAAAACATCTCTACTAAAAATACAAAAATTAGCTGGGCGTGTTGGCAGGTGCCTGTAATCCCAGCTACTCAGGAGGCTGAGGCAGGAGAATCACTTGAAACTGGGAGGCGGAGGTTGTAGTGAGCTAAGATTGTGCCACTGCACTCCAGCTTGGGTGACAGAGAGTGAGCTCAGTCCCCCCCCCCAAAAAAAAAAAAAAAAGAGAAGTCAGCACACATACATATATCTCCTTGCCCTATCAGCTGAGAGGGCCTAGAACCAATCGCACCCCAGTATCAACAAGCACATCTAGCACCAAGATTTTGGTTTTCAGCACCATGCACCAACGAAAGGAACCAGGGATACTTGAAGAAATGGCTGATTCTAGGACTTGGTCAGGGAACATATAAGATGAGCCTGGAGTATCTTGTAGAACCAGAAGGTTAAAAAAAAAAGTGCTCAAAACACAAATACAACACCAAGTCCCACAATAATGGGGTCTAGCAAAGGGACACAGAAGCCAAATGAGAGAGCGCTCAATGGGTGAAGCTGGAACAATTTGAGAAACAAAATTAATATATCAGTATTTGATTACAACTCAAAATATTAAAAGAAATCCACAAGTCCCTACAAATATAAGTTAATGATTAAACAAATAAATAAATGAAGAGAAGAGATAAATGTCCATGATGGAATTCCAAATAATTTATGTAGCCAAGCATGGTGGCTCACACCTATAATCCCAGCACTTTGGGAAGCCGAGGCTCCACTGTAGCCTTGACTTCCCAGGCTCAAGCAATCCTCCTGCCTGGCCTCCCAAGTAGCTGGGACTACAGGCACGTGCCACCACACCCAACTAATTTTTTTTTTAATTTTCTGGAGAGATGGGGAGTCTCACTATATTGCCCAGGCTGGTCTTGAACTCTTAGCCTCAAGGGCTCCCTCTGCCTCAGCCTCCCAAAGTGTTGGGATTAAAGGTGTGAGCCACCACACCCAGCCTCTTCTAATATTCACAAAACTACAGGAAGATCTCTAGAATATCATTACCTCCCTTAAAGAATGGTTCCCAGGCTGGGTGCAGTGACTCATGCCTATAATCCCAGCGCTTTGGGAGGCTGAAGCGGGCAGATCACCTGAGGTCAGAAGTTTGAGACCAGGTTCACCTACACGGAGAAACCCCATCTCTACTAAAAATACAAAATTAGCCAGGCATGGAGGCACATGCTTGTAATCCCAGCTACTTTGGAGGCTGAGGCAGGAGAATCGCTTGAACCCGGGAGGCAGAGGTTGCGGTGAGCCGAGATCGCACCATTGCACTCCAGCCTGGGCAACAAGAACGAAACTCCATCTCAAAAAAAAAAAAAAAAAAAGAAAAGAAAGAAAGAAAGAAAGGCTCCCAATCTGAGCTCTATTGTCTAGATGGGATCTGGACAGAGGGACTGTGGTCTTCTCTGGCGTATTCTTCTATCACCATGCCCTATTTGGGAGGTGGGTTTGCTCAAGCAGCAGTGAGGCAATGCTCTTCCTGGCGTTCTCCAGCCAGGGACCATCACACTGGCCAGTGCTGAGATAAGGAGCCTGTGGCAGAAGGTAAGCCAGTTGTCTCACTAAGCACTGCTGCTCCCCTGCCTGGCCTCCACAGCAAGACTTTCTGCATGAAGGAAGCTGTGTGTGGCTTTCTGTTCCAGCTCAGTCTCCCGATCTTGTCGAGAACTGGCACTGTGAGTGGCACTGAGCGAAGCCACCATCCCCAGTGTTGTTTCTTCTTTCATGCTGCATCACAGACTTGACATCGGGTACATTCCCACTGCCTTTCAGTAAATGAAACTATTGGGGGTAGAATTCCTACAAAGAATTCTCACAGATGCTGGAGAGGAGGCCAGCTGGTGGGAAGGCGTGATAGGGAGGCACAGTGGAGAAGTCCTTAGATTGAGTGCCAAGACTTCTGTTTTAGTCCGGGCCTTGTCGCTGACCAGTGGTGGGTAAGGAAATTCCCACTCCAGGGCTAATTTTCCCCGCCTGGTAAACGAGGTGGCAGAGCTAGGTCATTTCTTAGGGCCTCTCAATTTTTGTCCTCTAGGATCCAACCCTTGAGTCAAATGACTTCCACGCCCTAAATGTCCCCATGCTGGGCCCTTCCACAATTTTTGTGTCCTCATCGCAGCCCACTGTGTTGTCTTCTCTGAGTGCTTTGCCTGGTGACAAATCAGCTGGCTTCAGAATGGGACCGTCACAATGATATCTGGCTGCCAGCCACAAAGATAAGAGAATTAGAGAGTTTGGAGCTGAACAGAATCCTCAAAAATGTATCTCCCCGCAGAGACTGGTCACTACTTTTGTCAAGCATAAGAGTATCCATAAATGTGTGCCATTAGAGATGTCCTGAAGGAACTCTGATGTGCCTGTCTCACCCTCTGCAGGAGGCTGAATAATGACTACAAATTTATCAGGTCCTAATCTCTGGAACCTGTAAAGGTTACCGTTATCTTATTCTTTTGTTTTGGAGACAGAGTCATGCTCTGTTGCCCAGGCTGGAGTGCAGTGGTGCAATCATAGCTTCCTACAGCCTTGACCTCCTGAGCTCAAGCGATCCTCCTACCTCAGCCTTCCACGTAGCTGGGACTACAGTCGTGTGCTACCACGCCCGGGTAATTTTTTTTTTTTTTGTAGAGACAGGGGTCTCACTGTGTTGCCCAGGCTAATCTTGAACTCCTGGGCTCAAGCGATCCTCCTTCTTTGGCCTCCCAAAGCACTGGGATTACAGGCATGAGCCACCACACAGGCATGAGCCACAGTGCCCAGCCAGGTTATCTTATTTGGAACAATGCTTTATTATTTGTAAATATCTTACTGTATTTGCTAATGTGATGAAATTAAGGATTTCTGAGAGAGGGAGACTATCCTGAATTATCTGGGTGGGCCTTAAATGCAACCCCAAGCGTCATTATACAAGAGAGGCAAAGGAAGATTTCATACACACAATGTCACCACGGAGGTCAACATCAAAAGGATATGGCCACAAGTCAAGGAATGCTGGCAGCCACCAGACACCAAAAGAGGCAAGGGACAAGGACCAGATGATTTCCTGGAGCCACTGGAGGGAGTACCGACCGGTCAACCCCAGTTCTCGCCTCCAGAACTGGGAGAGAATGCATTTCTGGTTTTGTTCTGTTTTAAGCTACAAAGTTCGTGGTCATTTGTTAGAGCAGCCACAGGAGACTGACACACCCTCTTCCTAAATTTCAGGGACATCTTCCTTTCCCACAGATTTTCTCTTTTATGCTAACAAACAAAGTCACCTGTCAGGTGGGTCAGGATCCATTCTTTCCGTCAGAAGCCCAGCAGGTAACACTCTTTGGCTTGAGGGTTTAATAAAGGGACTATTTACAAAGGTCTGAGGAGGATTTGGGAGGCCACAGGAGACGGCAGCGTAGCCCAGGGCTGCCCACTGTAGGAGATGCTGTCACTGCCTTAGGCCTGAAGGGTCAGGGGAGAGAGTTGAGTGCAGGGGGTGGTTGCTGACAGGAGTCCTGGCCTTCAGTCAGGGGACGCCACCAGCCCATGGAAGCAGCGGGAAAGGAAGAAGTGGACTAAATCCTTCATGGCACACTCCCCTCCCTCTAAACCTACCTGCAGGTGCCCTCCTCTGGCTAAATCTACCTGGAAGCCAGATGTAAGGGTGCCAGCCTGGCCAGCCTCCCAGACACAGCGCGGGTAGAAAACGGTGGAGAGTGATTTCTAAGGCCAAATGGAAAAATCCAGCACCCATGTTACTTTAGCTCCCTCTCAAGACTCTCCACATGACCAGTCTGGTTTCAAGAAATAGAAGGACCCCTGGACCTTGCTCAGTGACCCAGGGCAACTCCCCACCTCTCTGAGCCTCATTTTCCAAAGCTGTGAAGTGAAGGGTTTCGAATAGAGAGTAAGATCCCTTTCAGCTCTGGTGCTCATGATTCTAAAAGCAGATCTCATGCTTTTTCCCAGGCTCGGCTGATGCGTGCCTCAAGTCCTGACAGCTGTGTATGAACAAAGATACATCTATCCAGGCCTCTCTTTTCCATGACGTATCCTTGCATCTGAACAAGCACGTGCGGTGCCTGCTGGAAATCCAGCCACTCCAAGGAAGAGAGCAGGCTGTGTTCTCACGTGGTATGCAGACACACACACAAGTGTGCTGGAAAAGGAAACGTGAGACTACAAAAACCAGACAGGCCTTGGAGAGCTAGCTGTGAGAGACAAGGAGACAGGCATAAGGCAAGCCACTCCCCGCCAGGCTGCGTCAGCAGGTCGCAGGCACCCCTGCTTGTTCCTGCAGGAAACTCGAGGGGGCATCGCAGCTAACTATGGCTAGTGCAGCCCTCAGGCTGGCCAGCAACGCGACTGCCAGGTCCAGCAGGCCAAGCAAAGCCTCGGCTGCCAGCAGCCATGCAGATGATAATGATTAACCAGAAAGTCAAACTATGGAAAGTTCCAAAGGCCAGGAGAGTCCTTCATTGCATAATAAACATACCAAGCCCTCCCTGCCACCTTGGGGCATTTTGTTCTGTATTGTGTCTGCTTTTGCAACTCGTCCTTTCTGCTTGTATCATCTGGAAGCTCATTTTAAAAATACAGGCTTATGGCCGGGCATGTGGCTCACACCTATAACCTCAGCACTTTGGGAGGCCGAGGAGGGCGGATCACCTGAGGTCAGAAGTTCAAGACCAGCCCGCCTGGCCAACATGGTGAAACCCCGTCTCTACCAAAACTACAAAAATTAGCTGGGTGTGGTGGCAGGTGCCTGTAATCCCAGCTACTCAGCAGGCTGAGGCAGGAGAATCGCTTGAATCTGTGAGGCGGAGGTTGCAGTGAGTCGAGATCGCACCACTGCACTCCAGCCTGGGTGACAGAGCAAGACTGTCTAGAAGAAAAACAACAACAACCAAACAAACAAACAGGCTGAAGCTAAAGAAGAAGGTATCTGGTATCTTCATTGCCTCTAGAAGACTGAAAGTGCAGAAGGTGTGGAAGCCCTCCCCTCTCTGCCATCCCCAAAATCTTGGGAGGCCTGGGATGAGCAACAGGTTTCCCTTCCTTTCCCCAGTTCCTCCTACTTATTAAACGAGGACCCTGCGCAATGACTGATGGGCCATGAATGAGAACGGTTTACAGTGTATTATTTGAGGCAGGGACGTCAAAGGAAGACCCGAATTCCAATATTTTAAAAAACTCTCCCAGAACTGCTGATTCCTAAATTCCATTGTCCTCTTGTTTCCAGCAAAATAATTTGATTCTTATTATAAACACACCCATGCTTGGCCAGTGTGCGTTTTAAGGTTGTCCCATGAATTAAGAGCCTCGAGGCTTTCCTGGAGGTGAGGAAGGAAGGGGAGCCTGGCAGAGGCTGGGAATGGGGTGGGAGAGGGGCCACCAAGAAAAAGGAAAGAGGGAGAGAGCTCTGGGCACCCAGGAAGAACATCACACCCGCTTCCTACTGCTGCCAGGTGCTGTCCCTGAAGAGCTGGTGCTAGGAATTGTTCTGAAAATTCAGGTAAGCAGCCTCTTTATGAAGGAACACAGCAAGAGCCTGCGGTCCGGACCTCAACCATCAGAAAGGAGAGTGCCTTTCCCGCCAGGGAACAGATAACCACAGTGGCATGTGGCCAGGGGTTTCCTGGGAATCTCCCTGCCCTAAGTGCATCTCCCCTAGTCACTGTCACACTGAAGCCTAAAAGTCCCCCAAGAGAGCTGCACCAGTGTATGAATTCATTGATTACTTTCAAATAGTTTGCTAAACATCAAGTGCCGGTTAAAGGGGGTTCTGATGGACCAAATAAAAAAAAAAAAAGAGGATCAATTCTGGATATGAGAGATGGAGGGTATATATTGCACAGCAGGGCTTGGTGTGAGTCCACAGCTGGGATCGTCTCTGTCTTGTTAGAGCGTGACTGAGATCTCTGGAAAAAAACAAAAAGGTATCCCCGATATCTTGAGCGGCCTGGGATGAGCAGGGAAGCCTCTAGGAGAGCACAGAGAAAGGTGAAGAAGGCAACTTGCTTCACGATTTTACCTACACCTGGAGCTGCCTGGAACAGTTTCCTTGCTCAGATGCAATTACGCCGTGCATCTCCTGTCCGGTGCCCTCTGAGTCTTCCAAACTCTGCTCTCCAAAATGCCTAAGCGTGTTTTGCCCACACTAGCGCTGTGCCCATGTTGCAAGAGTTATGACTCTTGTCCATCAGCTTCTATGTGCAGTACTCTTCAAACAGACACAAATGGCTTAAGCCGGGAATTATTAGATTTACTAGAACTATAATGTTGGGTTTAAGCACTCATACCCAAATTAGATAGCCCTAAATTAGAATGCCAACTCCAATGCTTACGAGCTGTCTGCTTTTGTGCATTTTGTCTCCTTCTCTAAACCTTGCTATCGCTATTTGCAAACTGGGGATAATAATAGTATTCACCTGACAGGTGGCCATGAGGATTAAACAAATGACGTGATGCACGGGAAGCACTTAGCACAATGCCTGGGTCATAGTAAGTGCTCAGTCAATGTCAGCCATTGATTTATTTCTCATCTACTTTTACTTCACGTAAAAGTTGGCAAACTAGTTTCAAGATCATTATACATGTAAACCAGACTCAGGCTGAGCTCACAAATTTGTTCTTTGAAAAAGCCACAGAATTCTTTTGTAAGTCATGATCTCCTGTTTGTTTTTGTTGTTGTTGCTGTTGTTGTTTTAAATCAGCTACATTTAGCTCTTAAATTTCATATCTCAGTTTGAAATCCTAAAGTCATCCTTCCAAAAATACAAGTGGTTCAGCCGATGGCATTGAAAAAAAAAAAACAAGAAAAAACCATATTTTTGCTTTATATAACATTAGGTCAGAGGTGGGACTCATTTCCACAACTACAAAGGTAAATAAATTACACTTATACCATTTTCTTTTCCTTTCCTTTCCTTTCCCTCTTTTTTCCTTCCTTCCTTCCTTCCTTCCTTCCTTCCTTCCTTCCTTCCTTCCTTTCTTTTTTTCTTTTCTTTGTTGTTATTTTGAGACAGAGTCTCGCTTTGTCACTCAGGCTGGAGTGCAGTGGCACAATCTTGGCTCACTGCAACCTCTGCCTCCTGGGCTTAAGCAATTCTCCTGCCTCAGCCTCTGGAGTAGCTGAGATTACAGGCACCTGGCACCACACCCAGCTAATTTTTGTATTTTTAGTAGAGATGGGGTTTCACCATGTTGGCCAGGCTGGTCTCAAACTTCTGGCCTCAAGTTATCTGTCTGCCTTGGCCTCCCAAAGTGCTGGGATTATAGGCATGAGCCACCACGCCCAGCCTACACTTACTTCATTTAATGTGAGGATGTAATTTGGCAATGCCAACCCTAAAGACTAGTTTTGTTGTTGTTGTTGTGGTTGTTGTTGTTGTTTTCAGTTTTATGTCTGGGAGAACAGCTAAGCTCTTCCCTGAAGGTCCTAGGCTGTCTCCCAGAGTCCTTCCTAGCTGGGGTCCAAGCACAATCCTCCTCTCCCCAGCTCAAATTGGAATTATATTGCATTTGTTGGTGTGCATTTTATAGTTTCAAACACCACTGACTTCTTGTTTCCAGACTGCTCCCAAACTACTTTTCGTTGGGTTAACACAACAACCTCTTTTACACATATTTATTGAGTGTTTATCATATGCCAGATGCAATTCTAAATGCTTCATGTGGATTAACTAATCTTATCTTCATGATATCTTTGTGAAATAGGTACTGTTATTATCATCCTTCTCCAGAGGATATTATTTTGAAGAAACTGAGGCACGCAGGTTTGTGTAATTTGCCCAAGATGACCAAGCTAAAATGTGGCAGAGCTGAGATGTGAACCCAGGCAGTCTGGCTACAGAGCCTGGCACTTTCCCATTGAACCTTACCACCTCGGTACGGCACAGTGGCTCACGCCTGTAATCCTGACACTTTGGGCAGCTGAGGCAGGAGGATCGCTTGAGACCAGGAGTTCAAGACCAGCCTGGGCAATACAGAGAGACCCCCATCTCTACACAAAAATTAAAAAATTTACAAAAAATAGCCAGGCGTAGTGGTGCATGCCTGTAGTTTCAGCTCCTGGGGAGGTTCAGGTGGGGGGATCACTTGAGCCCAGGAGGTCGAGGCTGCAGTGAGCTAGGACTGTGCCACTGCACTCCAGCCTGGATGACACAGCAAGACCCTGTATCTAAAAAATAAAACAAACAAACAAAAACTATACCACCTCTCAGAGAAAAAGTGATGTTTATCAGAGATGCAGTTTGGACAAGAATCCTAACTCCACTTATTCTTAGGAGCACTCTTCCTTCCCACAGAACATTCCGTCCTGACCCCGTGACCCTGCTCCTCCCAGCCTATTCTCAGGGGCATTCTTCCACAAAATACGAAAAAGCCACACTCACAACAATGTCCTTCTTATTTCTGTCAAACAGGGCTGCAAAAACATTCAAGGCAGTATGGCTCAGACTCAGGGGGAGGGGGCCCCAGCCCCACCTTCACCACTCAGTGACAGGGTGCCCTCAAGCCAGTCACTCAGTGGCTCTTCCTTTCCACTCCACACAGCAGAGTGGGGGTCATGCCAAAAGCTACCTTATAGGGCTTTGTGAGGATTCCATGAGCTCATCTGTGTAATGTGCTCAGCCCCATGCCTGGCTCAATAAGTAATCTGTTATCATAAAGGAAGATCAATAATTAGCTGTTACAATTATTGATCATGTAGTTCATAACCGTGAGCATAATTAGAAGGACAAATTCAGAAAAGACTTGGAGAGAGAGGCCGAGTTGTAATATCAGCTCTCTGGGGCTCTGCCCCTTGTCTGTCCCTGTACGAGAGGTCAGGTGCCTGAGATGGAACAGCTCGCTCGCTGAGCCTGGTTGGCACTCCCACCTCCAGCGGGTTCCCCAGGGCAGAAGGCGATCACTAAAGGAGGCGGATGGGAGGATGGAGTAAGAGCCTAGACAGGGGCAAGCTAGAAATCCCTCCGTCAATCAACTCTGTTCCATAAGCAGTCATTTTCAGTCTAGGCAAAGCACTGCTTGTTGCAGGTCAGCAGTTATGCAAATTGTTTTAAAAGCATGCTTTTAACTGGGAACCTCGACATAAAAGTCAGGTACGGATGGAGCTACTTAGTTGGAAGTGGGAGGAGGAGGCTCCTGGTGCCCCCAGGCTCCACGTTGAACTCCACAAAGGGGACCTGCATCCCTTCCAAGGAGCAAGGATGTCCTTAGATCATAAGATGTTTTCTTTTCTTTTTCTTTTCTTTTTTGAGACAGAGTCTTGCTCAGTTGCCCAGACTGAAGTGCAGTGGTGTGATCTCAGCTCACTATAACCTCCACCTCCCGGGTTCAAGTAATTCTCCTGCCTCAGCCTCCTGAGTAGCTGGGATTACAGATGCCTGCCACCACGCCCAGCTAATTTTTATATTTTTAGTAGAGATGGGGTTCCACCATATTGGCCAGGCTAGTTTCAAACTCCTGACCTCAAGTGATCCGCCTGCCTCGGCCTCCCAAACTGCTGGGATTACAGGTGTGAGCCACTGCGCCCAGCCACACAAGACGTTTTTTAAGTTCAAAAGCCATTTTCTAAGAGAAATAAATGTATATAATAAACGTGAACCCAGCTGAGTACTCCTTATGCAGAAGCCATGCTGAGTTCTCTGAGCAAGTCCAATGTCAGCATGTGTATTGCTAAGGCTGGCCTTCCAGAGACCGACTGCCGGGTGTCTCTCACGAAGCCAAAGGCTGCACGCAGGCTCCTGGGTAGACCAGTTAGCTCTGCCCCAGACAGAAACGTTTAAGACAGCACTTGAGTTCTGTCCATAAACGCAGGGCACTGATGCTCAAGGGCCCTGACCAGGGTCTGTGCCACATCCCTGCACCCGGAGAAACAACTCAAGGTAGTTGTCCCCATGGCAGTGGGCAGAAGGAAGGGATGGAGAGAGCATCTGGGCCTGAAGAACACATGGCCCAGGTCCCAGAAAACAGTCGCGCCCAGTTCACCGTGGTGAGAATGCTTTTTCCAGCCCTGTCCCCTTCTCACTTCTCCCGAAATCTATTCCCAGATGAAGGTATTTATGACTGCTCCTGGGCATTTCAGGGGCGGAAAGAAAAAAGAAGAGAAGAGAAGACAGAAGCAAAGGGAAAAGAAAAGAAAAGAGAAAAGAAAAGAAAGAAAAGAGCAAAATCAGGGATTCACAATATTTACTTCCTAGAATTCTGCCATTTAATACCTCCCACACCAAACAAAATATGTGGTTCCAGAGACCCAAGAATTAAAGTTCAACTTGGAAAGAGAGAGGCAAAAGGAATGCCTGAACTTATTCCAGATTCGAGGCCAGTCCACCCACCACCCGGCACATACCCAAGCGAGGGAAACACCTCAGCCCCGGGGTTAAACGACAGCACCTCGTTTTGCTCAATAAGTGTGAAGTGGCCTCAGGAACGTGCAGTCCCCCGTTTCCTACCTCTTCGGCGGGGGTCCCCAGAGTCGGTCCCCAGGGTCGCTCCCCTCTCCCTTCTGCGCCACCTGCTACCGCTGATTTCGCATCTCTCCTGGGGAAGCCACGGGGCGATCAGGGAGGAGTTCCGAGGAAGGAAGGGGAGGGCATGGTCTCCCAACCAAGCACTTAGTTCCAAGGAAAAGGATGTTTTGTAACTTTCAGCTTGAATTTCCAGAGGCAGAACAGGAAATGTCCACGGGGCTGGAGCTCAAGTGCGAAGTCAGCCGGGTCTCCGGCTCCTTTCCAAGGGGCGCCTCTTAAACGTGCTCCCGACGCTGGCCCTGTCTGGAATTTAAAGCTCCGTCTGAATTCTGGTGCCTTTTCCCCTCTTACTCTTTTTTCTTTTTCTTAATGGAACGTCAGCTTCGTTCCTGACATGCTGGAAAAAGTTTCTTTTGCTTCAACTTGGCTCAGAAACATCCTCTCCTTGTGAGAGTATTTCTCCTATTACAAAGTTCAGTTTAAAAAAAGAGAGCTGTTTTGCCAACTTTTGTACTGAGAACATTTTTGACGGATTTTTTCCCCTGATCGCTTGGATTCCAAGAAACATACACACCCACATCCCTCTGTTTTTTGTTTTTGTTTTTCCTTCTAATTGAAAAATAGTGATAATAGCTGGTTGGACTGGGCACAGTGGTTTGTGCCCATAATCTCTGCACTTTGGAAGGCTGAGGCAGGAGAATTGCTTGAGCTCAGGAGGTTGAGACCAGCCCGGGCAACATAGTGAGACCCTGTCTCTACACAAAATTTAAAAACTAGCCTGGCACAGTAGCTTGTGTCTGTAGTCCCAAATACTTGAGCCCAGGAGTTGGAGGCTGCAGTGAGCTATGATTGAGCCACGGCAATCCAGCCTGGGCAACAGAGTGAGATCCTGTCTCTAATGATAATAATAGTAATAATAACAATAGCTGGTAAAATATTGCAGTGCAGGCTGGGTGCTGTGGCTCAAGCCTGTAATCCCAGCACTTTGGGAGACCAAGGTGGGCAGATCACCTGAGGTCAGGAGTTCGAAACCAGCCTGGCCAACATGGTGAAACCCCGTCTCTACTAAAAATACAAAAATTAGCCAGGTGTGGTGGTGGGCATCTGTAATCCCAGCTACTCGGGAGGCTGAGGCACAAGAATCGCTTGAACCCTAGAGGCGGAGGTTGCAGTGAACCTGGATCACGCCACTGCACTCCAGGCTAGGTGATAGAGCGAAACTCCATCTCAAAAAAAAAGAAAATAAAAAAGATTGCAATGCAGGTGTTCTTGTTCTTAAACTGTGGGCGGTAGGGTGCTGCCTCACTCAGCCTTGTCTGTGTCATCATGTTTCCCACAGCACAGTGTGCATCCTGTGTGGTAAAGAGGGGTAACAGGTAATGATGGTCTTCAAGGCTCTCTCTTAGTTCTCGGTCTTTCTATAATGGTCACAGAGGAATTGGCTACCTTTTTCAAATGGGGTCGCATTTCAAATTACAAACTCCATCTCCTCTGCCCCCTGCCCCCACCCCCCACCCCCCACCCCAGGGATAGGTCTGAATGACCCCTGGTTGTGATTTGTGGAGGTGATTGGGTGGAAGTACACGGGGCTGAGAGGCTGATCATAAGATTCAGTTGTTGGTAACTGCCCAGGGAGTAGCATGTCTGTGAATTGTCAAATGCTACCACAAATTGGGAAACTTTAGGGTACTCATTGACCTCTGCAACAAAACTCAGTAGTTTTCACAGTGTTAATTGGGAATTGGTTAACAAGTAGGAAATGAGAACATCTCCTCTGTTCTATGCATTAAAAGAAGAAGCCATGTTGGCCAGGTTGGTTTCGAACTCCTGACCTCAGGTGATTTGCCCACTTTGGCCTCCCAAAGTGCTGAGATTACAGGCATGAGCCACAGCACCCAGCCTGCACTGCAATATTTTACCAGCTATTGTTATTATTACTATTATTATCATTACTTGCACATTCATAGTGCAAGTAAGATTGTAAGAAAAAATAGTTTGTTAGGCTAGGTGCAGTGGTTCATGCCTGTAATCCCAGCACTTTTGGAGGCCAAGGCAGGAGGATCACTTGAGTCCAGGAGTTCAGGACAAGCCTGAGCAACCTAGGGAAGACCTGTCTCTACAAAAATAAAATAAAATAAATTAGCCAGTGTGGTGGTGCCTGTACCCACAGCTACTTGGCAGGCTGAGGCAGGAGGATCACTTGAGCCTGGGAGATTGAGGCTGCAATGAGCCATGATTGTACCATTGCACTCTAGCCTGGGCAGCAGAGCAAGACCCCATCTCAAAAAAAAAAAAAAAAAAAGAAAGAAAGAAAAGAAAAAAATTGCCAATTCATCAGGTTCGAAAGTTTCAAATGTTTTAGGAGTATCCTTCATTTACAAAAATTATACTGTACACGTAACAGACTAAGGCTAGCAATTTCTAGATTGTTGAGTTGATGTACTGATTACACATAATTTTTATCTAGTCAGTGAAGCGAGACTGACCCTAGGTGATATTTTTCTGTTCTGGCTTGAGTTTTGTACCTAAACTTGAAAGTAATTGAAATGCATTTATATTCTGAAATTTAGATATTCTATCATTTCAAACTCAGTGTAGTGTGGAGATAATCCTAATCAACAAAGTTTAACCCAGCATTAAAAGTATGTAGTTAGATGTCTATTTTATAGTCTAACATATTTAAACATAATATTAAAATAAACATATGATCTCAAGAACCAGACTCTGAAAAGAGGTAGACAGATTGAGTCTACTTGATATCTAAACAATAGGCAAACTAAGTTTTAAAAAGATTAATTATGCCCCCACTTAAGGGCAGAAGTCTTATTCCACAGACTTGAAGACTATGTAGCCTCATGAACACATCTGACCAGAGATACGGGGGTGTTACCTAGCAGAGTTAGTGGGATGGCACTTCTAATTCTTTTGGTAGTTTATTTCATTTTATTTATTATTTATTATTATTATTATTTTTTTTAGACGGAGTCTCCCTCTGTCGCCCAGGCTGGAGTGCAGTGGCATCATCTTGGTTCACTTCAAGCTCCGCCTCCTGGGTTCACACCATTCTACTGCCTCAGCCTCCCAAGTGGCTGGGACTACAGGCGCCCGCCACCATGCCTGGCTAATCTTTTTGTATTTTTATTTTTTATTTTTATTTTTATTTTTGAGACGGAATCTCGCTGTGTCCCCCAGGCTGGAGTGCAGTGGTGCAATCTCGGCTCACTGCAAGCTCCACTTCCTGGGTTCACGCCATTCTCCTGCCTCAGCCTCCCAAATAGCTGGGACTACAGATGCCTGCCACCATGCCCGGCTAATTTTTTGTATTTTTAGTAGAGACAGGGTTTCACCGTGTTAGCCAGGATGGTCTGGATCTCCTGACCTTGTGATCCACCCGCCTAGGCCTCCCAAAGTGCTGGGATTATAGCCGTGAATATTTTTGTATTTTTAGTAGAGATGGGGTTTCACCGTGTTAGCCAGGATGGTCTTGATCTCCTGACCTTGTGATCCACCCACCTAAGCCTCCCAAAGTGCTGGGATTACAGGCATGAGCCACCGCACCTGGCTGGCACTTCTAATTTTTACCCTGAGAGCAAGATTCACTAGATCAGTCACCTCTTTTTCAATTATTAAACTACTTGCTTTGATATCATGAATATAGATACAAGTATAAAAATCTCTTGTTGAACAGCAAAAGACAGAGCTGAAGGTGAGATGAAAACCCAGGCTTTTCAAGGTGAAAGCTAAACAATATTTCACAAAAGGCCAAATGCTGGATTGGTTTGTGGATGAGGGACCGTATTGAATTTAACTGGCTATGTAGTATTGATTGAGTGCTTATTATGCGTGCCACGTCTGTTTGAGGCCTTCTCAGATAGAACACAATTTTTCATACAACAGCACTATAAAGTATTGTTGCTCTCATTTTACAGAAGAGGAGCTGAAGTTCTGAGATGTATATTTTGCAGTTTTACTTGTCAGTGTTAAGATTGTTCATGATCTGAGTTTTTTGCTTTTGTAAAAAAAGATTTATTGTATTCATGATGCCTGTCTAGTCCTACAACTCCCTACCATGTTACATGTTAAAATTGAAAATGTCATCCATTGATTCATCCCAGTCAATAAATATTTAATGAATGTCGATGTGCACAGCACTGGGCCAGGAGAGGAATGACTCAAACCCTGCCCTAGGGATGTTTGTAATCTAGAAGGGAGATGAGATAAAAATACCTCTTTCTTTCCTTCCTTCTTTTCTTTTCTTTTTTTTTTTTTTTTTTTTTGAGACTGAGTCTTGCTCTGTCACCTGGGCTGGAGTGCAGTGGTGTAATCTTGGCTCACTACAACCTCCACCTCCCGAGTTCAAGCAATTCTCCTGCCTCAGCCTCCCAGCTAGGACTACAGGCGCAGGTGACTATGCCCAGCTAAGTTTTGTATTTTAGTAGAGATGGGGTTTCACCACAGGGTTGGCCAGGCTGGTCTCGAACTCCTGACCTCAAGTGATCTGTCTGCCTCAGCCTCCCAAAGGGCTGGGATTACAGGAGGGAGACACTTCACCTGGCTTAAAAATACCTATCTCATTTAACTAAACATTTCCCCTTCTAGGTCTATACTCAAGAGAGATGCGAACATATGTCCACCCAAAAACCTGTACACGAATGCTTATAGCAGCATTATTCATAACAGCTGCTTCCGAAAACAACCCAAATGTCCATCAACTGATGAATGAACAAAATGTGGTATATCCACACAATAGAATATTTGGCCACACAAAGAAATGAAGTACTCATATATGCTACAACATAGATGAACCTAGACACCATTATGCTAAATGAAAGAAGCCAGTCACAAAACACCACATATTATATGATCAATTTTTATGAAATGTCCAGAATAGGTAAATCTACAGAGATGGAAAGTAGTGGTTGCCAGCGACTGGGGGCGTGGGGAGCAGAGGGCTTGGGGGTTGACAGCTAAAGGATACGGGCTTTCTTTTTGGCATGATAAAAATGTTCCAGGCCAGATGCAGTGGCTCACACCTGTAACCCCAGCACCTTGGGAGGCCAAGGCGAGTGGATCACTTGAGGCCAGGAGTTCAAGACCAGCCTAGCCAAATGGCGAAACTCCATCTCCACTATAAATACAAAAATTAGCTGGGCATTGTGGGCACACCTGTAATCCCAGCTACTTGGGAGGCTGAGGCAGGAGAATCTTTTGAGCCTAGGAGGTGGAGGTTGCAGTGAGCCGAGGAGATCAAGCCACTGCACTCCATCATGGGCAACAGAGCAAGACTCGATCTCAAATAAAAAAAAAATTTCTAAAATTGATTGCAGCAATGGTTGCACAATTTTGTGAATATACTAAAAATTGTTGAACTGCACGTTCTAAATGGGTGAATTTATTGTGTGTGAATGATATCTAAATAGAGAACTGTTGTAGAAACAAAACACGTACCTGAAAAAATAACTATCCACTTACCTTGTAACCACTCCAACTTCCAAACTGTCACATTCCATGTATACTTTTTTGTTTCCTTGGCTAATTCATTCTAAGGGCACTCCAGCCCAGGCGACAGAGCAAGACTCAGTCTCAAAAAAAGAGAAAAGAAAAGAAGAGAAAGGAAAAGAAAAGAAAAGAAGGAAGGAAAGAAAGAGGTATTTTTGAGAAATTCAAGGCACTGTCTGAAGAAGAGATGATGTGGGAGATTGAAGGAAAGAACCATCTCTTATATGAACACAGTGTCCTGTATATTGTGATTATCACATTTATTGAAGATCTCCCTTCTCTGGCAACACGTGTATCCCCGAGTTCTCTTCATCCTGCCTTCTACCAAAATACATATTCAAGAAAGGATTTTAAATGTGTAATCACACTGATATTTAGAAGGCAATGATGACTATATTTGCATTTAATTAATGTAAAAAATTTTTATTTTTTAAATTTTATGAAATAAATTCACTCTCATTTTTCCTTTCTCAAAAATGACTAAACTCTTTATTGTTTGGTTTCTGGTTTTCTGTTTTGTTTTGTCTTTTGTTTTTTGAGACAGGATCTTGCCCTGTCACCCAAGTTGGAAGGCAGCGATGGGAGCATGGCTTATGGCAGCCTTGGCCTCCTGGGCTCAAATAATCCTCCTGCCTCAGCCTTCAAAGTAGCTGGGACCAGACGTGCATGCCACTATGCCCAGCTAATTTTTTAAAAAATTATTTTTGTAGAGACGGGGTTCTCCCTATGTTGCCCAAGCTGGTCTTGAACTGGGCTCAAGCGATCTGCCGGCCTTGACCTCCCAAAGTGCTGAGATTACAGGCATGAGCCACAGTGGCCAACCCAAACTCTTACTTTATTCCAGGTACATTGCAAGGTGCAGGACCTAAGAGTCCAGTAGAGAAAGCAACCAACCAAACAAATCTCATAGGCGGTTCTGGGCACTATAATAGGATATAGCGGTATGATAAGGGCCCATCCAGGGCAGAGGTATACAACGTGGCAAATCTGCTGGAGCAGCAGGTGTCTGTAGTCAATAAGGAGCTCCTGAAAGGTTTGGAGAGTGCCATGTTTGAGAATGGATGTTCTGGAGATGCTGAGAATAGTAAAATTGGCACTTTAACAATAGAATTTCTGGCAATTGGATGAAAGAGAAAATTTTAAAAAGAAAATTTTTAAAAAATTATTTTTGTAGAGACGGGGGTCTCCCTATATTGCCCCGGCTGGTCTTGAACTGCTGCTCTCAAGCGAGCCTCCAGCCTTGGCCTCCCAAAGTGCTGGGATTACAGGCATAAGCCACCGCGCCCGTCCCAACCTCTTACTTTATTCCCGGTACATTTCAAGGTGCAGGAGCCGAGTCCAGTAGAGAAAGCAAGCAAGCAAACAAATCTCATTGGCGGTTCCAACGTTAGTATTGTTGTTTTGTTGTTGTTATTATTTTGAAGGATAGTTATGTAACAGCAATTTAGTAACCACTTCCTGGCTCCTGAAATGTCATTTGCAGAATCGCAGAAAGACAATTTCGTTGCCCTCCCTTAAGAGTCCATTACCAGGACAATAAACTCCGTTTTTTGAGGGAGTCAGGCGTCATTCTCATATATGTCCAGTAGGTGGAGGCATTGCTGTTCCAGAAAGAAAACTCTTTGCAAACTTGGTCTGATTGCCATTGCCGCTGAGCACCGGAGGGACTGCCATTTACTCCCTTTTGTACCGGGCAGCAGGAAGCAGGCCAGAATTATGCAGTAGAGAGCGCATGGATCTTGGAACCCAACACCATCGTGTCCTAATCAGGACTCCTCCGCCCAGTAGAGTGACCTTGGGCACATTACTTCACCTCTTTGAATCTCAGTTACCTCATCCAAAAAGTGATGGTTTCGTAGGTCCACGATCCCTTATCCACATTTCCAAACTTCCCCACTCTGGAAACCACAAGCATTTCTTAACTCGTGGGGCAGCAAAACCTGCCCTCAACTGACCTGAAGTTATGTATTATCCTACTTAGCGTGAATATTCTTACATTTCACTGCAGAAAGGGTTTATATGTTTGATTACAAGGTGCTCCCCTAGCCCACTGGGGGTTTGATATAATAAAAGGTATATTGGGTCGTGTTACCGTCCTAAAACCTGAGAAAATCCAGAATCCCGAAGCACACCTGGCTGTAGGATAAGAGATTGTAAATCTGAACTACTGACTGTAAAGGGAGGGAGGAGGGAGGAAAGAAGGGAGGGAGGAAGATACTTTAGTGAAATTGATCCTATCTTGTTAGTTTCTCCCCTAGCCATTATCAATAACACACATACTCCTACAAAAGGAGGACTTCCGTTCCAAATACAAGATATTATGTACTTCTCCATTTCGCTCTTTAGGGTTCCCTCCACCATCCACTCGGTTGCACACACCGGAAGGGTGTAAAGGGTGTTATAAGGATGAAAAGAGACACCTTGCCTGAAGCACCTGGGCGGCCCCCAAGGACTCTTCTTTCTCCCACCCAAGCCAATCAGACTTGGGGTCCTGGCAAATCAGAGAAATCCCAGGGGGGAGAACAAAGAATCTCTGTTGATACAGTCACATCATTCATTCATTTGATACATACATATTAAGCACCTACTTAATATGTGCCAGATACTCTGTGATTAATAAGCTTATTGTCTCCTGGTGAGCCTGTGCCATCCCCTGGTAGACTCAGGGATTGTCTTGGGCTCTGCAAATTACTCAGCGCTTTGGGAGGCCAAGACGAGAGGATCACTTGAGCTCAGGAGCTTGAGACCAGCCTGGACAACACGAGGAGGCCTTGTCTCTACAAAAAATTTTAAAAAACTAGCCAGGAGGATTTCTTGAGGCTGGAAGTTCCAGACCAGCTTTGGCAACATAGTGAGACTCCTTTCTACAAAAAAAAATTAAAAATTAGCTGGGTGTGGTGGCGGGCGCCTGTAGTCCCAGCTACTCAGAGGCTGAGGTGGGAGCATTGCTTGAGCCCAGGAGCTCAAGGCTGCACTGAGTCATGACTGTGGCACTGCACTCCAGCCTGGGATACAGACTGAGACCCTGTCTCAAAAAAGAAGGAGGAGGAGGAGGAAGAGTAGGAGGAGGAGGCAACAGCAGGTGCTGCTAAAGGGAAGAGGAAAAACCCATTCGTAGACTCAGTCCATAGCTGTCTTTTCCAGCATCCCTAAACTTTTAATCACATCCTTGATTTTCACTCTGAAGATTTCACCTGTTTAAAACTTCTGCCCTTGGGGAGGGATGTCTGATGGAGGCAGAAGGTGCAATTTGAATGCAGCTCTCACCTGGGCATTTCTTGACTCTCTGGAGTAAATAGCATGAAGGCCTGGGAAACTCACCCTGCTGTCAATTTGATGTCTGCTTTAGATGTACCACCAGTATAATGGAGATCACAACTCTTGGCCCCACCCACTTCGCCATCCCTTTTATGGCTTTTTTCTTCCTCCCCCTCCATGCTCCAGGCAGATCCAAGTTCTTGCAGTTCTTCAAATGTGTCCAACTCTGCTGCCTTCTTTGCCTTTGCACATGCTGTTCCCTTGTCCTAGAACCGCTCCTTCTCTCCTGTTTAATTCCTGTTAGTCCTTCTGCAGAGCCCAGGGCTCAACGGTTCCAGATGCCTTCCCTACCCTTCCTTTCTGTCAGTGCTGGGCCATCCCGTAGGATCCTATACACACTTCCATCACAGCACCACACACACTGTGTTGGGGTCATCAGTATCAGTGTCTCCACCCTGCCCACCACAAACAGGTAGTGGGAGCTCCTTGGGGTCACACCCTGTTCTTTACGTCTTCAGCATCACTGGCCTTGTCCACAAAGGAGGTGCTCAATAAATGTTGGTTGATTACATGAATGATGGTGGAGATCAATATTATTATATTTATGAAAGAGCTCTGAGCTCTTGGGAATATGACCATATTCTACATTGCAGAAAATGACATAAATCTGCGGTCGTTGCAAGAAGAAATCTGAGACTTATTTTAATGTCAGATCCTCGGCCTGCACAACCTATTACTCATCCCTGGGGCAGAGGCTGTGTTTGTGGGAAGCACACCAGGCAGAGAGTCTCAAAGCCTGGGATCCAGCCCACGTCTATCACCAGCCAGCTGTGTGATCATCGAGGGTCACATGTCAGAATCCTCACTTCCCTTATCAGGGCAACAAAGAATCAGAGCCGCTGAACAACTTCTTTCTTGTTCTGATATTCTGTTATTTTATTTTGAGTGCATTGAGCTATGAGTTCACAGAATGCATGATGACATCTAAGCTAACTTGCTAGTTTTAAAAATAGGCCATGTACGTGAATGTGCATTGAAGTGTGCACCAAGACAAGGATTGTGGACAACAATACTGTGGCCAGGGCGGTGGTCAATTGGCAGATTGTCCTGCAAACCCTCTTACCTTTGCAGTTTGATTCCTTTTTTGTCTTCAGAAAGTCCTCTCTTAAAATTCAGATTTTTCTGGGTCCCATTTCATTACCTTAAAATCCTAGGATTTCAAGCTAGAAAGGATTTAGCAAGTAATACTTCAGTTATCCCATCAAAACCTTGCAGGGATTGTTGACAGGCAACTGGGATGAGACAGGCTCTTAGTGGCACCTGGGTAATCAGCCCCAGTGACGCTGCAGACTGTTGATAGGGAGACAGGAAGATACTTAAGTGAAATTGATCCTATCTTGTTAGTTTCTCCTCTAGCCATTATCAGTAACACATGTACTTCTACAAAAGCGGGACTTCCATTCCAGATACAAGGTATTCTGTACTTCCCCACTTCTCTTTCTAGGGATCCCTCCACCATCCACTCAGTTGCACACTCCGAAGACCTGGAAATCATTCTCTCCTTTCCCCGCCTCTAACACGCAGTCCGTCAGCAAATTCAATCCTCTCTTCCTTCAAATATGTCCCCTACCTGCCCGCATATCATCACTGCGACTGCTAAAACTCAGGTGAAAGTCATGTCATCATGTCAGAGCAAATGCAACAGCCCCCTCTCTTGTTCTCTTGCCTCTACTCTTGTTCCCCTAAAGACCATTCTCTAGAGAGCAGTCAGGACCATCATCTCCCGTTGAAAATCCTCCAGTTAGTTTCCACTGCTAGTCCAGCGAGATCCAAACTCCTTACCACATTGGCACAGCCCCTGCCTACCTCTCAACCTCTGTCCGAGGCCCAGGCACCCTGGCTTTTCTGTCCCTCACACAGGCCAAGCATTTTGCTCTTTCAGGGCTTAGAATGTGTTATTACCTCTTTCTCCAGATCTTCATACACACCCCAACCTCTAACACTAGTGGGGTCCAGGAACAAGGGTGGGAATGGAAACCCATAAACCATATCTCCAAGTATTTAAAAGTTATAGATCACTCTAAAACCTATCACATAAAACATGTTCTAGCCTCTTACCTTGTCAAATGCCTTCATAATGACAAAATTGAAAAATATGTGTAAACACATGGTTTTGATGACTACGAGTTAGCAAAATACAAAAGAAAATTAAATGTATTACTGTGCATATTTAACTGTTCTATTGACTGGTTGGTGATATTTGAATGAGTAATAAAATAGAGACATATATATTATCTATGACTTCTATGTTTATTCCACAGTTTTTTTGTTTCATTTCAATGTAATCACTAATATAATCATTTTCAAATGTTTTCAATATACACATTTCAAATGTGTTCAATATAACACATTTCAAATGTGTTATATTGAGATGAATGATATAAAATATTTTTTAAAATGCTATTGTCCTCAAAGTGTAAAAAATTTAAATATACTATCATTAAAATATAACTGAAAGTAAATATTTGAAAATTAAAATGGTTTTCATATATCATTTCAAAAAAGTTGTTTTTCTCAGGTATTCAAAATTATTTATAATTAAACAATTATATGTTCTAATCAGTGCATATGAAAACTTTAAATTACAATTATTTAAATAAATCTGAAAAATTCTTTTGGAAAATCTAGCTAAACTATATTAGATATTCTTATCTTTTAAAAAAATTCTCAGGCTAAGCATGGTGACTCACACCTATAATCCCAGCACTTTGAGAGGCAGAGGCAGGAGGATCACTTGAGTCCAGGAGTTCAAGAATACCCTGGGCAACATAGTGAGATAGTGAGACCCCATCTCTACAAAAATTAAAAAAAAATTAGCTGAGTGTGGTGGTGCACACTTGTAGTCCCAGCTACTAGGGAAGCTGAGTGGGAGGATCACTTGAGCCCAGGAGATCAAGTCTGCAGTAAGCTGCGATCATGCCACTGCACTCCAGCCTAGGAACAGAGTGAGACCCTGTCTCTTAAAAAAAAAAAAAAAAAAGAAAAAAAAAAAAAAAAAAGGTTGGCAGGGCACAGTGGCTCATGCCTGTAATCCTAGCACTTTGGGAAGCTGAGGCAGGAGGATCACTTGAGCCCAAAAGTTTGAGACCAGCCTGGACAACATAGTGAGACTCTGTCTCCACAAAATATTAAAAAGTAACTAGGTGTGGTGACGCATGCCTGTGGTCCCAGCTACTGGGGAGGCTGAGGGGGGAGGATTACTTGAGCCCAGGAGGTCAAGGCTGCAGTGAGTCATGATTGTGCCATTGCACTCCAGCATGGGCAACATAAGAAGACCCTCTCTCAAAACAAACAAACAAAAGAGAAAACGTGTCTCAATTTTGGTGTTCAGTGCTGTCAAGGTAAAGAATTGGTATGCTTTGAGCATCTTACATCTAAACCAACATACATACACATTTAAGAGAAATGTGAATTACTTGACATTGCAAATGTTCCTCATCCATCATGTGCAAACGTCCCAAATACCTCTTTAATCCATGAGCATCTCCAGAACACAAAGAAAGAGAAGAAAAAGATAGATGCTCAGACCTCTGGGAAACAATTCTTCTTTGTGCAATAATCTAGTGCTCTGATGCTGTTTTGAGAAAGGTTTGAACAAATTAGTTAATTTGTCCTTTCTCTCACCTAAGCACTTTCGCCACACAAATTCTTTCCAGCACCACCCACAACCTTGACGGCATTAGGACAAGGTGGTGGAGAAGCGTTTCCCTGGAGTCTGAACCGTGTTAAATAATCAGAGTGGTTGGGGTCCTCTAAATCCCCAGGCCCAGGACAGGGGCCCCTATTGCCCTGTTCCAAGGGTAGTTCGTTCTTTCATGCCTCCTGGGTACCTCCTTATAGAAAGGCCTTCTCTGACCACCCTGAATAACTGATGTGGCATCCATACTGCCCCACCCCAACCATTCTGTGTCCCCTTGTCCCATATGATCTTTTCATAGCAATTTACACCATCTGAAATCACATCTTTCTCTACCCACCATGGACCTCATCATATGCATAAGCCCTCAGTGCCTATTTGTTAATGATTGGACATCTCTGACCATCAGATTCCAGAGGTGCCTCAGCAATGGACGTTTATTTGTGTGATGGTTTAACACACAGTGTCTCCTCATCCATGCTTTCGTGAGATTCCCATGACCTGTGAAGAACAAAGGGCATGCCTGGGGCTCAGAGAAGTTATGAGGTTTGTCACTGTGAGCAAATGGTAGAGCTAAAGCTAACCACACAATTAGGACTCTTTCCCCTAGACCCCTAGAGTGAAGAAGGAGCCTTAAGGGTTTATGGTGCAGCCTCCAAATACACACCCATAGTGAGAGGCTGCACACAATTCTGCCCCTAGAGGGCAATGGCTGCACACACATGGACATCGGACACATTTGGACCACTAGCTGGTTAGTGATGGGTGTCCACGTCTTCACCTAGTTTTTGTTTGTTTGTTTTGTTTTGTTTTTTGAGACAGAATCTCACTCTGTCGCCTAGGCTGGAGTGCTGTGCCACGATCTCGGCTCACTGCAACCTCCGCCTCCCGGATTCAAGCGATTCTCCTGCCTCAGCCTCCCAAGTAGCTGGGACTACAGGTGCGTGCCACCATGCCCAGCTAATTTTTTGTATTTTTAGTAGAGACGGGGTTTCACCATATTAGCCAGGATGGTCTCGATCTCCTGACCTTGTGATCTGCCTGGCTCAGCCTCCCAAAGTGCTGGGATTACAGGCGTGAGCCAGTGCACCCAGCCAACTTCACCTAGATTTTAGAAGACCCTGGAGACATTCTGATTATACCAAGACAAGAATACAGGTCCATAGACCTTACTGGCCTGGTGTGTTTCCAGGAAGTCTGGAACTTCCTGGGTGGAGCTCCTGCTTTTACCCTGACTTCTTCCAAGGAGAAAGCTAGAACTCGAGCCCAGTTCAACTCTGTGTGTTCCTTTCTGCCCTTGGATACCTTCCTACCAGTCTTGCTCAATTTGGGCACTCCTGACATTTTGGGCTGGAAATTTTCGTTGCTGTTGGGGGCTGTCCTGTGCATTGTGAGGGGCTGTCCAGAATCCCCGGCCTCTACACCGAATTGCTAGCAGTCCTCACTCCGTGTCTCAGCGGTGACAACAGAAAATGTCTACAAACATTGCCAAATGTTTGGGGGAGGTAGAGGGAGAAGGTAACAACATTGGCCTGGTTTGAGAGCCACTAAACCAAACCAGCCATGGAATAGATGCCATGGAGTCTAGCCGTGAACTGTTGTCCAGGAGGCAGCTCGGGAGGGATTCACAAATGTTCCCAGCACAAGATCTTGCGATTTCTGTGTAAACTTTTCTTTCAGTGATATTTAATTTTTTTATCATCTCCAAATGGTAATCATTTGCAAATTAATTGGTGTTTATCCTCCTGGCTACAAACTCTAAACAGAGTGCAGGGGCTTTTTTGTTTTGTTTTGTTTTGGTGTGTGTGTGTGTGTGTGTGTGTGTGTGTGTGTGTGTGTTTTCTGGTCTGCTACGGTTCTCAGTCCCTCAGAACCATTTATTTCCTTTTATTGTTGTTTTCTTCACTTGGCTTCCCCCCTCCACCAGACAGGCTTAATAACTGGCAATCATCACATCGCAGGGCAAAGCAGTCGGCAGCCACCCCCGCAACAGGCGAATCAGAGCCTGAATGCTCTGGAACTATTGCCTCTTTTGTGTTTCCAAGCAGACTCCAGTTTTGTCTCTTGACTATCCCTGAATAAAGAGAATCTTAAAACATCATGTGGCTGCAAATGGCTTCACATAAGCTGGAAGGAGCAATAAACAGGAAGTCCACGGCAAAAGAGAAATAAAAATGATCAGTCAATTAGGCTGTGAGAATGACTTCACTGAGCGCCCCCCTACCCCCACCTCCAAGGCATCTTTGGGGGAAACTGGGCTGCATTAATCAGGCCTGGGCAGGCAGGCCCCAGAGCAGAGCTGCCAGGAGGGAAGACCTGCAGTGAGCCAGCGAGGGGGAGTGAGTGCCACATCACTTCCAGAGCCAAAGATCTGCCAGGAGGGGCAGGACAATGTGGCCCACATGCCGCGAGCAAATCATCCAGCCAAGTTGCAAAACTTACATGACACTCTTTTATCCTGTCCTGGGGTGGGATGAGAGGCCCCACGATGAAGAATGAACACAATTGCCCCGGCACTCCAGCCCACACCTGGCTGCTCTGGTGACACTCTGGACTCTCACATTCAGACAGGACCCCCCACAGTGTTCTTGAGCCATCTCAGCCCCGAGAGTCCCATGTCTAGGGAACCTGCTGCCCTTCCCAGCCACCACCAGTGCCTATGGCTTACATGCCTGGGTACCCTGACCCAGCGATGCCCCTCCAGAGCAGGAATCATCACGATAAGTTAGGCCCGGCTCCACCCTACCCAGGAGGCCTTCCTGAAAACAGCATCACAGAGAACTTGGAGGATGACATAGCTACTGCTTTGATGTCGGGCTTAGAGAGAAAGGATGCCTCCTAAAGCAGAGAGAGAGGAGAGAAAGAGATAATCAGCCTCTTGGTGTCTCATTTCATGAAGAGGATCAGATTGTACAAACGGGGAGTTAAATAAAAAAGGATGTAAGAGAAGGTTCAAACTAATTCGAGGTCAGAAAAGTGAGAAACATATTTTTAGTTTCTAAGACCACCTAAAGAAGGCAGGGTAGGCCAGGCGTGGTGGCTCACTCCTGTAATCCCAGCATTTGGGGAGGCTGAGGCGGGAGGATTGCCTGAGCTCAGGAGTTTGAGACCAGCCTGGGCAACAAGGTGGAACCACATCTCTTAAAAAAAAAAAAAAATGCAAGGTATGCCACATATAGAATATTATGATTTAAAAGTAGCTCCCTCTCCAATCCTAGTTCCTCTAGTCCATCTTATTTTATTTATTTATTTATTTATTTAAGAATGAGTTTCGCTCTTGTTGCCCAGGCTGGAGTGCAGTGGCTCCATCTCAGCTCACTGCAACCTCCGCCTTCTGGATTCAAGCGATTCTTCTGCCTCAGCCTCCCAAGTAGCTGGGACTACAGGCACCCACCACTATGCCTGGCTAATTTTTGCATTTTTAGTAGAGACGGGGTTTCACCGTGTTGGTCAGGCTGGTCTTGAACTCTTGACCTCAGGTGATCCACCCACCTCAGCCTCCCAAAGTGTTGGGATTATAGGCATAAGTCCACACCCGGCCTAGCCCATCTTATTTTATTGTGGCTACACTGCAAATCCATTCTGGAAGTGGCCAGGGTCATGTCTCTATACTAGGGGTTCAGCTGCGGATAGTGGGGAGCATTTTCAAGGAGGCCTGAGAGAAGGCAGGTGTTATGCACGATGCAAAACAGCAGGGTGATGGCAGAGCTCTGACCTCGATGCTCCTGAACTAGAGGTGGTCGTTAGGACTAGGTTGTTTTCCAACAGCTGACACCCCTGTGATTGGACCAAAGAGTTAGATATTTTAACCCAGTGTAAAGGTGGTGAATCTCCAGCCTCTGTTTAAGCAATGGCCCATCTTCCTGGAAACATTCTTGCTCTCTGAGCCCTGGGATCTTGGAAGAGAACCACTTGCTGGAAGTGGCCATTGCTGCTCCACCACTGTAGAAAAATCTCCTGCCCAGGTGCCCAGGCTTCTCTGTTTCATCAGCCGCTGCAAGATTCTCCATCACCTCCCTTAAGCAGACCCAGCAGGAATCCAGCCATTGCAAGCCTATCACTTTTCAACAACGTGGACACTTACGTGGTAAGACTAGATCCATGTTATGCTGGAGTGAGGAGAGGCTCAGTAAAACTTCCTATCTCCTGGAGAAGCTGTGTGCTGAGAACTGACCCAGCCAGTTGTCCTGGACAGTAAGTGAATCAATCGGTAGAAGCTTCTGCTATGCACCTGGGCTGTGCGTTCAGTACTGTAGTTTACACGGAAGAAGCCAAGAAGGATGTGGTCCTGCCGTCCATGAAGTTGCACCCTAGTCTAACTCACAAGACTAACGAACATGTGGGCTGAGATCATACGATAAGGCTGTATGACCATTCTGGCCTTCGGTAAACTCAAGCCTGAACATTTAGGTAAAGCTATGGCGCTTCGTTAAATAATACTGCACATTGTTATTTAACTTTTCTTCTATGTCTTGTACCACCATAAGGTCATAAATTCCTCTAGAGTAGGAAGCACAACTTACCCTTTTTAGGGTCTCATGCATCCCCCCCACCCCCTACAGCTTCTAGCACAGTGCTATACACACAGGTGCTTGCGATGTTGTTACTGGATGCTCTGGTGAGTATAATTGCGTGAAACACAATAGAATTGCAATAGGAGTTTGTGTATGGGAGTAATCTGGGTGGGCTGGGGTAGTTGGAGAGGCAAGCTTCCCTGGAACTGCAAAGGGCAATTGACAGTAAAAATACCACAATTTTTTTTTCTTTTCCTTTTGAAAGTAGTGATTAAAGATAACATTTAAAAAACTGTAAAAGTGTACATATTCATTATAGAAATGTGTCAAATGAAGAAAAATATAAAGAAGGAGATTCAAATCATGGGTAATTTCATTCCCAGACATAAGTGAGCCCACAGAATACATAATTATCAACTGTAACAAGTGCTGTGAAGAAAGAGACAAGCAAGAGAATAAATCTGAGAGACCTGATCTAGAATAGAGGAGGCCTCTCGCAGGATGCAACATTGAAGCTGAGACCTGAAGGATGAGCAGGGCTGAGGTGGATGAAGAGAGAGAGAAGCACATAACCGGTGTGTTAAAGGATGCATTTCTTTAAGAGGCTAATTACGCCTGTACTCTCAGCACTTTGGGAGGCCGAGGTGGGCAGATTGCTTAAACCCAGGAGTTTGGGACCAGCCTGGGCAACATGGAGAAACCCCATCTTTACAAACACACACACACACACACACACACACACACACACACAAATATTAGCTGGGCCTGGTGGCATGCACCTATAAGTCCTAGCTACTCAGGAGGCTGGAGTAGGAGGATCACTTGAGCCTGGGAGGTCAAGGCTGCAGGGAGCCATGATTGCACCATTGCACTCCAGCCTGGGCCACAGAGTGAGACCCTCAAAAAAAAAAAAAAAAAAAAACCAAGTGAATCATGATAAGATGAACATCTGTCAAAGATTTTATTTAATCTTTAACCTCTTTAACCTCATTAATGAATGAGGGAAACATTAAGATCTTACAACTGGTTCAAAGGCTAACTCAAAGTACCGCACTTACATAGGTCAATCAAGAATGCTGAAATGAACACGTCAAAGATTCCAAATTCGGTGGATGAAGGTTAGTTGTCCCTCCGCTAGATAGAATGTATCGACATATGGAAAATAATCCTTACATTGCTCTTAGTCATCTACAACTTGCAGAGTTGTCTCTAGCTCAGAAAACGAAAGATGGAGATGACTAGGAAGAGTAAGTCAGAATGCCTACAAATTCTTCCCCTATTTCAAAGCCTTTCACAGTTTGTCCTGATGTGTGCAAATGTCCTGTGAAGGAGGAAAGACCTTAAGAGAAATGAAAGAAGAGGAGGTTGCTGGGGTATAATGAGCCAAGAAGAGAGTGGTTGAGATAGGATTCATGGTGTACGTTCCTATTTGTGGTGTGTGTGTGTGTGTGTGTGTGTGTGTGTGTGTCAAGGTAAAACTTATTTCTTCTTCTTTATTTATTTATTGAGACAGAGTCTCGCTTTGTTGCCCAGGCTGGAGTGCAGTGGTGCAATCTCGGTTCACTACAACCTCTACCTCCAGGGTTCAAGCAGTTCTCCTGCCTCAGCCTCCTGAGTACCTAAGATTACAGGTGCCTGCTAACACTCCTGGCTAATTTTTTTTTTTCTTTAGTAGAGACAGGGTTTCACTATATGTTGGCCAGGCTGGTCTTGAACTCCTGACCTCAAGTGATCCACCCACCTCAGCCTCCCAAAGTGCTGGGATTACAGGCATGAACCACCATGCCCAGCTTCTTCTTCTTTTTTTTTTTTTTTTTTTTTAGACCTAACTTTTTTAGGGCAGTTTTAGGTTCACAGCAAAATTGAGTGGAAGGTACAGAGATTTCCCATATACCCACTGACCCCACATGCACAGCCTCCCCATTATCCACGTCCCTCACCAGAGGGGCATATTTGTTACAACTGATGAACCTACACTAACATATCATTATAATTCAAATAGTGTAATTTACATTAGGGTTCACTGTTGGTATTGTATATTCTGTTTAACTTTTATTATACATTGGAGAAGAAGGGAATGACCTAATGCTAACAGACTCAGCAGAAAAACCCAGCAAGGCCTGTCTGCCTAGATTCTTCTTGGCCTCTCTGTGCAGAGTGCCTTCCTTCTGGGTATGGGGCAGGACACTGCTGGAATGGGGGTCTGATGACCTACAGCCAAACCAGGTAGGTCAGATTTTCTTTCTTTCTTTTTCTTTTTTCTTTTCTTTTTTTTTTTTTTTGAGATGAAGTTTTACTCTTGTTGCTTAGGCTGGAGTGCAATGGCGTGGTCCTGGCTCACTGCAACCTCCACCTCCTCGGTTCAAGTGATCCTCCTGCCTCAGGCTCCCGAGTAGCTGGGATTACAGGCACCTGCCACCATGCCCAGCTAATTTTTGTATTTTTAGTAGAGATGGGGTTTCACCATGTTTGCCAGGCTGGTCTCCAACTCCTGAGCTCAAGTGATCTGCCCACCTCGGCCTCCCAAAGTGCTGGGATTATGGGTGTGAGCCACCGCGCCTGGCCAGATTATTTCTTTAGGGCCAATTTTTACACAGAAGGCGGAGGGAAAGTTAGAGAGTAATATTTTAGGTTTTATGGCTGGTTTGGGGGAAAGTGGTTAGGGTTTCTAAGACCTGCCAGGGCTTTGTCAAATGTAGGATGACATAATATATCCCTCATTGTATTATCATACAGAGTGTTTCCACTGCCCTAAAAATCCTCTATGTTCTGCCTATTCACTCCTCTCTCCCTTGTCTTTTTTTTTTTCGCTTAACAATATAGGATAAACATTTTCTCATACCATCAAATATCCTTTTGAAGCCCAATTGTGAAAGGCTGCACCATTCCCTTGCAGTGGACACACCGTAATGTATTAACTAAGGCCCTCAGTCCTCTTCATTTAAGTTGTTCCTAGTTGAGATTCAGACACATTAGTCTTTGTTTTCATGAATCTCTGATGATTTCCCTAGGATAGATTTCTCTAAGTGGAATGTCTATTCTAAAAGTGTTGATTAGCAAAAACTGCTTTCAAATGAAGTACTTTAGGAAAATATTGAGGTATGGAGAGTTAGCATTTCTGAGAGAGAGAGAGAGCATGCAGTGGGGCAGTTTTGGAGTCTGGATGTGTAGATTGGAAGAGGTGGGGGAGTAGAAGACGACTCAGGGTATTGGGCTTGGGTTTTCCTCAGAGACAATGGGACATAGGCATATTTGGAAGAGGAACTAATTTGAGGGAAGAAAAGTTTATTCAGAGACATGAAGGATTTGGGTTATTGGGGCTCAGAAAACAATGCTTCAAAATGAAGGCCTCAGAAGCAAAAGTTTTTCTCTAATCTTCTCTTGCCCTCCTGTCTCTCAGTCCCATCCTCCCTTGAGACTAGCCAGAGACACTAGAATCTCTCTTCCCCAAGGCAGGTCTTAGAAACCAGAACACCTTCCCCCCAAAGCAAGCCATAAAAACTAAAAATATTACTCTATAACTTTCCATTTGCCTTCTGTTTAAAAATTTGCCATAAGGAAATTTTCTGACCTCCCTGATTGGACTGTAGGTCATAGGACCCCCTTTCCAGAGAGGGTCCTGCCCCACACCCAGAAGGAAGGAGTGCTGCTCAGAGAGGCCAAGAAGAATCTAGACAGACAGTCCTTGCTGGGTGTCTCCACTCTGTCTATCAGCATTAGATGGTTCCCTTTTTGTCCAATCATATTTCTACAGGACTATCCATACTTTGTTGAACCTCAGCATAAAAAAGGACAATTTCCCCTGCATCTTTGGGTCTTCATTCCGAAGGCATACACATTTAATCTGCCTTTTGTGAGCTGATTTTTCAGCAAAACTTTCGAGGGCCAAGGGGAACAAGGGAGCACCTAGGGGCACAGGGGCAGAGTCTGGGCTGGAGAAGTGTATGAGTCCATTTTCACACTGCTATAAAGAACTTCCCAAGACTGGATAATTTATGAAGGAAAGAGGTTTATTTGATTCACAGTGCAGCATGGCTGGGGAGGCCTCAGGAAATTTACAATCGTAGTGGAAGGTGAAGCAGGCATGTCTTATATGGTGGCAGGTGAGAGAGAGCAAATGCGTGCATAGGAGGAATTGTCAAACACTTATAAAACCATCAAATCTCATGAGAACTCACTCACTATCAAGAGAACAGAATGGGGAAAGCTGCCCCCATGATCCAATCACTTCCCACCAGGTCCTGCCCTTGACACATGGGGATTATGGGAATTACAATTCAAGATGAGATTTGGGTAGGGACACAGAGCCAAACCATATAAAGAGGTAAATTTGGGAGTCATAGCAAAGATCTTCTAGTTAAAACCATGACAGGAGCTGTCTAGGGGAAAGAGGGCCCCAGGGTGATCAGAGCCCTGCAGAAGAGCCATGCTCAGGGGCACATTTGGAAGACACAGCAAATAGGTAAACAGGGGAGAAGAAGGTGGGAAAGTGCCTTGGGAAGGCTGGGTCATTAACAACGTCAAGTACTGCCCTGAGGTCAGCAAGGCTGAGGACTGGGGGGAAAACCATTGTGTTTGGCCAGAAGAAAGTCCTGGCAACCTCCAGCGAGTGCAGTTTCAATAGAATTGTGGGGGTGGAAGTCCGCGGTTTAGGGAACAGTAGATGGAGGCATTGAGTGTCAGCCGCAATGTGGAGGATTTTGGCAGCCAAAGGAAGCGGGAAGTCTGGAAATTAGCTAAAAAAGAGGAGAGTGGAGCATTGTATTTTGTGAGTGTGTGTCTTGTTCCTATTCCAAGCCAGCAGCTTCGGTTGGCTTTTCCACATCCCCTACCACAGTTTCCTCAGCTTATTTTTCAATCCTAAATATTTTTTCAATCTCAGAAGAGATTACATGGCTTCATAGGACCAGCCCTTCACAGAGAGCCTGGCACATAGGAAGTGCTCACTAAGCATTAGCTATTGTCATCATTTTTTATTAATTAACAGACCTTAAGGGCTGGGCATGGTGGCTCACACCTGTAATGTCAACACTTTGGGAGGCCAAGGCAGGTGAATTGCTTGAGCTCAGGAGTTCAAGACCAGCCTGGGCAACATAGCGAGGCCCCATCTTTACAAAAAATAAAAAAATTAGCTGGGCATAGTGCTGCATACTTGTAGTCCCAACTATTTGGGAAGCTGAGGCAGGAGAGCTGCTTGAGCCCAGGAGGTCAAAGCTTTAGTGAGCTATGATCACATCACTGCACTCCAGCCTGGGCGACAGAATGAGACCCTGTCCCTGCTCCCCCTCTCAACAAAAAGAGTCCTTAAGAACAAAATATACAAACAAGAAGGACAGACATGGGGTAGGTAGAGTGAAAGTGGTAATGAGGTAAAAGAGGAGGGCGCTGTCTTTAGCAGGGAATAATTGAAGCACAAAAGCCTGGTTCATCTTTTCTTGGCCTTCATCGTGGATCTACTGTGGACTGCATCTTCTATGTAAGATGCACTAAAGGAGCCTGCCTTTTGTCAGTTTGCATGTTGATTTGAGACTCTTGTCCAAGATTTCTTTCTGCATTTTCATTCATTGCTTTGAAGTCAGTCTGAGTTTTAGTCTGGTCCTGCCCCTTGGGACTGCAGGAGGGGACAAAGGGGGAACTCCCTGGAGTTCGAGATTTGGGAAGAATGTGCAGAGGGAAAACGAGCAAATGCCAAATGTGCCGGCACTGCCAGCAGACGCAAGTGAGGGATGGGGGCGCCTGATAGCCCACATCTCCAGGAGCAGATTGTGAATGAAATCACAAGTATTCATCCGCAGGGAGGATCTGGGCAGGAGCAAAAGCCCAGAAGTTTCTGTTTGTGTGGCAAGATAGAGAAACAGTGTGGGCTGGGAAACAGAGGGGCAGGTCCTGCCTTTTCTGTAGCAAAATGACAATTACCCTATCTTTCAGCAGGCTGTGCAGAAAGAGGCAATTCGTTTATGCTGTCTGTAATTCTGTTGGCCTTCCCCCTACCCCGCCTCACATCCTGGTTAGAAGGCAAATAAGTCACTAACGTCCAGACAACCTAGTTTAAAGCTTCGATCATTTAAATTGTCACTTTGGGTAGTGTCCGGTATCTGATAAGATTAAAATGCTCCACCTTGCAGCCTTTAGCTCTGCTTACTTCTCACCCTAAGATACTACTTCTCACCCCTGTCTGGGTACACAAAGAAAGAGATGTGTGTGGGTCACACAGGACGGTGGCGGGGTGGGGGCGTCTCGGACACATCCTCAGCATTCTTTATGTTCAGGGGCTTCCTGTGTCTACCTGGTGACTACTTGCCTGGCATTCTAAGGTGGCATAAAGGCTATTTAATGTGTACTCTCTCAGCTTGACCACAGCGCAAAGTAATACACTGATGTGGCTTCACCGTGACTTTCCTGTTGCTGTCTGCCTCTCTGAAACTGACATTAGGTCCCTATGTGGCAATTCCTCCCTGCGGCCCTGGCTATCTAGCCACCCTTCCCCAAGGTAATTCTTATCTTTCTCCCGTCGGCAAGCCTGGCTGCATTTCTTTTTAAGGAGCAGAAGTCCTGCCTTTGCAAAAGCTGACCGTCTCATTGCTTGATTTCATAACTGGGCTAAATGTTACCATGGGGGAGAAAATCTACCATTAAGGCTACCCGTACAAAGAGACATGAGCCCCCTGAATTCCTCTGCGTTGACTGATGTGTCAGATCCAAAGTGTTTGGAGTAACCCGTTGTTCTGGCATCCAGTGGAGAGGGCTTTCTTAGCCAGGACTGAAAGCTTGAGAGGCCTTTTATTTCAAACCCTCTAAACTCCCTGCTCAATGAGTATGGAAAGTGTTGCATGTGGAAATCACCAGGGCGACTAGGGGAAATGTTGCCAAAAGAGAAAGTTTCCAGTTCCTTGCTTTCAAAAGTGTGCACTGTGCCATATGTTGTGAGGTAATACAGATGCTCTGAATGGGGGCGCCACAGCCAAGGAAAGCAAATACAGTTCTAGTCCCTAATCCCGGGGCCAACGCAGAACTACTAAGAAAGAGTGAAAGACCAGGCTGCTAGGAACCCAAGCAGTGCAAAATGGAAGGAAGCTGCCCTGGACCCAGAGCTTCATTTTGTTTAGGAGGAGAAAATGAGCTTGAAAGTGTCCCTGAAGCAGCAGTGTTCACCTTAACAGATACCATCTGGAAATCAAAACTCAGAGTTTGTTTTTACAGATTTGTACTGAAAACCTGCTCCAGCCAGGGAACCTCACATCTCAGAAGTCTCCAGCAGGGCACTGAGATGTAAACAATCATTTAGCAAAATCCGGAGTCAAAATGACAGACGAAGGCTGTTGTCTTCTCTTTATGTAAATCAAGAGGTGAGGTCGGATGTGACCAAGTGCATGGAGATGTTACAGTTTGTAGTGGGGCATTTGAAGCAATTTTTTTCCTTTTTAATTTTTCTGGGTACATGGTAGGTGTATATATTTATGGGGTATATGAGATGTTTTGATACAGCCGTGCAATGTGTAATAATCACATTGGGGTAAATGGGGTATCTGTCACCTCAAGCATTTGTCATTTCTTTCCTTCTTTTCTTTTCTTTTTTTTTTTTTTTTTGAGACAAAGTCTCACTCTGTCACCCAGGCTGGAGTTCAGTGACGCAATCTCAGCTCACTGCAACCTTCACCTCCTGGATTCAAGCGATTCTCCTGCCTCAGCCTCTCTAGTAGCTGAGATTACAGGCGCCTGCCACCACGCCTGGCTAATTTTTTGTATTTTTAGGAGAGACGGGGTTTCACTATGTTGGCCCGGCTGGTCTCGAACTCCTGACCTCAAGTGATCCACCCGCCTTGGCCTCCCAAAGTGCAGGGATTACAGGCGTGAGCCATCACACCTGGCCGCATTTATCATTTCTTTGTGTTACAAACATTACAATTACACTCTTTTAGTTATTCTTTAAATGTACAATACATTGTTGACTGCAGTCATCCTGTTGTGCTATCAAATACTGGATCGTATTCATTTCTTTTACCTATACTTTTTACCCATTAATCATACCCACTCCCCTGCACCCTGCCTCCATTTTAAGTAATTTTTAACAGCCTCAGAGACAGGCAAAATGTATCTTCAGGACTCTTCATTCCCCTCAAGTATCTTGGGTCCTCATTCTGGTCCCCTATTTAATCACCCTCTCTGAATCCCCTTCCCCCGATATTACCTTTCCTAGGGGATAATGGTTCAATGGAGGATAATGGTTTCATGGGTTTGTTAGTCTCTCTCCCTATCTACCCTCTCCCCATATCTGCATTTTAACCGGGCTTTCTGGTGACAATACTGTGCCTCTAGAGGAACTGTCTGAATTGTGGGGATTTGAGGCAGCAACTTGGCAGGCTGTTGGGGGGATAAGAGGGTTGCATTTAGGGAGCGGGTATACCTCTCATGTCCCCATTCTGCAGACAGTCACCTACACATGAGCATTCCCTGCTGAGAAGCTGGCTGGAGCTTCCTTTGGCTGCGCCTCCCATCTCCTGCCATAGTCTGGCAGGCATGAGCAGGAACGTGGGCAAAAGCCTTGCTTTCCTGTTCGGAGCAGAGCATTAACTGTTCTGTGTTGTTGGCTGAGAACAATTAGTGCAGGTTTCTCTGGGTAAGTGGGTGAAACAGGCCCTGTGCATAATTCTACGTGCTCACCCCTTGCCTGCATGTGACCATTTTCAAACAAATTTCCCATCCAGAAGTGCTCAGCTTCTCAGAGAGCCCCCATGCCTGGCTTCTTTCTCTGGCCCTCCACCGAGCTGGGACGCAGCTGGATTGCAATTCCATGGCCGTCCACTTCCTGCTGCTCCACGCTAGACTGTGGTCATCCCCGTGCTAAGGAAGGTCACGGGCTTGTTAATTAGCTGGAAAGCAAAGACAGACAGGATACAAATGTTCCTAGAAAGAAACTAGCATAGTGTGACGTCAGTACTGTTTTCAACTTTTAGCTGCTACCCTTTCCTGCTTCCTGAGGACATTTCAACATGCCTTCGAGCACAATTAAAGTGAACTGCCAAGGTTAAGCGAGGTATGGGCCTCAGAGCCACAATGCACTGATTTTTCTTTTGGCTTCTCAAAGGGAAGATATGTGAAACCACAGTGGGGAACACAGATCTCCTAGTTTTATTTTTATTTGCATGCAACATATATTTGCATGATCCTTTATTCTTGACAGTTTTGCATTCATAATTTCATTTGAAGTTTTACCAGAATCATTTTAGGTAAGGTGGGCATTTATTTTTCCCTGTCTCATCAGAATGAGATATTTGAGTTTAGAGAGCTGCTACAGGTAGTAGTGACCAAGGTAGGACTAATCCTAGGTTTCCTGGCTTCTAGACAGGATTTCCATTGCATCCGATTGCCTTTCATTACAGAACCCAGAAAGAGCTGTGGGTTGGTCAAAATCTATCAAATCTGTTCAAGTGGAAATATGCTTTTGTTTTTTTCGTCTCTCCAGCTTTCCCTCCTTAGGGAATCTCCCAGCCCCCAATTCTATAATACTACTCACTTAGTTTGGCTATGGTGAAACCCACCTTGTCCTCTACTGAAGATATGGAACTAAGACCTTGCCAGTCAGTCTTCCATGATCCCGGCCACTGCAATTGGCTCAGGTATGGGCACATGACCTAAGCTGGCCAATCAGTTTTCTTGGGCCTTTTGTTAAAGCTTTTCTCTTTCTCTAGGACGTTGCTGCCATGAAGTAAGAGTCTGTCTGGAAATGAAGGCAAGCAGAGGCAACAAAGCTGAGACATGGAGACAGAGAGAGTCCTGATGTTATTATTTGAACCATTGAGTCCAGCTGTGCCTGAAACTCTTCAGTGAGCCAAGAAATTCCTTTTTGGCTTAAGCCAATTGGAGTCATGTTTGTGACACTTGCAAATGAAAGGAATTATTGACTAATAAAACTGCCATTTCTCTCTCTCCAAGAATTAGGAAATACTTCTTTAAAACTGTTTATTTGCAGTATGCTTTATTCCTTCCCACAAAAAAAGAGGAAGCTTATAAAAGTAAATATGAAAAATAGGCACAAAGGGTGTATAATACATGAAATACATGTGTATATGTTTAGCACAGTCTTTATATTAAGTTGACTAAAATTATTATTATTATTATTTTTGCGACAGAGTTTCACTCTTGTCATCCAGGCTGGAGTTCAATGGCGTGATCCCTGCTCACTGCAACCTCCACCTCGTGGGTTCAAGTGATTGTCCAGCTTCGGCCTCCCGAGTAGCTGGAATTACAGGTGCCCGCCACCACCAGCCCAGTTAATTTTTGTATTTTTGGTAGACATGAGGTTTCACCATGTAGGCCAGGCTGGTCTTGAATTCCTGACCTCAGGTGATCTGCCTACCTTGGCCTCCCAAAGTGCTGGGATTACAGGCGTGAGTCACTGAACCTGGCCCAAAAATTATTTTTTAAGTTACAATACGAACTATTGCTGAGGGTGCTGGGTAATTAACATTGTTGGAGAAATTATAAACTGGTGCAAACCTTCTGGAGATAAATTTGACAATGCTTATTCATAGCCATTGTTTGTCTATAATCAATCATTCTTCTTTTAGGAATGCATCCAAAAGAAATAATTACATAAATAAGGAGATATACAAAGATTTAGCTATGAGAATGATTGTTATAATCACCAGAAGTTGGAAAACAGCCTGAATATCCAATGATATAAAAACAAAATTGGCGGGGTGTAGTGGCTCAGGCCTGTAATCCCAACACTTTGGAAGGCCGAGGAGGGCAGATCACAAGGTCAGGAGATGGAGACCATCCTGGCTAAGATGGTGAAACCACATCTCTACTAAAAATACAAAAAATTAGCCAGGCCTGGTGGTGGGTGCCTGTAGTCCCAGCTACTCGGGAGGCTGAGGCAGGAGAATGGCGTGAACCCGGGAGGCGGAGCTGGCAGTGAGCCGAGATGGTGCCACTGCACTCCAGCCTGGGCGACAGAGAGAGACTCTGACTCCAAAAAAAAAAAAAAAAAAAAAATTATCTGTCCACCAATTGGAATACCATGTATTTATTAAAATAATGATGTGGACTTTTATTTACTGACTTGGAATAATATTCATATATTGTGAATTGGCTTTGGACTAATACATTTAAATTCTCCCTAGGCTGACTGGGCACGGTGGTCCGTGCCTGTAATCCCAGCACTTTGGGAGGCTGAGACGGGTGGATCACTTGAGATCAGGAATTTGAGACCAGCCTGGCCAAGATAGTGAAACCCCATCTCTACAAAAATACAAAAATTAGCCAGGCGTGGTGGCATGCACCTGTAATCCCAGCTACTCAGGAGGCTGAGGCAGGATAATCGCTTGAACCCGGGAGGTGGAGGTTGCAGTGAGCCGAAATTGCACCACTGCACTCCAGCGTGGGTGACAGAGTGAGACACTGTCTCAATAAAATAAAATAAAATAATAAAATAAAATAAAATAAAATAATAAATTCTCCCTAGGCTGCAGCAAGAATCAAATGAATCACTCTTAACCCCATGCCAAACAAACAAACAAAAAAACCCTACTTATTGGTTGGGGGCCTTAAAAAGAGAGATGTATAGAAGTGGCAAAAATTAAGTTTGTGTATTCTTGCTTGGGTCAAATTTGGCTGTCCATAGATATGAGGTTAATTATTTCCTGTTAGAGCATGTGCTGGTGCTATCTATACATGCTCCAATTTTCAAATATTTCACTAATGTTAGGAGATTATCTGTTGGCGTTGAGTTGGGTCTCAAAGTATCATCTATCCTAGACCAACGGTCACCAAAATGTATGTATCCTCAAAATAAAGCACTGGTCTGTGAAAAGAAAATCTTAGAACTTCTATTTCTAGTTAACCCTTTTTAATGTAAAAATATAATAAATGTGTTTTATAATGAACATAATACATGTGCCTTATCAGTAATGTGTTTTCTAATGCACATAATAAAACAGGATAGTATATAACAAATACATATGCAAAGATTATTAAAATGTTTTTGATGATAAAGTATGTTCTGCTCATCTATTGCTGTGTAGCAAACAAACTGAAAAGTTTGTTTCGGTTAAAAGTTTGTTTCAGTTAAAACTGAAAAGCTGGTGGCTCATTCATAATCTTGTGGACCAGGAATTTGTAAAGCACTCAACTGGGCAGTTCATCTTTGCCCCAAGTAGCATCAAATGGAGCAGATGCCTCCAAGATGGTATACTCACATGGCTGGCAAGTAGGTGCTGACTATCAGTTGGGAGCTCAGCCAAGGCTGTTGGCTGATGGGAGTCTCAGTTTTTTTCTATGTGGTTTCTCCAATGGGCTGTTTGGGCTTCCTCACAGCATGGTGGCTGTGTTCCAAGAGGAAATGTTCTAAGAGACAGGAAGTAGAAGCTGCCAGTCTCTTAAGGCTTGGAGCAAGAAAATGCCATAACATCACCTGTATCATAGTCTATTGGTCAAAGCAGTTCAAGAGTCCATTCATGATTCAAGGGCTAGAGGGATAGACCCCATCTGTTAATGAGTAGTCTGCCAAATAATTTGTGGCTATCTTTAATCTACCATATAATATGTGATCACAAGTGTCTAAAGACTAATCATTTAGACAAACAAATGTGTCCCACAGCCCCACTCCCCTGACTGGGCCTCAGCACTCTTACATGAGGAATTCCTGGCTGCCAGAAGCTGGTCTGCCTGGCTCCACCCATGCAGCTCGCAAAGAATGTTCCATCGGAAATGAGGCTCAGACTTCTGTCTTAGTGGCTTGTTGACTCTGTAGTCAGAAAAATAGGTGCAGGACAATGGAGGAAATATACAGTCTGTTATTGGTGCCATTGCTTTCTCTTACTCAGTAAAACAGAGTTTAACTAATAGTAGAAATAACATATTTATATGGTCAGGTCTTGGTGACCTGTACAAAGTTTTCTCTTTCACACAGTATACTTTAAACCAAAATATATTAAATACTAACCTAAATATAGTCAGAATGACTTTCATGACTCAAAAGGATATGACTGAAACTGTTCTACCAGAAATCTCCCAGTGCACAGGCTGACAACCTGCTCTTCCTTCCTCATCAACCTAGAAAAATAATCACAAACAGAACTTGAAGATTTCTCCTCTATAACAGAATATACTCTTGAGGAAAGGAAAGTTGGTTACTTAACAGTATAAACTTATCTTTGTAAGGAAATGTGTGTGAGAGATGAGAGTAAATTTATTCATTGTTTATGATCCTGACCCCTGCCTTTGAGGAGAGAGTATCCTGAGAAGAACCTGCTGTTTTCTAGAGCAGGGTGATAGGTGAGGATGCAAATTAGAAAAGGGAAGAGAGTGAAAAAATTGTTTTTCATGAGAAAGCAAGAGATGTCTGAAGGAGACAAAAGGACAGACAATGAGTTGTCCAGAGGGCTGGGGTGGGGGATGATTTGGCAAGATGGTTGCGTGTAGTCTCCATTAGATCTTGGGGTGGGGGATGATTTGGCTAGATGGTTGTGTGTAGTCTCCTCTAGATTGCTACAAACATGTCAGTAAAAGCTGCATGGCTGTATCTGGCAATTATTTCTGTGTTGGATTGGATTCTTTAGGGGAATGATCCCAGGGGATGTTGACGTGCCTTGAAGGTAGACACAGAGGAAGGACAAGGAAGTCCAGTCACCTGTGAGCAACATCGGAATAGCTTGGAAAAGCCCAAGCTATCCTCACGCCAAATTGTGAGAGAGAATATCTCTGAAAAGTAGATGACAAATGACATTTATCTTGTTAATTTTTCACTTTAATATTTTAAAATTTTCCTATTAGTTGGGTTGTTAAAAGGAAATTACTCTGAAACCTGCGTGGACTTTGCAATCAGACATACCCACGTTAGAACTCAGCTCCGGTATTTCTAAAATTTCTGGATTTTGGACAAGTTCCTTAAACTTTCTAGGGCTTAGTTTCCTCACTTGTATAAACAAGATAATAATAGTCTCTTCCTTATAGGCTGTTGTGAGGATTAAATGAAATAATTTGTGCTAAATTCTTCAAAAGGTGCCTTAGAACTGAGTAGACATGCAATGAATGGTTAAAAAAAATTATTATTGTTGTTGTTAATAACTAGTTTGCTGGTGGTTCTCAGATCCTGAAAGCAACCAGCTTTTTCTACTGGCTGCCAAGAAATTAAGGCAGCACCTGGGTATATGTCTTTATCTTTTAAAGAACCAGCAGATTAAATTCAGCTGAGTTTTATCCCTATCACCATAAATCACACAAGATATCGTCATCCTAAAGAACAACGTTTTGAGCACTTACAGTGTGCAGCTTATTTAAGTTCTCTAGAAGTTAGACACAGTCAGTGGGGCCTCCATCTAATAGCCAGGTCAGTTCTGGCCCCTAAAACCCAAGTGTCTCAATCTCTAATTAAAAACACATTAGGGGTGGGCTATAATTAGCACTGGGCCCACATGTTCTTAATTCCCAGGGAAGAATACACATTACATTTCAGGACTTCTACACTATCCAAAGCATTCTGATGTGGGGTTTGGGTTCCTCATGTGAGAAGCTTTTTGATGTGGTTTCTGTTCCAGTAAGTTATACTCTGGCTTCTCAGAGCGGGCCCGGCCTGCCATGCTCAACATGAATTCTAAGTGCCGACCAAGTATGCACGCCTGCAAGCGGACAGCACCACAGACTGCTCTGGCATTAACTCATCAGGGGCTGTTTCAGTGTGGCATGTACCCCACTCTTCAGGCCATCCAAGTTGCTGCCCTGGAGCTTGGCTATCTGAAACAGCACTCCTGAAAACATTTTTGGTCTTTGACTTCTTCAGTGGGAGGAAAAAACCTCTGAATGCTGCATGTGCCTGCTTGAGGCTACAGATGCAAACTTGTGAGGATTCATGAAACATCTGCACTGCTCAGAGTGACATCTTCCTTGTGGTGCCTGTATTTATTCATTATATACAAAAGTATACACCTTGCGGTAGATATTACTAGTGCCCACCAAAATCTGGTTTTCCACTCTCTCTAGGCACACAGAAGACAAGCTTTCCCAGCCCTTTTGGGTTAGATGGGGCTTGGTGACTCCATACCAATGGGATGTGAGCAAAAGTGACACCAATCACTCCCAGTGAAGCACTGAAGTGCAGGAGAGAGGTCCAGGCTGCAGAGGAGACCAAAGGAGTCCTGTGTTGTAGATGTCCTTGCTGTTGCTGGTACTGATGGTAGAGCCTCCATCAGCCTGGATCCTTGAGTTACTGATGGAGCAGAATTCCCTCAACACATACACGCCCAACTTGGACTTGCAATGGACATATAGCATATGCAAGAAATAAACATTTTTTGTTTTCGGCTTTGGGATCCGGGGGTTAATTTCTTATCACAGCACAACCTAGCCTATTCTAATACAAGTATCTTGTAAATGTGAGTCATATAGAGACTGGTGGCAGGTCACCTGTATGACCTGTCACTGGAAGGAGGTCAAGGCTGTCTACTGTGAAAGAGGACAAAAGGGAGGTTCCTATCAGGGAGGAGCAACAGTCCAAATGACCAAATTCAAGGGCTTGGAACAGTGAAGTCAACCCTGGGATGGCTGGAGGCAGGGTAAATGTTCTGGGTGACACTCAGTCTCTGGAGGTGCTCATCCCAGGCACACCAGACTCCAGACTCAGGTCAGCCAAGCAGACCAAACCAACTCCCAGGGAAGGCAAGGATCCTCAATGACCTGTTTATCCTGGACTCATTGGTTCGGATCTTGAATCAGTTGGTGGCATGTGTTTGGGGTCCCAGAAAGTAAAAGAAGCTTCATAGGTCACTTCAGATGTGCAGGATGTTGGGCAGTGATGAGAGTTTATTAACTGATCTTTCTTTTCTTTGCATAGACTCTGAGTGCCAATTATCCAAATGGGAGTTAAGACACACTCAGCCTCCCTACCTAGGCTCTTTGCAATTCACTGTAAATGAGAAATGAACAACCCTTATGTGATGGGACGCAGTGCTGCTCAATCCATTTGTGAGCCTGAAATTATCCAGCTACCCTGTCTATAGCTATGGAAATTTTAGTACAGATAGAAGGAACCCAGAAAGAGAATTGGGGAAAACTGTTTTCCTCTTGACATCATTGATGACATGGTTTGCAGTGACTGAAAGACAGTATCACTATCTATCTTGTGCCTAAAATGAGGTGGCATTCAACTGATGGCAGTAGAATGATGCACATAAGCAAATTCCTCATGGTGCCCAACTGTCTTTTTTTTTTTTTTTGAGACAGTCTCACTTTTGTCCCCCAGGCTGGAGTGCAATGGTGCAATCTCAGCTCACTGCAACCTCCACCTCCCAGGTTCAAGTGATTTTCCTGCCTCAGCCTCCTGAGTAGATGGAATTACAGTTGCCTGCCACCATGCCCCGCTAATTTTTATATTTTTAGTAGAGATGGGGTTTCACCATGTTGGCCAGACTTGTCTCAAACTCCTGACCTCAGGTGATCCACCCGCCTCAGCCTCACAAAGTGCTGGGATTACAGGCGTAAGCCACCATGGCTGGCCTCCAAACTGTCTTCTTACTAGAACTGGAAGAAAGAGGAAAGGATCATGGGGTAAGCTTCTCATGAATCCCTGGGCTGGAACTGCAGAAGGATTTATACTTCTGTATAGAATTGTCTTTGCAGAAATCTACTTCTCTGAATTAGCCGAGAATGCAGAACCCAGAGTCTGGCAACAGTGAGATGAAAGAGTTCACTGGGACCAAATTGTGTTTTTCTACTTTGCAGAACTTTAAGCTAAAGTCTCTCAGGGTTCTTAATGCTTTTCTTTCCTTCTCTTTCTCTTTTTCCTTTTTTTTAGAGACAAGATCTTGTTCCACTGCCCAGGCTAGAGTGCAGTGGCATGATTATAGGTCTGTATTAGTTTGACTCATACTATTATGAAGAAATACCCAAGACTGAGTAATTTGTAAAGAAAAAGAGATTTAATGGACTCACAGCTCCACCTGGCTGGAGAGGCCTCACAATCATAGCAGAAGGCAAAGGAGGAGCAAAGGTTTGTCTTACATGGTGGCAGGCAAGAGAGCATGTGTGTGTGCAGGGGAACTGCCCTTTATAAAATCATTAGATCTTGGGAGACATATTCATCATCATGAGAACAGCATGGGAAAAACCTACCTCCTGATTCAATTACCTCCCACTGGGTTCCTCCCACAATACATGGGGATTATGGTAGCTACAATTCAAGATGAGATTTGAATGTGGACATAGCCAAACCATGTCAAGGTCACACTCCTGGACTCACACTCCTGGACTCAAGCAATCCTTCCCACTCAGCCTCCTGAGTAGCTTAGACTACAGGCACATATTATTGCACTCAGCTAATTTTTTTATTTTTAAATTTTTTATAGAGACAGGGTCTTGCTATGTTTTCCAGGGTGGTCTTGAACTTCTGTCCTCAAGTAATCCTGCCTCGGCCTCCCAAAGTACGTTTTTAATTTTTATTAGGTAATTATTTTCAAAGTCAAAAAGGTACAGTTTCCCTTACTGAAAATTTCCTGCTGCAAGAGAAATAGGATCTTGTTAGAAATTCCTTATGTGATTTTGCTTCCTCTATCCAAATCTACTGTGATAGGCAGGCTAGCTGGGAGACTGAAAACCACAACTTCATTCCCAGATACACTGCTGTAAAACAATTAAGTCAGATGTTAACGTTACAGGACCACCAGGTTCAATTACCCATTGTGTGGTAACATACCAATACACTGGAACAGCAGGAGTTGCAGCAGAGAAAGAGTTTAACAATTGTAAGGCAGCCAAATGAGGACATGGGAAAAAACCTCAAATCTGCCTCCCCAAGAGGTCTGGGGACAGAGTGTTTAAGGGATCTTGTTTGGCAAAGGACTAAAAAGTATGATCATCACTGATTGAGAAGTGAGAAGTGAGGGGTGACATCATGGGACAGGGAGATAAACTGCATTCTTGTGCTGAGTCAGTTCCTTGATGGGGTTCTTCAGACCAGCTGGAGTCAGCCATTCTGCTGGAATTCAGGATCTGAAAAACACCTCAAGCAAAGCATTTCTTGGGTAAAAAGGTCCAGTCGTTAGAGATTCTATCTATGGGAACAATTGGGGAGCACGTGGTCAGTGAGCTACATGACTTCTGGCTACTTAGCAGCTGCAGGGAAATGGGTCAAAGTGCATCAGTTTTTATATCCCAGACAATGCCTAGCTATAATTCTGCCTAAAGCCTGGCTTATAATTCCAGTTAACCCTGTGACAGTGGTTTCACTAATGTGGTGAATCCATTTAAACACAGCTAAATTCAAAATGCATATATATTTTAATATGCTTGTAATGCACATGAAAATGTCTGTACTTTTAGAGTAGGAGGCAGATTTCTGACCCTGTCTTCCCCCATTCTGATTTAATAAAGAATTTGGAGAGGGTGAGTAGTGTCAGTTTAAAATATGTGGCAAGGCTGAGGTGGGAGGAACAGTTGAGCCCAGGAGTTCAAGGCTGCTGTGAGTAAGGATCAAACCATTGCATTCCAGCCTGGGTGACAGAGCAAGACCCTATCTCTAAAAAAAAAGAAAGAAAGGAAGAAAAAATCACGTCAAGAACCAAATTAGTGGTTTTCTATCTTTTAAATCCATATTAATAGCACTAAATTGTACTTTGCGATTTCCAAATGTCACCTCAATACTCTGTGAAGTAAAAGATAAAGCCACACATTCTGAAATGTTCTGTAGTTACATTTTATTTTTTAGGCACTCTGAATGTGCTTTATTCCTGAAGGTTACTCATATGAGGATTACTGGAAATCGGAAGTGGCAGACAAAGCTTCTTGCTCAGAGCTTTAAGGCCGGATCCAGAACTGGAGCCAGTTCCACCTACTGTGATTGCCACAGGCCAGAAGGAATGGTGCCAAGGATGGGTCTTGGTGTATGGAGCTGTAAGTTGTACCTGGTGGCTTGAAAATGTACCCTGATTTCAGATTGGCCCCATGCTGAAGTGTAGCACAATGGTTACCAAAGGTCAATCTCTATTCATATTCATGGCAAAAGTTGTGAGGCTTGTACCCTTTATACAGGCAACAATTAGAACTTTCAATACCTAAATTGAGCACATATATGAATGTAATACAAAAAATTAAAACTGAACCAAAAAAAATTCAAGTGAGAGAGGAAGCCGAAGTGCAAGAGGTGTCCTCTCATTAGCAGATGAAGGGGTTGTTAAGTTAAAATCTTTGCTCCATTCTGGTCCAAGGTCAAAATAGAGCTACGTTCTATAAAGGAATATGAAATGACTCAAGAAAGATATTTTTAATGAGCTCACATAATTCATGGCCTGTCCATGCTGCCTAAAGCACCACTCCTGATTGAAGGGTGCCCTGAACTCTGCTCCCATCGTGCTAGCCCCCCGAGGGCCGAGATTGATGTGTAGAGTGGGAAAGTAAACCCTGGGCTTTGGGAGCAGTTTGGGGTCAAGTCAGAATTTTTTTCTGTCCTGCCTTTCAAAGCTTTGTTTTCTTATGAACCATCCATACTAATGACTCAGCACAGCTGAGCCAGGGAGGGCCTGGGAAGAGCCTTCACCTTCAAGGAGGTGCAGTTCATGATGGACATTACTTAGAAATTAGGAAGGCTGGAGCTTTTTCTAAAAGGATTGATTAGAGCTAGAAATTCACTGTTTCATGGTTGACCAGGCCCCTCTACATCCATCCCTACCCTGTGGGTTGGCCTAATTAAAACAAATAATAAATGTGCAAAGCTCTACAATGATTCTATTCAGAGTAACTGCCTTCCATTTCCAAAGCCCAGGCCAATGTAAAGTAACTCAAGACTTCACTCCTCTTCAAGGGACTACCGAACATCTTCTATGGCAATTAAGCCATGGAACCTGTGCAAATAAGATTATGATGGAATGGTATTTTGAGGCATGGTGAAAGCATTTCCAAGAATTGGGTATTAATTCTGACCAAAGCACATAAATGAAGTATGGGTTTTTAATATATCCATCATGATAATGACTAATTAATACCTTTCCTTTCTAAAATATTTATAGTTTACAAAATAGGTTCACATGACTCATCTCTTTCTATTTTCAGAACCCTATGGTAGGTAGGACATGCATTATTACTTACATTAATTGTATGAGAAAACTAAGACTTCTTGGAGGTTAACAAGCTTGCCCTAGCCAGGTGCAGTGGCTTGCGCCTGTAATCCCTACATGTGGGAGGCTGAGGCAGGAGGGTCACTCATGCTCAGGAGTTTGAGGTCATCCTGTGCAACATAGCGAGACCCCCATCTCTACAAAAAAACTTTTAAAACTTAGCCAAGTTTGGTGGCATGTACCTGTAGTCTCAGCTACTCATGAGGCTGGAGTGGGAGGACTGCTTGAGCCCAGGAGTTCGAGGCTGCAATAAGCTGTGATTGCACCACTGCATTCCAGCCTGGGCAACAGAACAATTTAAAAAAAATTGTCTCTATTTAAAAAAAAAAAAAAAAAGCTTGCCTCAAGTAACAAAATTGGTATTAGATTTAGGAGATTACAATCAAGACTCCAAGTCCAGTACTTTTTCCAATCCAGCCGGCTGTCTCTACCAGAAAAAAAAAAATCTTTCCCTTTGTTGAAAACTTTGAAATTTATAGATTATTTTAGTACTTTTATTATTGTATTTGATGGTACTAACAAATAGCTAACAATTTTTGAGTTGAGATTAAGTTGAGTCACTATGTTGAGTATTACGTGCTCAACATAAACGACCTTGTTTATGAGGTAGGTATAATTATCCCCATTTTTATGGGTGAGGGTAAGGCACAGAGAGGTTTTGTAATTTGCCCAAACCACACAGCTGGTAGGTAGTGGAGCAGAGATTTGAAAAAAGCCAACATGGCTCCAGAGCCTAACTTGCAGTGGTGTGCAGCCTCCTGTCCTCACATCCATCTGGTGAAGCAGGCAGGTTTATGATTTCTTTAATTGATGATTGAGAGCCATAGGTCCAATTGCTAGTAGACAGAACCATCCACATTGCCAAAATGTTTGGTATTGTTCGGGTCCAATTTGACTGTGCTAGCTGGGAGGTCAAGTTCCAAATAACCAAGAGAAACCATTACTCTTCTTTTAGATGGGGTTCTTCCTCTGCTACCCTTCCACTTTATCATAGGCCTCCTTTCCAGTCAGCTGATTTTCTTCTTCACAAAGGCATCACCTTTCTCCCTATCTTTGATATCAAAATCCCTTAAGTTCCTTCTCCTTCATTTCCCATATCCAGCCAATTATCAGGAATTCCTATTTATTTGTGGTATGTGTCTCTAGAATTTGCTTTTTCTTCTTCTCTCCTACTGCCATGACCATAGTCCAGTTGACTAACCAGACAACAGCCTCTCCAGCTTTAGGCACTTCCTACATTGTAGCCATCTTGTCCCCAGTCATCTTAAAAGCTCAGCGGTCCTCATGACATTGCATGCTATGAGCCTCCAGTGGCACTCCACTGTCTGTCACAGTAGCCCTGGTTCTTGGGTCCTCCATTCTCTTCTCTCCTGTCAAGCAGGTCTCCTCATGGTCCCCATCTCTTGCCCATCTTCTTATGCCTATGCCTTAATTGTTATTTCCCCTGCTAAGTCGTTTCTCCTCTCTCATGCTTATCCCAATATAGACATCCTTCCAGTCATCTGTGAAATCTCAGACCAGTCTTTCTTCTTGGATTTATATTGCTCTTATAGAAGATACTTAATGTTTAATTTTGTTTTCTATTTGTCTCAGTATTAATTTTATCTCCTCCACTGAAAAGGCCAATTCTCTTCTATAGTAAACTTGTCTGTCCACTTTCTTGAGCAGCTGAGGAACCCATCTTCTCTAATTCCTTTCCCACTTCATGGCAGCTGGTTCTCTCAGGAGGTATGAGAACGAAGGGGTGGGGTGGGGATAAAGTGAGTCACCCAAGTGAAAAGCCACAGCAAGCAGAATCTGATTTCTAATCTCCAAAGCACTGTTGTTCCTTGGGATCCATGGGGAATTGATTCCAGGGTTTCCAAGGATACAAAAATCTGAGGATGCTCAGTCCCTTATATAAAATGGTGTAGTATTTGCCTGTAACTTATGCACATTCTGCCATATACTTTATTTTACTTATTTATTTAGTTTAGAGACATCCTCATTCTGTTGCCCAGGCTGGAGCGCAGTGGTGCCATTATAGCTCACTGCAGCTTCCTGGACTCTAGGGATCCTTCCCCCTCAGCCTCACAAATAACTGGGATTCTAGGTTCGTGACACCATGCCTGGCTTTTCTCATATGCTGTAAATCATCTCTAGATTATGTATAATACCTCAAACAATGGAAATGCTATGCAAATGGTTACTATATTGTTTCCGTCTTTCCTTCCTTCCTTCTCTCTTTCTTTCTTTCTTTCCTTCTCTTTCTTTTTCTTTCTTTTCCTTCCTTCCTTCCTTCTTCTTTCTTTCTTTTTCTTTCTTTGCCTCCCTCCCTCCCTCCTTTCTTTCTTTCTTTCTCTCCTTCTTTCTTTCTTTTTCTTTCATCTTTCTTTCTTTCCCTTCCTCCCTTCCTCCCTCCCTCCCTTCCTTCCTCTCTCTCTCTCTCTCTTTCCTTCTTTTTTTTTCCTGTCTCACTCTGTCACCCAGGCTGGAGTACAGTGATGCAATCATAGCTCACTACAGCCTTGAACTCCTGGGCTCAAGCAATCTTCCCACCTCAGCCTCCCAAGTAGCTGGGACTACACATGCACACCACCACATCTGGCTAATTTTTAAAAAAAATTTTGTATAGATGGAGTCTCGCTATGTTGCCCAGGCTGGTTTCGAACTCCTGGGCTCAAACCATCATTCCACCTCAGCCTACCAAAGTGTTGGGTTTATAGGTGTGAGCCACTTCACCTGGCCTGTATTGTTTTCTTCTTATTGTTCTTCTTTTTTTTTTTTTTTTTTGACACGGGGTCTCACTCTGTTACTCAGGCTGGAGTGCAATGGCAGATCTTGGCTCACAGCAGCCTCAACCACCCAGGCTCAAGCAATCCTCCCATCTCAGCCTCCCAAGTTACTGGGACTACAGGCCGTGCTGCTTGGCTAATTACAATAAATTTTTTGTAGAGATGGGGTCTCACTATATTGCCCAGGCTGGTCTCAAACTCCTGGGCTCAAACAATCCTCTAGCCTCAGCCTCCCAAAGTGCTGATTACAAGTGCAAGCCACTGCACCTAGCCTAATTTTTATTGTGGTTTCCCCCGCCTGCAATATTTTTGATCCCCAGCCGGTTGGGTGAGTCTGTGCATGCAGAACCGGGCATAGGAGGACTGTGACACATTAGAGTGGAAAGTAGCTCAAGGCAGAGGTTTCAGAATAATTCATGAAACAGTTTTACCAGAAGAGACATTGCTAGATGCTGCTAAGCATCATTCAGAATCAGCAGGTTAAATGGCCATTCATCAGGGTTAACATTGCCCTGGGCCAGCTTCTGAGGGGTTAACACTTTGAAAACATAAGAAAGATGATAATAAAGTTAGTATATATGTACACACTTGAAAAGTGTGTTATCTTTCCAAACTGAATCCTCAGGACCATCATCTCAGAAATCAAATACTTTTGAGTTGGAAGGCATTTTGAAGGTCATCTGATAACATTTTTGGAATAACATTAATATACTTTTCTCTTTTGTGTTTATTGACTGGCCTACCCTTTACCCTTTTGCCAGAGACATACTTACCTTTAGATTTCTACAGCATCAATGCAAAAAAAGTTAATATTGAAAGTCTTCCAATCAAAAGTAGGATTTTTGTAGAAATAGTAGTTGCAAAACCTAGGCTTTGTTGGGAGAGAAATAGGATTTTCTAAATTTCTTTTTTTTTTTTTTTGAGACGGAATCTTGCTCTGTCCCCCAGGCTGGAGTGCAGTGGCGCGATCTCGGCTCACTGCAAGCTCCGCTTCCTGGGTTCACGCCATTCTCCTGCCTCAGCCTCCCGAGTAGCTGGGACTACAGGCACCCGCCAACACGCCCGGCTAATTTTTTGTATTTTTAGTAGAGACTGGGTTTCACCGTGTTAGTCAGGATGGTCTCAATCTCCTGACCTTGTGATCCACCCGCCTCGGCCTCCCAAAGTGCTGGGATTACAGGCTTGAGCCACCGCGCCCGGCAGGATTTTCTAAATTTCTTTAGCTCCCGTTGAACATCTGAGACACAAGATTGTAGGTAAAACTCAGATCACAGAGTCATTTCCATGCCTGCAAGCACTAGTTCTGTTTAAAATGACTGGGCCGGGAAGGGAGGCAGATGCTTTAGGGTGAAAGGAGAATGATAAATTGTAGAGGCAGAAAGCCTGCCCATTTCTGGTCCCAAAGGACCATGAGAAGAAGAAGGGAGACAGATGCTGGAGAGACACATTGATGTTGATTTTCTGTTTCTCAACTGCCCAAAGGGAAGGGTGTGTTCAGTAAGTTAAAGTCCACACAGGGTTCTTTCCCCCCATTTCATATTCAAGACTCTACATGGAAACATAGGCTCCCAGGTCCATCTGGGAGCGGCCACGTCATTATAAACTCAGCAGTCCAGTGTGGTTAGGCAGTAGAAGGGCTAAAGTTTGGCTTTCCCAAGTTGCCCTCAGTTCCTGTGTGGTGTGGAAAGAATTCAGGATCTCCTGCATGCCCCTGCAGGGGTGGGGCACAGATGCTGGTTGAGTCTGGCTGGAGAACTTACCAGAGAGGATGACTGTGGTGGGGGGCAAGATGGTGCTGTGGCCAAGGACTGCAAAATGAACTGCCTGAGTCCTGACCTCACTGGAGTCATAGCCAGACCCAGGGACCCACAGCAAGAGAGAGCCAAGGGGGTCAAATTAGGAAAAAAATAAAAAGGGGGGACTGGGCTCCGACTTAGCCAAGAGATGAAATGAACCACAAGCTACCCAACCCATAGTCTTCGGCAGATACTGGCAGAATGCCAAGGTATGGGACAAGCCACACATCAGTGGTCACCAGTCCAGGGGGCAGCCCAGATTAGCCACCATGCAACAAACAGAGCAAGGATCCAGAAAACACCATGTGGAATCAAGCCTGCCCTTCTCCTGCCATGAGAATACAATCCATGCTCCTCCTACACCCTGGTGCCATCTTGGTGAGAGAAAGAAAGGAGAGAGACATCTGAAACTCTGGGTATTTCTTCAAAAGAGAAATCTTAAGAAAACTTCCAGAGCATGAGATTGGACTGAGATTAGAGGGTGGAGTAAATTTAGTTTCCCACGTCATAGTGAGGCTGAGGCTCCTAGGAAAAATCAGAGCATTTTCACAAGTCCTCTGTACTCTGAGTAGGATGAGTGCCTTGGTGACCCTGCACCACACCCTAACCTTCTTCTTAAAAGGTACGGGAAGAGGCTCCTCTGGACTCTGGGCCAATGTGGGAGAGAGGGGAGGCAGATATTAATATCCCCATCTGACATATGGAGAGAACAAGTGTATCTGCACTAGACTAGTCTGGTTCAACTTTTATGTAAAAAGTTGTGAACTGTTTTTCAGTTGCCGTGGACCCTCAGGTTAAAGCCCCTTCAACGACTGCAGGAGATGCCCATGGAACAATGGTGACAGGAGTTTGTGCTCAGAAGCACAACTTCAGTTTCTTGTGTCCAGGCCCAGTCATAACTTCCAGCCTTCATTCAGGAGAATCCATGGCTGAAGATGTTCCTGGCATGGTGATGTCTGGGGGTCGCATGGTTCCATGTTCCTTTTGTTGTGTCAAATGTTCCAAATGGCATGGAGCTGATAGGACTGTGATTGAACAAAATGTTTCTTTCTTTCTTTCTTTCTTTCTTTCTTTCTTTCTTTCTTTCTTTCTTGCTTTCTTTCTTTCTTTCTTCTCTTTCTCTTTCTTTCTTTCTTCTTTCTTTCTTTTCTTTCTTTCTTTTCTTTTCTTTCTTTCTTTCTTTTTCTTCCTTCCTTCCTTCCTTCTCTTTCCCTTCCTTCCTTCCTCCTTCCCTCCCTCTCTCTTTCTTTCTTTCTCTTTCTTTCTTTTCTTTCTTTCTTTCTCTTTCTTTCTTTTTCTTTCTTTCTTTTCTTTCTTTCTTTTTCTTTCTTTCTTTTCTTTTCTTTTCTTTCTTTCTTTTTCTTCCTTCCTTCCTTCCTTCTCTTTCCCTCCCTTCCTTCCTCCTTTCTTCCCTCTCTCTTTCTTTCTTTCTTTCTTCTTTCTTTCCTTTCTCTCTCTCTCTTTCTTCCTTCCTTCCTTTATCACCTAAAATTGAAACCTTTATTGGCTGCAGTTTTCATCCATCTGCAAAAACACACTAGAAAGAGAAAGAGGTTGGCAACGGACTTCAGGCTTTTTCCCCAGAGTGTTACTTACCTGACTTTAACCAGATGCTGTGCATCAGCTTGTCTGCCCTACATGCTCAGCATGTAAAAGACAGAAGAAATACAAGGAATGCTTGTGATGCTATGGGCCCTCCATCCCCCTCTTTTTCTCTTTCTTTCTCTCCTCCCCCTTTTTTTCATCCCAAGACCGGATATACAAGTTCCAGAAGAGGAATATACATCCCTAGAGTTTGAAATCAAATCTGGAATTCATATCCTCTGTAAATGTACTTTATTAAAAGCAGGAGTCAAGAAAGGTTTTGGAATTATTACATTGGAGAGGTTGACTGTGTAGAGAGGACTTAGAAGTAGGAATAATTTTAGACATGTTTTGCAGGCAGCAAACTCACAGATGAATGGAAAAACTGGACACTTTGACATCAGTCTTACCTCAAAGACTAAAACCAGCCCTCAAAGTGTGTTACCAAGTCTGAAAAGACAGCATGAGACTGCAATAAGGCCCATGCATTTATAATTGTCACAATCGGGTGAATTGAGATGTTTGCAGGTACGCATGGTAGGTAGAAATTCCAGGCATTGCACTGTCTGTTTGAGGTTAATCTTTGTAAAATTTATGTTGATGCTTCTGATATTTAGTGCAACCCCAGACTGCTGCCGGGGTAGAAGGCTGTGACAGTGTGTGTGTGTGCATGCGTGTGTCTCTGTGTGCATGTGTGTGTCTGTGTGCACATGTGTGTCTGTATACAGTTGTGTTAGCATCACAACCCTGGTGCCCTGGGCTCTTTGTGTGTCTGTGTGATGTGTGTGTGTGCATGCACGTGTCTGTGTGTGCATGCACGTGTCTGTGTGTGCATGCATGTGTCTCTGTGTCCATGTGTGTCTCTGTGTGCATGCACATGTCTGTGTGTGCATATGTTGAGGTCCAGAAGTGGAACCAACTGAAGTTACAAGGGGAAGAACCGGGGCAAGGTCACACGAGCCACCAGGACAAGCCTGCAGCCTGTACAACTGGGTGGGGAACCAGGAACTTGTCCATTGTTCCCTCAAGGCCTGGCTAGTTTTATATCAGTAAACTGTCTCTGAACAATTTTTTCCCCTCGGCTTGGCATCACGTCATTCTGAATACCACTGCACTCACGGGTGTTTCTCTGATGAAAACCATCATGCGAGGGGCCAGCCAGCACCACGGCGGAGGCAAAGTGATTATGGTTTGCATTCTGGAAATAAAAGAAGAACTAAGCCCTTTAACTTGTCAGAGAAACGTAGAAGCCCCTGGTGACCCTGAAGAAGCTCCAAGACCCTGAGACGTCTCAGAGGGACAGGGGGAGAGCCAGAGTTTCTGAGCTCATTTCAGAGGGAGTCGTGGCTGCGTTTGCTAGAAGGCTCAGAGGGAAAGGTAGAAATGCTGAATGTGCTGCTCCTGATGGGGCCAGGAGCTGGCTTCCTGCCACTATTCAGCTCTGTAGTCCAGCTCCATCACCGCTCCCCGCCACTCTCCATCCACATCAGTATTTCTCCTGCTGCCTTATCTGAAAGCTCCCCTTTGCAGAACATGTGAGAAGGTACAGTGAACATTTGGATGGCTAAGGTCCTTGACTTTTCATGTTGGCTGCCTCACTAAAACTTTTGAGTTATTGTCTTAATTACAACAGCCGTACAAGAGAATTTGAAATGATCCCTGCAGTGGCTCCCAGGAGAAATAGCAGTGGGATCATTTTCCCCTGTTCCTGTCTTCTGGAGAAAGCTGGATCCCTCCCCGCCTTGTTTTTTCCTCCACAGGGTTCTGGCCTCCGGAGATGAGTGAGTGGAGCGTGGGCCTGGAGTCTCTGCCCCCATGGTTCCTTGCAGGAAAGGTGGCTGCTTAGATTCCAAGCTTCCTGCCTGGACCAGTGACGACTTGACACCCCCTCGGGGAGGTGGTTTGTTATGTTTGTCCTGTAAACTCTTAGGGAACTGTGTTCTGTTCCCTAAGAGGAGGTCACCTGGCTTAGAGGGAAAAGATGTGTTTTGCTGTGGGTAGCTAAGGTCATGGAGACACAGCCAGGCAGCCACGTTGACAGAGCCCCCTCTCGGGAGAGAGACCACTGTTCAGGGAGCCAACAGGAAATGACATTCATCGTGAAGTGCAAATCCGTGGGATACAAAAAGCCCCGGGCACCAGGGTTGTGACGCTCACAAAACGGTATACAGATACTTTGCTAGAGAAGCATGTCCTGTCAGGAGGCACAAATTAGTGAATGGATACACATTTATCTCGTGAAGACATCTTTCCAGAATTCTTAGGCCCCTCTGCCAGAGTGTTCCAGGGAATTTGTTCTCCCGCTGATTCCCTGACGGCTGCGTTTTTCATTATTACTTCAGCTGTGGTTCTGAGGCTCCCCCTCCTTTCAGCGCGGGGCATCCTGTTTGTTTTTAAAAGCCAACAATTTTCCCAGAATGCACTGAAACCAGCAAGTTTTGAACAACTCGAAAGAGCTGTGCTGGCCTTCTGCTGAGGAATCTGGGGAGGGAGCTGCGGTCCAGAACCCAGCAGCCCTGGGCTCGCCTCTGAGGAGTGGCCTTTCCCTGTGGCCTTGCTGTGGCCCCGTGTGCCATGGATGAAAGCCCAGCTAGCCAATCTCGATGCAGATGTTTTCATCTTCCTGTTTCTTTTTTTTTTAATTGAGACATAATCAATATGCAGTAAAACGCACAAATCTTAAGCATGAAGCTCAATGATTTTTTTTTTTTTTTTGAGACAGAGTCTTGCTCTGTCGCCCAGGCTGGAGTGCAGTGTCGTGATCTCAGCTCAGTGTAACGTCTGCCTCCTGGGTTCAAGTGATTCTCTTGCCTCAGCCTCCCATGTAGCTGGGATTACAGGCGTGCACCACCACACCCAGTTAATTTTGTATTTCAAGTAGAGACAGGGTTTCACCATGTTGCCCAGGCTGGTCTCGAACTCCTGACCTCAGGTGATCTGCCCACCTCAGCCTCCCAAAGTGCTGGGATTACAGGCATGAGCCACCACACCCAGCCAGCTCAATGAATTTTGACAAATATATACTTTCAGTTGTCTACCACCTGAGACTGGACCCTACTGAAGGTCCCAGGAAATCCCCTTGTGCCTTTTCTGCTGTTTATTTTATTATTATTTTTTTTAGAGATGGGGTCTCACTCTGTCACCCAGGCTGGAGTGCAGTGGCATGATCCATAGCTCACTGCAGCCTCCAGCTCCTGGGCTCAAGTAGTCCTCCCCCGTCAGCCTCCTGAATGACTGGGACTACAGGAGCACACCACCATGCCTGGCTTGTTTGTAAAATTTTTTTGTGTGTGTGGAGACAGGGTCTTACTATGTTGCCCAGGCTGGTCTCAAACTCCTGGCCTCAAGCAATCATCCCACCTCAGCCTCCCAAAGTGCTGGGATTACAGGCGTGAAGCACCTCACCCAGCTACTGTTTAATGTTTAATCACATGCAGGTCTTACAGTGGTACTGAGCTCTGACCTCACTTGGAGTTGCTTGTCCTCCTTGTCACCCTGGAGCCCGTCACCAACGCAGGCTGCAGTTCTTCCCTCCCCTTAGCCACCCTCGCCACAGCCAGGTGAGGGAGCTGGGGCAGATTCCATTGCCTTCTTTTAAAAAGTTATCATCTTGAAGCTCAGAGGGGTCAAGCGATTTGCTCGTGGCCACCAGCCAGTAAGGAGCAGTGTGAAGGTTGGACCCAGCTCTTCCAGGCTTGTTCTCAGGGCTCCTTCCTCTGCCTTGGCTTTGTGCACAACACACATATAGCTGTTTTCAGGAGAGCACAAAACTACTGCCCTGCTGGGGTGAGAGCTGATCAGGATGTAGACCATCCATGAGTCAAAGGAGCAGATGCATGGAGGCTGCCTTTGCCCAGGTTAGACGTGGCCCAGGTTCTAGATTCTAGACTGCTTCTCACGTGGGAGTCACCTCTGCCTAGCAAGCTTGTGATATGAGTTCTTGCCTCGTCTCTCCCTTCTCTTTTGTGCCCCCCAACACAAATGAGCAGTACCAGAGTCCTAATTAATAGGTATCACAATCACCTGTGGAGCTATTTACACCTCCCAGTTCTCAAACCAACTGCACTTCAATAGAGGCTTGTGAGAGGAGCTTGCTGTCCGCCCCCAACCCAGAGGAAGGAGCTAACATTCAGCAGTTTCCACGGTTCCTCCCCTAGCAACATTTCCTAGAGGAGTCCCCTTCCTTAAGGTCTTTCTCCATTGTCTCAGCTATCTGAGTAGCTCCTACATTATTGGGTGCCTTTGGATCATGTCCATTATTCAACTCGTTCATCTAATCTCTGCTCCTTTCCTGAATTGTCCTTTAACCCCTGGAGAGCCTTAATGTTTGTGGTCATTCAACACAGCCCAAACGTGCCAAATACACATGCAAACACACCCTGTGCTGAAAACCCTTCCACAGCTCCACTGAATCAAGTCCAAAGTCCTTAAAATGGGACCCAAGAGTCTGCCAGTACCTGAGCCCTGCTTACCTTCCAGTTCCGTCATTTGTCCAACTTCCCTGAAACATACCCTCTCTTTCCACCACTATTTTCCAACTGTTTTCCCACCTTCACGCATATGCAAGCTCTGCCCTCTTGGCCTGGAAAAGCCCTACTCTTGGGTCCGTCTGGGAAACACCTTCTCATTTTTCAGGACTCAGATCGAAGATCTCTTCCTTCAGAAAACATCTCAGCCTCTCCCCTCACACCCCACACCCCAAAATGCATCGTTCCTTCTTTTTAGGCTCTGTCTCCTATCCCTAACTAAACCAGGAACCATGTATCTTCAGAGCCATGGGATCTGGACACACATAGTGGGTACCGAGGGCAGGGCCATGAGCCCACATTTTCCTGTTAAAATAATATTCCGGTAAAAGTGTTTACTGAGTATTTTCTCTGTGCCAGACACTGTTTTAAGTGCTTTTTTTCTATTAGACTTATTTGTATAAAAATATCTTTTTCTCTAATATTAGTTACTCAGAGTGCCCTAATGTCTTAGGTTTCAGAGGATGCAATATAATTTTTTTTCTTCTTTTTTTTTTTTTTTTTTTTTTTTAGACAGGGCCTCACTCTTTTGCCCAGGATGGAGTGCTGGAGTGCAGTGGTATGAACATGGCTCACTGCAGCCTCAACCTCCTGGGCTCAAGCAGTCCTCCCACCTTAGCCTCTGGAGTGGCTGGAATCACAGGCCCATGCGCCACCGCACCTGGCTATTTTTTATTTTTTATTTTTTGTTTTATGTTGTTTATGTTTTTTATTTTTTATTTTATGTTGCCCAGGCTGGTCTCAAACTCCTGGGCTCAAGCGATCCTCCTGCCCTGGCCTCCCAAAATGCTGAGATCACAGGCATAAGCCACTATACCCAGCCACAATGTAAGTTTTAATTGTAGCATCTGTAAGATTCAATAAGAGCCATTGTCCCCCGTTGATTGGAGGGTTCCTCTGGATTGCAAGCCGTATGTTGGACATCGGATTCATTCATCTGAGTGGGATTTTTTTCATAGTTTCATTTATTGTAGGTTTTAAAAGTGCTAATTGAATTATTTGAAGCGTGATCTAGTTTATTTTGACAATCTCATTCCCATATATCTAAACATGTAAATACAAGTCAATAGGAAAAAATTATTCAAGATATACAAACGATTCAATATAGAAAGGCTTTTAAATTTTATTTTAAAAGCAATCTCTCAGGACCATGTCTATTCCATTCCAGACATTTAACATGCCTTGAGGAAGAGCATCATTTTTATAGAGAGGGAATTCACATTCCCCTAGATTTACGATGCAGGATAGAGTTGGAGGTCTCAGTGCAGAAAGGGAACCAGCAGCTGAGCCTTCCAGCCTCCTCATGATCACTGGCATGTGCTGGCATTTCTCAGGGGATGGCCAGCTTAAGCCACCAAAATGTACTTCTTCATTCATTAATCTCTGAGAGTGGGAGTGGAGACAGGGAAATCCGTGCAAGATTGGCATGAAGTGCAATATGACTTCGCTGTCTTATAAGGAGCCATCCTTCACAGAAATTGCTTCCTTCAACCTTTCAAAGGTTGAAATGCTAGAAGACAGACAGCATCTGGCTCAAACAGCAGCAAATCAAAGGGGATAACGGTACACTGTACGGTGAAAAACAGGTTCCTGTATCCTGAGCAGGCTGATGGCAGAGGAAAAAAACGGCCTGCGTGAGGCACAGTAAAAAAGGGTTGGTGCACCTGTGGATGTGTTAAAGAAGAGAGTGAGGACTACTGCGAGAATAACGCCATTCTGCTCAGGTGACCCCAAGAGGCAGGCAGCCACCCTCCCACGAGAGCATGAGACACAGCTGTCTTTGACTCAGGGACTGGAAGAGAAATTAAGGACAGCGGTTCTCCTTTATTTTTATTTTATTATTATTGCTTGAGACAGGGTCTTGCTCTGTTGCCCAGGCTGAAGTCCAGTGGTGTGATCACTGGACTAACTCCAGCCTCAACCTCCTGGATTCAAGCGATCCTCCCACCTCAGCCCCCTGAGTAGCTGGGACTACAGGTGCCCACCAGCATGCCAGGCTAATTTTTAAAATTTTCTGTAGAGACAGGGTTTCACTATGTTGCCCAGGCTGGTCTCGAACTCCTGGGCTCAAGCAATCCTCCTGCCTTGGCCTCCCAAAGTGCTGGGATTACAGGCAGGAGCCACTGTGCCCGGCCGGACTCCCACTTCTGAAAGTCACCAGCAACTAGCCAGGGCCATGAGTTAATGTACAATTCAAAATTGGCTTCTTCAGGGGGTTCTTAAGAGAGCAGGAGAAGAGGCTATTTATCTATAATTAGATAAAAAGAGCTGAAGTTTGATTTCTTTTGTTTCAACCAACCCCTTTTTTATCCTCCCCCACCTCAAGGCTTTTCCTCCTCTTCTCAGGCATTACTTTCTTGACCTCTGCCCTTTGACCTGCTAAGGCACAATCAGCTGCACACCATTCACACCTCTATGTAAAATTAATCCTCTGGCATCTCCCGCTATTCCCTTTCGGCTGTAACCCCAGATGAAAAGCTGTCGTCTATTAAAGGAATTTCAGGTTGATCCTGAGGTATGTTTTCTTGGCAGACAAGAATCAAATTCTGGAGGTTCTGAGTGAAGCCTGCCTTGAGTATCTCAAGCCACCCTTTTCCAGAATCTTTACAAGCCCCACTGGAAGTATTAATATCTAAGGATAGAGTGCCCAGAAATATCCCATATGCTTCATTTATACATTCATCTTTTTCAAAGTCAGTCTTAATTTCTATCAAAGTTATACATGCATGGTTTTTAGTGGTTCCCAAACATGGCTAAAATTTAGACTCATCTAGGGGAATGTTTTAAAATCCTGAAGCTTAGACGTCCCTGCAGAACAACTAAGTAAGAGTCTGTTGGATGGATGGTCCAGGTACTGGTGTTTCTGAAGTTCCCTGGGTGACTCTCATATGCAGTGGTGATGTGAGCCATTGACTTAGATTTGAGGGAGATGGGCAATTCTACAAAGTACATTCAAAACCAGACCATGGCTGGGTGGGTGGCTCACGCCTGTAATCCTAGCACTTTGGGAGGCTGAGGCAGGAGGATTGCTTGAGGCCAGGAGTTTGAGATCAGCCTGGGAAACATAGTGGAACCCCATCTCTATGAAACATTTTTTAAAAATTGGCTGAGTGTGGTGTGTGCACCTTTAGTCCCAGCAACTGCAGAGGCCGAGGCAGGAGGATCACTTGAGCCCAGGAGTTTGAGACTGCAGTGAGTTATAATCTCACCTGAGCAACAGAGTGAGACGCTGTCTGAAAAAGAAGAACAAAACAACAGGCCAAACCAAACAGTGAAGACTTGTTCTTTATTTCTCACTTCCCAGAAACAATAACTTCAACTCTCTGGGCTGATTTATAGGGTATTTAATATTTACCCTCTTATTTCTAATTAGGTGCTTATATTGCTACTTCTTCATTTTTTGGCTTTAATTAGCTATTGACTTCCCTCAATGGAAAATAATAATTCTCTCTCTTCTGGCATCCTCACCCCAGCCCCCAAACTCCCACTTCCCAGCCCCCATGTCAGCTCAACGCAGTTATAATTTGGTTACATCAACATTCATATTAGGACTGTCCTCTTCTCTGTTTTCTTAGTTTTCTGTATACTTGCCACTAATTCAACCCCAAGAGCTCCTCAAATTGTCCTCCTCCCACTAGGTTGAAATCCCTTGAGGGAATGATTCTCACTGCCCTATGACTTCCAGCAGCCACCTCCTCAGGCCACGGCAGGATGACACCCCCTCACCACAAGTCTGGGGAATTCCACTGTTTCTTGTGTGGGATCCCCTGTCCTTCCTATCTTCTGTTTTGGTTTTCTTCCTTGTTTTTGTGGAGTCTGTCCTCCAGGAGCTTCTGAGGACAGCGTATGTTAGAGTAAAGTGTTTGACGCCTTGACTATCTGAAAATACATTATTCTCTCTGGCAGTTTGGCTGGATATAGAATTTTAGACAGGAAATAATTTTCTATCAGAATTTTGAAGGCATTACTTCACTGCATTCTGACTTTCTGGGATGCTATTGAGAAATCCAATGCCTTTTTGATACTTGATAATTTGCATGTAACTTTTCTCTCTCTCTCTTTCTTTGAAAGCTTGTTGGAGCTTTTCCTTGATCCCAACATTCTGAAATTTCATGACGATGTACTTGGTGTAACTCTGTTTTCATCCACCGGGCCAAACACTCAGGAAGCCCTTTCAATCAGGAATCACAAGCCCTAGCGTCTGAGAAATTGAGTTGTTTTATTAATGATTTCCTCCTTCCATAGACTCTGTTCTCTCTTTTTGGACCTATTGTTTGGATATTAAATCCCAGGATTTGTCCTCTAATTTTCTTATTTTTTCTCTCCTATTTTCCAATTCTTTCTCTTTTTGTTCTACTTTCTGGGGATTTCTTCATCTGTCTCATCATTCTTTTCTATTAAGATTTTCATCTCTAATGTGTTTGTTAAATTCCTAAGATCTCCTTCTGACCTCAGCATGTCCGTTGTGTAGAGCACCGTGTTGTTAAGAGTGAAATATCTTATCTCCTCGAGGATTTTGGAAACCACCCAGGGAGAAGGGCTACGTGCGGCTTTGCTGTTTAGATATGAAACCACCTCTGGGACTCACACACACTGGATAAGGTGACTAGAGCACCACCTCCAAGGGACAAAGGGGAGAATTTACCAACATAATACATAGACAAAGATAGTACACAATCCAGAAGATGCTATCTCTTCTCACTATGCAGGAAGCCTCACATCCATAGCACCATCTGCCTCATGTGACCTGCCACCTGGTTAATGGGTAACAGTGCCCCACCCTCACTTCCAGCAGCAAGAGCCTGACCATCATGTCTTCTTAGGTTGGCTCTGACTCTGGCTGGGCTGATGGCCATGCTGGCTGAACCCAGGGAAACTTTCACATCCCCAGATGTCCCAGAACCCCCCTGCCCATCAGGTCTCTGTTCAGACCCCTCCTTCTCTTCCACTCATTCCAGCCCCCAGCCCCCATCTCATTCAACACAACCTATACCCAAAAGTAGAGAAAGATATGGATAAAGAGAAGGAGGGAGAGAAAAGAGAAGGGGGGAGGAAATATGTTTATTACTTTAGAGGAAGGGGAAAGGAATTGGAAGAGTTCCCACCTAAAGATGTCTGTGTTCTTGGGTGGATTAGAAGGACTAACATGGCTGAAGGCCAAAGGAATGAGGGCATGGAAGGTTCTGGGGAGTGTGGTGGAGATGACAAGCAATGGGGTGTCGTCGTGAGGGAGGGGTGTGTGGGGAGGAGGGGAATGAAGGTAGGGGACCAATGATAACTCTAACTACAGGAAGTAAGGGGGGACTGAACAACGTCATGCAGTTGAGAAGCAGATTTAGCAGGACGGGGAGTGGGACAGAGAACAGTGTGCTAGGCTGAACAATGCCCCCCCAAAACACATCCACATCCTCGTCCCTGGGCCCTATTAATGTCATCTTATTTGGCTAAAGAAGGACTTTGCAGATGTGATGAAAGATCTTGAAATGAGGAGATTATTTTGGATTACCCATTTGGGTCCTAAATGCAATCATAGGTGTCGTTGTAGAGAAAGATTTGACACCAGAAGAAGAAAAGGCAAAGTAACCACAGAGATGGAGATTGGAGTGCTGCAGCCTCTAGCCGAGCAAGGCCAGCAGCCACTGGAAGTTGGAAGACACGAGATCCTCCCCTGCCACCTCCAGAGGGAGTAAGGCGCGAGCCCTCTCAACACCATGATCTCAGCTCAGTGATGCTGATTCTGGATTTCTTGTCTCCAGGACTGTGAGAGCATATGTTTCTGTCATTTTAAGCCACCAAGCCAGTGGTAAATTGTTACGTCAACCACAGGAAACCAATACAGCAGTTAGGAAGATAGGGCCACACAGGAGAGCTCCAGGGTTCCACATCACACAGGAGAGTTGCTCTGAGTGAGAATAAAGTACCACTTGTAGCTTTCTGCTTGTTGAAAGTGGAGTGGAAGTGAAGTGAAATGGAAATAAACATCATAAGCACTTATCCTGTGCTAACAACTGGCTGGGCATCCAAAATGCATTATCTCATTTAAATTTTATAACCACCTCTTAAGATAAGTTTTCTTATCCTATCTTTTTTTTTTTTTTTTTTTTTTTAGGCAAGGAGATTAAAGTGCAGAGTGATTAGGAACCACAGTGATCGTGGAAATGGAATTTTGAAGTCCCATCTATCTATCTCCAGAGTGAAGCTTCTGTTCACACCATCAGGTGACTCTGAGGCTCAGATGATGAATGGAATCACAGCCTGGGCATGGAAGGGGATGGCAGAAGTTGGAGTGGGGAGGAGACTAACATCTTAATAAATGCTAAGCTCTTCGCCTGAACTTGAGACCCCCTGTGTGTGCTTTGAAAGGGTGGGAGGGGAGTATTGGGTCCTTCATGAAAGGGTTTCAGGGACAGTGGTCTCATCAGGGAAAAACCAGGTCTGTTATGACAAGGAAGCAGATAGGACACATTCCAGAAAAGGCTAAGGATACAGAGAAGTTTCTTGGCTATGAAACCGGATATTGGAGAGGGTACAGTGAAAGCCATCAGAAAGGCAGAGACTCCGAGAAGCCAGCAAAATAGCCAAAGGGTGGCATGGAAATACTCCCTATAAACACATAGAAATGATTTATACATAAAAGAAAACTCTTAAAATGCATGGACAACCACAACAAAACACAAACAACCTAACTTAAAAATGGGCAAAGGACTTGAATAGACATTTTCTCCAAAGAATATATACAAATGGCCAATAAGCACGTGAAAAGATACTAGACTAGTCATTAGAGAAATGCAAACTAAAACCACAGTGAGATACCACTTCATATCCATTAGAATGATTACTATCCAAAAAAAAAAAAAAAACCCACAGAAAATAAATGTTGGTGAGGATGTGGAGAAATTGAAAATTGGAACCCTTGTACACATTTGGTAGGAATGTAAAATAGTGCAGCTGCTATGGAAAACAGTGTGGCAGTTCTTCAAAAAATTAAAAATAGAATTACTATATGATCCAGCAATTCCACTTCTGGGTATATACCCAAAAGGATTGAAAGCAGAGATTCAAAGAGATATTTGTATACCATGTTGTAGAACAGCATTATTTGAAATAGCCAAAAAGTTGATGAACCCAAGTGTTCATCAACAGAAGAATGAATGTACAAAATGTGGTATTTATGTGTATGAAATGAACCATTATTCAATCTTAAAAAGGAAGGAAATTCTAACATGTGCTGTAACATGGAGAAGACAATTTGCTGCATGAAATAAGCCAATCACAAAAGGGCAAATCCTGAATGAGACTGGGTACCAAGAGCACTCAAATCCACAGAGACTGAAAGCCAGGGGCTGGGGGAGGGGAAATAGGGAGTTATCATTTAATGGTACAGAGTTTTGGTTTTGCCAGATGAGAAGAGTTCTGTGGCTCAATGGTGGTGATGGCTGCACAACCACGTGAATGCCACTGAACTGTACATTTAAAAATGGTTAAGAGGTACTTTTTTTTTTTTTGAGACAGGGGCTCACTCTGTCACCTAGGCTAAAGTTCAGTGGTGTGATCACTGCTCACTGCAGTCTTGACCTCCCAGGTTCAAGTGATCCTCTCACCTCAGCCCCACAAGTAGCAGGGACTACAGGCATGTGCCACCAAGCCCAGCTAATTTTTAATTTTTCTGTAGAGATGGGGTCTCACTATGTTGCCAGGCTGGTCTCAAACTCCTGGGCTCAAGCAATCTGTCCTCCTCGACCTCCCAAAGTCCTGGGATTACAGGCGTGAGCTATGATGCCTGGCCAAGATGGTATATTTTATGTTATGTGTATCTGAACACAACTTTTGAAAATAAAATTAAATAAGTTAACAAATAACACATGGATGAGCTTGCAAGGTAGAAAAGGAAGTCCGCAGATGCTGAAGTGAAGAGGAAGCTGAGGGCTGAAAACAGTGGTCGTGGGGAGACAATCAGGTCCAGTTATGGCCAAAGGCTTGGCTTTTAACACCCATGCAGGGACAGGAGATGAGGCCTCACGCCTGGATAAAGTGACTGGTTGGAACTGAGTCCCCTACATAAAACCCAGATGCTCTGAGAAAAGCCAACCATCAATCCGGAAAGACATTAAGGAAGCTCATCTCTACCCTGGCTCCAGCTGGGGGGAAGAACAGACCCCTGTGAAAAATCAAAACCCCAGCCATATGCTTGGCCCAAGTTTAGAGTCCAAATATCTACTATCTGTATCAGAAGGGAACCCTAAGCCAAGAAATTAACATAAAATTGGTTCTTAGCTCCAGGATTTGACAAAGCCAAAGCCAGCGCAGCCCTGCAGAGCTGGAGGATGACCTGGGCATGGAACACACAAAGGAAAGATGCAGAGGACAGGCAGAGCCCTGAGAAGCCACATCCTGGCTTCTGAGCTGCTTTCCAAAGGCCCTGAGTTTGACAGAAATCCAAACATGTCTCGTCTCAGGCGCTTTCCCCTTTAATTTTCAAATTGATGTATATTTTAAGAGAAATTTAATCCATGTGGCTCTGAATCATGTACAACAAACTCCTCTAACAGTCACTCCATGTTGGGAGCTTGGGAGCTTTTTGTGAACTTGGAACAACTTGGTACAAGATGCTCTTTTTAAAAAAAAGAAAAAGATTCTGTTTCCAGTGTCTCTCTAGTTCTCCACCCCAGATCCAAAACTTTCGTCAGATGCTAGGAACCTGCTGCCCGAGGACTGTGCACTCCCCTTCCTCCTCTTCCTTGGTGGTCAAAGGGAACTCATCCAAGCCATGGGGGTGCAGGGCTTGGCTCTGTCAAAGAAGCAGTGTGGTCCTTGAAGCTAGCACTACCAGGGCTTTCATTTGGTTCTCCAGCACAATGGCTGTATTTGAGGAGGGCTGGCAAACAGGACACCAGTTTCCAAACCCTGCTTCCTTAGGTGGCCAAACTGCTCCACCCAAACTCATTATACAGTGGCAAACCTCACAGCCCCTTGTTGGTGGTTCATACTCTCCTGCTAACGGGAGCCTAGCTCCGAAAGCCTCCAGGAGAGGAAGGTATTCAGCCACGATGGGCTACACAGTATTTCCCTCCAATCCTTCTCAAGTTCTGCTGGCTGAGAGCACAAGGTCCCAGCTGACCCCACTGCTTCAGCAGTCCTGCGGTGTACCTCATTTCCAGGAATCCTACCCAGCCCTGGGGCCGAGAGTCTTGTCACGTATTTACCCACAGACTGGCTCCAACATGTAGAACCTCTGGAAAGAATCTCCAGGCTGGGATTTTGGACCCCTAGAGTTTCTACATTTCCTTTGTAACTGGTAATGATACACGTGTCCGTTTTTTTTTCAGTGGTGCAATCATAGTTCACTGCGTCCTCAAACTCTGGGCTCAAGCGATCCTCCCACTTCAGCCTCCTGAATAACTGGGACTACAGGCATGTGCCATCATGCCCAGAGAAGCTTTATTTTTAAATTTTTTTTGTAGAGATAGGGTCTTGCTGTGTTGTCCAGGCTGGTCTCAAACTCCTGACCTCAAGCAATCCTCCTGCCTTGGCCTCCCAAAGTGCTAGGATTGCAGGCATGAGCCATCACACCACGCCAGGTGTTTCTTTAAAGTTTATCTTCTTTCTTACTTTCACATTCTTGCTCATTTAACTTTTTAGCTGATTTTGTGCTATGGCTGCAAAGGTCAATTAAAAGGAAGAGTCAAACCTGTTCATGTAAAACCATCATAGGAGCTAAAAACCACCTCAGGGCTGGCGAGTTTTTGACATAATTTTCTCTCCTTCAGGGCTGGAGTGACTCAAAGTAACTTGCTTTTGTAGCATAATTTTAGGGGCGAGCTTCCTCTCAGTAATCTCCCCTAGTGGGCTCTGCTATTCATTCCATTGCTGTTATTAGCAGTCCTGCCACTGTTAAGATTACTGGTGGAGGAAAAGAAGGAAATTTGAAATACTCTTGGAAATTAAAGCACACCAAGTCCAAAGCAGCTTGAGGCAAATGAGTCAACTGGAGCAGGAAGTTCAGCGAGAGTGATTTAGCAGAAAAAATTCTGGGTTCGGAGTCCAAAGAAGAGGAGTTTAATTCTGACTCGACCCCCTTTGTCTGCCTTACTTCTCTCATCTCTAAATGGGCAACAACTATCCCTGTCTCATTATAAGGCTGAGATTAAGACTTAAAATGTTTTGGACGTGGTGGCTCATGCCTGTAATCCCAGCACTTCGAGAGGCCAAGTTGGGCGGATCACTTAAGCTGAAGACCAGCCTGGGCAACATAGAGGAAACTCTGTTTCTACCAAAAATACAAAGAATTATCCAGGCGTGGTGATGAGCGCCTGTAATCCCAGCTACTTGGGAGGCTGAGGTGGGAGGATTGGGGGAGCCCAGGAGGTAAAGGCTACAGCGAGCCGAGATAGTGCCATTACACTCCAGCCTGGGCAGCAGAGTGACACCCTGTCTCAAAGAAATAAAATAAAATGAAATATTTTAAATGTGTGTGGTTCATGGGGTGGTCCGTGAGCATTTTCTGTAATGACTCTGAATATCAGGACATCATGAGAGCAGTGAGCATGGGGGCAGGAAGCTCCAGGATCTGCCAGAGCCCACGCTATGCTGAGCCCCAGTGAACTCCCTGAGGGCTGGTCTCCTATTGAGACAGCAGGGACCCCCACTCTTAGGGGCCTGCACGCCTCCACCACCTCCAAGCATGGAAATAAAAGAAAGTCTTAAGTTTCTTCAAGGAAAATTCCAGACACCGAGCTAGTCCTGAGAAGTAAATGAGCAGTGTGCTAAGCAAGAAGGTAATAGTAGCCTAAAACAATAGCAAGGAAGCTAGAATTGTAGGATATTTGGTTCCTCTGTAGAAACTAAACATAACATCTTTTTTTCTTTTTTTTTTTAATTTAATTTTATTTTAAGTTCCGGGGTACATGTGCAGGATGTGCAGGTTTGTTACACAGGTAAACGTGTGCCATGGTGATTTGCTGCACTTATGAACCCATCATGTAGGTTTTAAGCCCCGCATGCATTAGCTATTTTTCCTGATGCTCTACCTCCCTTCAACAACCCTGACAGGCCCCAGTGTGTGTTGTTCCCCTCCTTTTGTCTATGTGTTCACATTGTTCAGCTCCCACATGTAAGTGAGAACATGTGGTGTTTGGTTTTCTGTTCTTGTGTCAGTATGATGAAGATAATGGCTTCCAACTCCATCCATGATCCTGCAAAGGACATGATCTCATTCCTTTTATGGCTGCATAGTATTCCATGGTGTAGATGTACCATATTTTCTTTATCTAATCTATCATCGATGGGCATTTGGGTTGATTCCATGTCTTTGCTATTGTGAATAGTGCTGCGATGAACATACACGCACTGAGGACTGGAGTCAGACCATGGTTCTTTGTTCTAACTTTCTTTCCGAGGGGCCTTGGGAGGGGGCCACACCCATCAGCTGGAGCTAACATTCTGTTCTGCTGAGCCCAAATTTTAAAATAAACCTTCTTTTCCTTAATCAATTGCTAATCAGAAAAATCTTTGAATCTACCTATGGCCTATAAGCCCCCGCTTCAAGATATCCCACCCTTTTAAGCCAAAACCAATGTGTAACCTCTAGGTATTGATTTATGATTTTGCCAGTAACTTCTAATTTCCTGAAATTTATGCTTGCCTTTAAAAACCCTTACCCGTGAGCCACTGAGGAGGTCAGATTTCAGGGTTGGCTGCCTTATAATGAGACAGCCTGAGTGCCCAAGGCATCTTGCTGGTCAGCCAGCCTTCCCCATGACGATGCCTGAGAACTGAGAAAGGACTGAGTGTGTGTCCTTTCAACACCCTTCAAGACCCCCCAGAGTCTGTCTGGAGCAGCCCATCAGCCCTGGGTTTCCTCAAACATGGCCCATATGGGTCCATTCTCTATCTTGGCTCTTGGGTGAATGGCTTGGAGAGTGGGCTGGACTGCTGGAAGCTCCTGGGTGGCGTTTTAATGAAGACTGTTATACTTTTCAGGTGTAACTTTTTTTTTTTTTTTTTTTTTGAGACGAGTTTCACTCTTATTGCCCAGGCTGGAGTGCAATGGCGTGATCTTGGCTCACCACAACCTCCACCTCCCGGGTTCAAGAGATTGCCCTACCTCAGCCTCCCAAGTAGCTGAGATTACAGGCATGCACCACCACACCTGGCTAATTTTGTATTTTTAGTAGAGATGGGGTTCCTCAATGTTGGTCAGGCTGGTTTCGAACTCCCAACCTCAGGTGATCCACCTGCCTTGGCATCCCAAAGTGCTGGATTACAGGTATGAGCCACTGCACCCAACCTCAGGTATAACTTTTAATGATTCCTAGGAGGCTGGGTGTGGTAGCTCGCGTCTGTAATCCCAGCACTGGATCTCTTGAAGCCAGGAGTTTGAGACCAGCCTAGCCAACAAGGTGAAACCGTCTCTACTAAAAATACAAAAATTAGTGGAGCGTGGTGACGCATACCTGTAATCCCAGCTACTCAGGTGGCTGAGGCAGGAGAATCATTTGAACCTGGGAGGTGAAGGTTGCAGTGAGCCAGATCATGCCACTGCACTCCAGCCTAGGCAACAGAGCGACTCTTGTCTCGCAAAAAAAAGAAAAAAGAAAATTTTTACTGACTCCTAGGGAAGCCTGCTCACCTCTGCTTGGGGCACCTTTCCTCTGGCTTCATAAAAAAATTGTTTATAAGGCCAGGCCCAAACAAAGTTAAACAGTATAGCAGGATTGTGATGGATTATGAGAGACTCCAGTCTGTGAAACAAGCAGATTCCCCGCAGACCCTGTATCTCTCAGGATAGTGAGTTATCCCAATGAATTATTTTTTCTATCTATTTTGGCGATTGTCCCACAGATCAGGTCCCTGGAGCTCCTGGGCCTGGGTGGGATGTGAGGCTGCTGTGTGAGCCCCAGGCTCCAGCAGCAGGGGAATTCATTTTACCTCCGGGCTTGGAAATTAGCCTGACTTTTGGGAGGGAGCCTAATTGATTCCACTGGCGGCAGCACTGTGGTGAAGACCCCTGGAAAGAATGATGTTTGGGGCCAGGGTACCAGCGCCCAAGGCACACACACTTCCTTTAATTAACAAGAGCGCGATGCCAACAAACACACCGGCATATGGGAAGTGAAGGCGACTGCAAGCCAAGCCTCTTGACTTCCTCTGGGGGTGCCCTGCCAACTGGGATTATTCGTTGTTCTCGTTTCCTCACAAAAAAGCCCCTGTGCTTGGTGGAGGGGCCCGACAGCGGGCGCTGGCAGTCCCCCAGGCTGGCGGCTCTGCCTGAGCCTGTCTTCCTGAGTCTCTGGCAGGGCACACTTCTCTTAAGCAGCTAGTTTGAAGCAGGCAGAAAAGCCAGGGCTCCTTTCTGGGGATTTCCTGGCCAAAAACAGTCATCTTCCGCCTCCTTTTTTCTCTCTCGGTATATTTCAGGACGTTGGTTATGTCTATTGATAAACTTCATCTTGTTCTCACTCCAGAACTCCCATAATCACCACCTACCCTCACCCTGCAGGGTCTGCCATCGTCTCCTGCACCCATGAGGCTGGTTCAGGTTAGGAGTGGGGATGTCCTGGCTGACTCCCATGTCAGTGATAGTCTATTTTAAAATATGATGCTTTACGAGTGTCTTTTGATTATTGACAATTGCAAAACTGCTTGAGAGAGTAATTCAATAAACATATATGAAAAGTGTCTGTTACGTGTCAGGCACGGTGCTGGGTACCGAGGATACCAGGCACCTGGGGTGGAACCTCTTTCAGGATAAGGAGGCAGAGGCAGGAACGGAGGGAACAGGACAGGGTAAGGGCCATAATAGAGACATGTTGGCCGGGCGCAGTGGCTCACGCTTGTAATCCCAGCACTTTGGGAGGCCGAGGTGGGCGGATCACGAGGTCAGGAGATCGAGACCATGGTGAAACCCCGTCTCTACTAAAAATACAAAAAATTAGCCGGGCGTGGTGGCGGGCGCCTGTAGTCCCAGCTACTCGGGAGGCTGAGGCAGGAAAATGGTGTGAACCCGGGAGGCGGAGCTTGCAGTGAGCCGAGATTGCACCACTGCACTCCAGCCTGGGTGACAGAGCGAGACTCCGTCTCAAAAAAGCAGAAGAACTCTCTTGGCTGTGCACAAACCACAGGAAAAAGATTCAGACTTTTTAACTTGTCTTTAATCTATGTTTTTATGTAGATTCTGAGGCCTCCAAATCTTCCAAATCAGAATCCCGGGGAGGAAGGCCCCCAGGAAGATGTATTTTAACAAATTTCTCATATAATTCTCATTTACACAAAATTTTGAGCACCACTGTCCAATCAGAGGGTCACTGTTCTGGGAAGAGTGCATAGAAGTGATGACACTTGAGGGGTTTGTTTTCTGTTTCTAAGTAATAGTCTTTATTTTATTTTTTTCTTTTTTCTTTTTTTTAAATTTGAGATAAATTCTCGCTCTGTCGCTCAGGCTAGAGTGCGTGGTGCAATCTTGGCTCACTGCAACCTCCGACTCCCAAGTTCAAGCGATTCCTCCATGTCAGCCTCCCAAATAGCTGGGATTACAGGTGCATACCACCACACCCAACTAATTTTTATATTTTTAGTAGAGACGTGGTTTCACCATGTTGACCAGACTGGTCTCAGACTCCTGATCTCAAGTGATCTGCCCGTCTCAGCCTCCCAAAGTGCTGGGATTACAGGAGTGAGCCACCGAGCCTGGCCTTTATTTGAATTTTGATTTTCCTTAAAATAAATTATCAGAGGGTATTTTACAATATATCATATATACAGGGGTAGGTCCTAATTTTGTGGGGGAAGTAGCTTATAAAATTTGGGTGGGCATTTTTTGATATTCATTTATTATTATTATTATGGTAAAATATACATAACAAAATTTACCATGTTAACCATTTATAAGTATTCAGCTCAATGGCATTAAGTACTTTCATAGTGTTATGCAGCCATCACCACTACCCATCCACAGGACTCTTTTGTCTTGCAAAACTGAAACTCTGTACCCATTAAACAATAACTCCTTATTTCCCCCTTGCACCAGTTCCTGGCAACCACCGTTCTACTTTCTATCTCTGTTAATTTGACTACTCTATGTATGTCATATAAGCAGACTCATACAATATTTGTCTTTTTGCAGTTGACTTACTTCACTTAGCATAATGTCCTCAAGGTTCATCCATGTAGAAAAATGTGTCACAATTTTTTTTAGAGGGTCTCATTCTGTCACCCCCAGGCTGGAATGCAGTGGTGTGATCATAGCTCACTGCAATCTTGAACTCCTGTGCTCAAGGGATCCTTGTGCCTTAGCCTCAGAAAGCACTGGGTTTACAGGCGTGAGCCACTGCACCCAGCCAGAATTTTCTTTCTCTTTAAGGGTCAATAACATTTCATTGTTTGTATATACCACATTTTGCCTATCCATTCCTCTATTGATGAACACTTGGGTTGCTTTCACCTTTCAACTATAGTGAATAATGCTGCTATGAACATGGGTCTACCAATATATCTTCAAGACCCTGCTTTCAGTTCTTTTGGATCTATATCCAGAAGTGGACTTGCTGATCATATGGTAATTCTATTTTTCATTATTATTATTATTATTTTAGTAACTGCCACACTTTTCCACAGTGGCTGCACCATTTTACATTCCCACCAACAGAGCATAGGAGCTCCAATTTCTCCAAATCTTCACCAGCACTTATTATTTTCTCTTTCTTTTTTCCTTCCTTCCTTCTTCTCTTTCTTTCTTCTTTCTTTCTTTCTTTCCTTCCTTCCTTCCTTCTTTCCTTCTCTTTCTCCCTCCCTCCCTCCCTATGTCTTTTTTCTCTTTTTCTCCCTCCCTCCCTCCCTCCCTTCCTTCCTTCTTTCCTTCCTTCCTTCCTCCCTCCCTTCCTTCCTTCCTTCCTCCCTCCCTTCCTTCCTAGTAGCCATCCTAATAGGTGTGAAGTGGTATCTCATTGTTGTTTTGATTTTCATTTCCCTATTACTTAGCAATGTTGAGCATCTTTTCACGTACTTATTGGCCATTTTCATGTCTTCTTTGGGATAACATTTGAGTTTTGAAAGATGAATAGCACCTTTTTCGTTTGGTTGGGTTTTTGTTTTGTTTTGTTTCGTTTTGACAGGGTCTTGCTCTTTCACCTAGGCTGGAGTGCAGTGGCACAATCACAGCTCATAGGTTCAAGTGATCTCTGCCTCATAGGTTCAAGTGATCCTCCACCTCAGCCCCCCACCTGATCTCGAACTCCTGGACTCAAGTGATCCTCCTGCCTCAGCCTCCCAAAGTGCTGGGATTACTCAAAGCTTGAGCCACCATGCCTGGCTAAGGACTTTTAAGGGGAGAGATGGGGAAGGTGCTATCATGCAGAAGGAATAAAGTAACAAACATCTTAAGGGTAGGAAAGAGTTTGTTGTGAGACTGGAGCACATCTAGGGAGGAGGCGCAGTTGGAAGTCAGGCTGGGAAGTCTCTTATGTGTCGTGGAGTGGACATCAGTTGATTCTTTGACCACCCACCTATTCACCATTCCAAATGGCATCTACAGGTTGGGCACATGTCACAAGTCAGACCAGACTAAGAATGCCAGATTCCCTCTCCTGGAGCTTTGAAGATAGAGTGAAATAAAGCAAGACATGTACACAAAAATGTTTAGCGAGCACTCATTCCAGCACAGGACCTAATAAAAATCTCTCTAATTCATTCCCTTTTCCTTAAGTGGGGTACAATTGGTTTTTGTTGTTTGCAACCAGAAAACATCAACTGACATGAATATAAAGGGAAGCACAGGGGGAGATAGAGTCCTTCATGCTTATCATGTGTCAGGAACTTGTATACATTCATTTAATTTCTTTTCTTCATGTTTTCTACTATTTTGCAGACATAACATTTAATTGTCTTAGGTGGGTCTGTGTCTTTCCAAATAAATCATTTTCTCTTGGTCTTGGGGTTTCTGGAATCAGAGGAGAGATACTACTTACTTGAGGCATTGACAATTGCTTTTGCTTGGCTAATGACTGAGAAAGGATGTAGAAGGCTTCTTTGTTGAAGGCTTTAATACAGTGGAGGAATATCTGAAAGTGACCTGTAGGTATGGACTCACCATATTTCTATCGAGTAATGAGGACATGAAGAGTGTGTTCACAAGTGTTGTGAGAAGAAGAGAGGGGTTGACAGGTCGGACAATACCTGAAAGAATAGGCTTACTTTTTCAAAAGGATTTTGGTAAACCTACAAGAAAAATAAATAAAACATAACAACAGGAAAAAAAAGTTCACTAGAAGCATAAGGAAAACACTACTTTATATAGAGAAGACCAATCACCTGAGGACACAATTAAAGAATGACTGTCACGCCTGAATGTGGATGAAAAGAGAGAGGTCAGAGTATATAAGAAGTTGTTTTGTAACTGTTGCTTAAAACACACACGCCCAGTAACAGTAATATCATTACAATTAAGAGTCATCTAATACATACACTCTCTCTAACACCACTACCACATATAAGAGATATTCGTATGTTTATAAAAAATATATATACTCAATCAACAATTATTTGAGGCACATCTACTATGTGCCAGTCTCTATAGAAGGCAAGCACTATTATTTCATTTTACTAAAGAGATCACTGAGGCTTAGAGAACTTAATCAGTGGTGGAACCAGAACTCAAGCCAGGGTCTTTACACCATGTGGGTAAACCCTATTTTGATTTTTCAGTAATGGAAGTAGAAGAACTCTATCCACCATGCTGAATGTTTTCTGTTGTTGTTTGTTTGTTTGTTTGTTTGTTTGTTTTGAGAAGGAGTCTTGCTCTGTCATCAGGCTGGAGTGCAGTGGCGCGATCTCAGCTCACTGCAACTTCCACTTCCCAGGTTCAAGCGATTCTCCTGCCTCAGCCTCCCGAGTAGCTGGGACTACAGGTGCATGCCACCACACCCAGCTAATTTTCATATTTTTGGTAGAGATGGGGTTTCACCATGTTGGCCAGGATGGTCTCGATCTCTTGACCTCGTGATCCACCCACCTTGGCCTTCCAAAGTGCTGGGATTACAGGTGTGAGCCACCACGCTTGGCCCATGCTGAATGTTTTTGAGCAAAGGTATTACCTTATTTATCAGGGGAACCCGCCCCCAATATTTCAATGTAGGTTCTTTCTGTTTTCCATAAGTGTCAGCCAGCTGAAAAATAAAGAGAAAGAGTACAAAGAGAGGAATTTTACAGCTGGGCCACCAGGGTTGACATCACATATTGGTAGGACCGTGATGCCCACCTGAGCTGCAAAACCAGCAGGTTTTTATTAAGGGTTTCAAAAAGGGAGGGGGTGTACGAACAGGGAGTAGGTCACATGCTTCAAGGTGCAAAAAGCAGAACAAAGATCACATGCTTCTGAGGAAACAGGAAAAGGGCAAAATCAGAACTCCTGATAAGGGTCTATGTTCAGCAGTACACATATTGTCTTGATAAGCATCTTAACAGAAAACAGGGTTCAAGAGCAGAGAACCAGTCTGACCAAAAATTTACCAGGGTAGAGTTTCCCAATCCTAGTAAACCTCAGGGTACTGCAGGAGACCAGGGCGTATTTCAGTTCTATCTCAACCACATAGGACAGACATTCCCAGAGCAGCCATTTATAGACCTCCCCCCAGGAATGCATTCCTTCCCCAGGGTATTAATATTAATATTCTTTGCTAGGAAAAGAATTTAGCGATATCTCTCCTACTTGCATGTCCGTTTATAGGCTCTCTGCAAGAAGAAACATATGGCTCTGCAGGCAGTCAGACCTTATGGTTGTCTTCCCTTGTTCCCTAAAAATTGATGTTATTCTGTTCTTTTTCAAGGTGCACTGATTTCATGTTGTTTGAACACACGTGTTTTACAATCAATTTGTACAGTTAACACAATTATCACAGTGGTCCTGAGGTGACGTACATCCTCAGCTTACGAAGATAACAGGATTAAGAGATTAAAGTAAAGACAGGCATAAGAAATTATAAAAGTATTATTTGGGAACTGATAAATGTCCACGAAATCTTCACAATTTATGTTCCTCTGCCGCAGCTCCAGCTGGTCCCTCCATTCGGGGTCTCTGACTTCCCGCAACACTTATCAGATCTTTGCCATGGAATGATAACTCTGATTCTCAGGTATAAAGCAACTGTGATAATCCAGGCAAGAAAGGATGAAAGCCCAAACTAAACAATTGCAGTGGGGATGGAGGAGAGGAGAAGGGTTGGAAAAATAGAAGGTTCTCTACAAGACTCAATGACATAATGAGGAGATGGAGACTTGTGAGGGCTCCAAAACAATTCCCTCTCATGTCTTTAAAAAAACTAAGTAATGATCTTGCCTCTCACCAAAACAGAGAATGCTGGGAGGAGAAGCCAAATGTGCTCCCATGAAGGCAGAGTGGCCATGATACAGAACCATGGCTCTCCTCTCCCCAACAGAATACTGGTTTTTCCCAATCTGCTTCTTTGCCATCCTCTCAAAGTGTCACACAGTTCAGTAACTTTGAGAACATCATTGGTTCTCAGCTTTGGCCAAAAGAAAACTGTGTGATCAGCAAGTGCTTCACCAATGGCAGGATTTCACCATAATGTCTGTGGGCAGCTTCACAATTTCTGATTCAGACCATTCTTGCAACTTCAAAAGCCGCTGGAAGGTCTCTGAATGAACATCTCATATTCTCATGTCCACTACTGCAGGGAAGGTGGAGATGCCATTCATTCCTTAGCAGTTTTTTTTTTCCAGCTTGTGGTTTTCACAAACCACATATAAGACTACACATCCTGTCCAATCAGCAGGCTGAAGACTCATGCTTGTACAGTACACATTGGTGCTGTGTGATGTACCCACAGCCAGGGAAGTCTCTGACTACTACTGAAAACCCACTGTGGCAGCAGAGTCCGATCTGATTACTGAGAGAAGTTTTGGCAGTCCTGAATTTGAAAGAGCTGGTATGAATTTGACCCCAGGTTGAAGAGTGTTGCAATCAGATGTCATTATTCTACTGAACCTGAAGAAGACAGAGCACAGCCTGAGTTGTAGACTGGACTACAGAGTTGGAGCTGGCCCAGAAAAGAAGAGTGCTCAGTGATAGCAGCTTGAAACAAGAAATGTATATTCCTTTACATCATTCCTGTGGGTCAGGAGCCCAGGAGCAGCTTATCTGGGTGATTCTGATTTGAGGTCTCTCATGAGGTTGTAGTCGAACTGTTGGTCAGGGCTGCAGTCATTTGAAGGCTTGACTGGGGCTGGAGGATTCAATTCCAAACTCACTCACATGGTTGTAGGTAGAAGTCTCAGTTCCTTGCCATGTGGGCCTCTCCACATGGTTTCTTTCCATTGGGCTGCATGTAGCATTTGGCTTTGCCCAGTGTAAGAGAGAAAGACAGAGTGGCACAGAGACAAAGAGAGACTCAGATCTCTGTGGAAGCCACAGTATCTTTTATAACCTAATCTCAGAAGTGGCATACCAGTATTTCTGCCGTATTCTAATTGGTCATATAGACCATCCCCGGCACAATGTGAGAGAGAATCACACAAGAGTGTCAATGCCAGGAGGCAGAGATCCCCACCAAGCCATCTTGGAGGATGGCTACCATGCTGTGAAAGTTTTGGTGAGCCCTCAATCCTGTACAGAATCTGGTAAACAGCCAGAAGGAAAGACAATTCAACCTATGAGGCTTACATTTAGTTTTTTTTTTCCAACTTGATCACAGTATAGGAAACTTTGCACACTTTATGTTGCCTGCATTTTGATCTCCAGTGGACCCAGCATTTCCAGCCCACTCCGTTCGTGAACCTTCCATGCATAGCGCCAGCCCTCTAAATGCAACTTCAGCTGCATCTAGAACCAACATGGTGGTTGTTTAATCAAGAGTTATTCACTGACTGATTGACTTTGAGACCCTCCTTAAATCCTCCTTTTTATAGTCTGAGAATTTGAGGAGTCAGCAAGGAAAAAACTTGGTCAGATGAATCATCACTCAAGTCCAGAGCAAAACTCCATAGGCAGCTGCTGATCCCAGCTGGGGGAAGAAGGCCGGCTCTTAGACCGAGGCTCGGAGGCTGCCTGCTGCATTTAGCTCGGGCTGATGATGCAGCCTTTCTTGCACTGAGCTGCCCACTAACTCATGAGGTTGTTGGAAGCCTTGTTCCTGTACACTGTGGGCTGATTGTGTGCATTTGGCCAAGTGAACACTAATGCTTCAAGAGGAAATGGTTCCTAATAAGCAGAACTTTCTTTTAAATCTCTCCAGCATTTGCGAAATGGTTCTGACATGGGAAGCAAGTCTGCTCTGCAGAGCAGAAGGGCCACTGGCCTTGCACAGTGTCATCCATACACACCAGTAAGTCATAGGGTTCTGATTCTAGTCTGCTCCTTAGCACCAAATCATACAACCCTCAGTGATTTGGGATGCTATATTCAGCCCAGTGCTGGTGACAATAGACAGGGGTGCCAATCAACTGCACTCTGCAGTTGCTAAGCGGCAACACCAATTTCTCAGATTAGAATCCCACTGAGGGCAACCTGGCCCCACTCCACCTCTGCCTGCTTTTCACTCGGCTTGGGTCTACCAAGGTTAGTGTGTCCCTACTGGATGTTTGATTATCCAAAATGACCTTGGGAAACCTGTGCCTTTTGTTCTTTCAGTGAATTTACCTTCATTCCTGTGTTGTCTGCACAGTGGTTTTGCATTTGTGGCAACTCTGGGGAGAAAGGCTGTGAAAAATGCTTTGTTATATTACATTGCCCCCTGGCTCCAATGAATTGCTCTGTAAATCACACTATTGTTAAAGTGTCCCAGGGAAACTAAACCACTTTCTGGGTCTCAGAGAGAACAACGATATTAATCAGAGGCAACCATTGCAGAAAAAAACATTTTTTTTAAAAAAAGGAAAGTAACAAAAATACGGTTTTTAATGTGTGGGGCTTGGAAAAGAGCATACATTGGGAAAGGGGCCAAACCAGAATATCTTTACTCTTTCATAAATACCCTGATACAGGAATGCATTATCTCTGAACACTTTAAGCCCATTTAGTTTTATAGCAAAACAATATTGTACACCTGCTGCATCTTAATGATCTAGTTCAAGCAGCTCAAGCAGAGTGAGAATGGGGGAAGGGGTGGGAGGAGGTGGACTCTATAAATCAGGAAGAACCTTTAATCAGATTCAGCTGGGACCCGTAGTGACTGCCAGGAGGATGACAGGTACAAGCATCCCACAAATATTCCTGAGAGCGCCTGTCCTTGACTGTAGCCCAAGAGGCCCTGAGCCTAGCTCTGTGAGTCCTAGGCTCAAAGCACCAACACTGAGGAGGGGAAGCAGCAACAACAGCACTGGTTTCTCAAATTATTGCTCAGGACAACTCGTCAGCAGGCCCACAGCCTTTGCTGAGAGCCCATAAACCACTCTGCACGAGGTATGATGAAAAAACACAAGCAAAAGAAAGAAAAAATGCTGGAACTTTAGTCAACAGAATATGGCTCAAAAGAAGTCAGAAAGTTGGGCTTGTGTCTCTTTTTGTTGCTCAGATTTCTTGTCACAGGGTTTGGTTTCTAATGAAATCTGGCTTAACATGGACAGCTTGTGCCTTCCAATGACTTTTCATCTAATGATATGTGACAAGCATCAAAAAAGTACTGGTCTTAAACATATATTAGAGACAAATTGTCTAGATCCCAGACCTCCAAAACAAAATTGTGCAAGTGGGGAGAGGGGTGTCTTTCCACTAATTAATTGCAAAGAAAACAATGCAACAAAGGTCAACCTCTTCATATCCCTTCTATTTCTTCACCCTCCCTCCTCTTCACTCCAGCCACACACACACAAAATAAAGGTCACTTGAAATACCACCAGCCTTAATATTTTGGTGTATAGTGATTATGATTAAGTGGATGGACTCTGGGGTCAGCGGGCCTTAGTGTGAGTCATGGCTCTATGTGCCTTTGGGCAATTACATTAATTCTCTAGGCTTTAGTTTCTTCATCTGTAAAATGGAAATAATAATAGCACTGACCTCACATAGTTCTTATGAGAATGAACTAAAGTCATCCACATAAGAGGCTCAAAACATGACCAGGCAAATAGTAGGTACTCAACAATGTCACTGTTACAATCAGCATTATCATATATAAATACACATATCCTTGCCATTTTAATTATGAATATATACATTTACATATACTCTTTTTTAAAGTAAACCATACTTTACATATGGTTTTTGTAATTGTTTTTAAACTTACAATGTATTATGAACATTTTTATACATCATTAATCTCCCAGAACAACATTTTTAACGCTGCAGAGTATGCCATTACATGAATGTACCCTGGCGTATTTAACCAATCTCCTATTGTTAGACAATTAGGTTGTTTCCAATACTTGATAGTATAAATACACTCTAAGGAACCGCTTTGTAGAGATTTCTTGCACACATCATTAGTTGCTGCCTTAGGATGAATTCCCAGAACTAGAACCACTGAATCAAAAGAAATGCAATTAAAATATTCTAAAAAGAATAAGTGCATTACATAAAATAAGGAAAAGAAAAATACAATTCCACTACACTAATACACACTAATATAATTTGGGCAATTTAGAATTTCCAATGGCTTTATTTTTCCTTAGAAGAGATAGAAGCTTCAAGTAAAAGATGAGCAGATGTTTATTGTTTCTGCTCCCTTCTTAAACTCACTAAAATGACAAGAAAGAACTAAAAACAAACAAACAAACAAAAGAAAAACTCATAAGCCCACAATCTTAAAAAGAATGGAATAGGAGATGTCAACAGCCAAAAGATGTGAACAACATTTTGAGAGGTGAAAAGCAGATCAGATGAGCAATAACTGACTTCGTGGATCAGAGGAAACTAAAATTCATGCCATGACTAAAACTCCACACTGACTTTAAATGAAGCAGCTAGATCCTTCTGATCCCCTTTGTAGCCCTAAAAGAAGACAGACAATTTACCTTCTGGGGAGGCTGAATCAGATCATTCTGAATCAGAAATAGGAGGCACTGCTGAGAGTAGAATGAGGCATCTTCATGAAAGAGATGTATTTAAGTGAAAGTTGACATACCCACTGAAAAATAAGACTCCCAGCCTTTTCCTTAACTCAAGTCCCAGCATGCTGGCAGCCAGGCTCATACACCCTTTCCCCTTCCCCATTCCTGCTCCCTGGAGGGAAATTGGGGGATTCTTCTGAGAGCAACTGATGGGTCCAAGAGAAAAGACTATGGAGTTTCCCTAGTCTTTTTTCCCCACAAAAAAAAAAAAAAAAAAAAAAATGGCCTTAAGGGAATAAGCTATAAGTGAAGTCCAACAACTGACAAGTCTCCCCACTCCATGTGGAAGAGGATCACTTTTGAGAAAAGCTCCAAATATGAAATACACCAAAAGAAACCAAACTAACCAAAAAGAAAAGCTCAGGGGAAAAAAAAAAAACCCACCAGGGCAGGAAGCACAAGAAAAAATACTGCATCCATGAAATGATAACAGAAGCCTATTAAAAAATTAGAAAACAAGGCAATGCTCTGAGTAGTTAAATATATGAGGGGGAAAACATCAACTTTTCTTTTGAAAGATAGTCGAGGAAATCTCTCAGAAGAGTAGAAGAAAAAGCTAAATTCATAGAATAAGGGATATAGACAAAGGATATAGTTAGATGTAAAGGATAAGAAAACTTGAGACAGATGTTCCAGAAAGAGAGAACGAAGAAAACAGGAAGAAATCATTAAAGAATAAATACTGGGTCTGAACTGAAGGAGAGTGATTCACAATACAGTGAATGAGAAAAAATATACCCAAGACACATCATTCTCTAATTTCATAGCACCAGGAGTAAAAAGGTCATAGAAGATTTTAAAAAGAAATTTTAAAATGAAAATACAAGTCACTTATAAAAGATTGAGAATCAGAATGGCAATTGAAGGTAATGGAGAAATTCTGGGGGAAATGATTTTAACCCAGAATTCTATACCCAGCCAAACTATCAGTCAAGTGTACCAATATAATAAACAGTTTCAGACATTCAAAGTCTCAAAAAAATTTATCTTCTTTCCTCAAGAAACTATTGGTGGGTGTGCTTCCTAAAATATGGGAGTAAGAAAAGGAGAAAAAGACACAGTGATGGGAAAGCTGACTGCTGTAATTTAGAAAACCAAAAATAATTGAATAGCTAATGAAGATGTAAACGTACCTTCTTCTCACATAACAGCCCAAGATAAATATTTCAGGTCACGGACAACTGCTTCCTTTGGTCATTCAGGGATTGCGGCTCCTTCTGCGTATCTTGTTTTTCTGCTATGTCTTAGGGGCAGTGGTTCTCAAAAATGAGATCCTCAGGCCAGTAGCATCAGCATCACTTGAGAACGTGTTAGAAATGCAAATTCTCGGGTCCCAACACCAGACCTAATGAATCAGAAATTCTGGGCATAGAGGCCAGAAATCTGTTTTAACAAGACTTCCGTGTGATTCTTATGCATGCTAAAGTTTGAAGATGACTATCTTAGGGCATTATCCTTTTCTGCATGATGAAAGTTTGATTGCAGGCACTTTTATTTTCCAGTTCACCAGAGGAAAAGTGTGGACGTTTTTATGGACCAGGCCAGGAAGTAACATACAGTTGCTTCCACTAGCATTTATTTGGCAAAATCTAGTCATGTGGTAACCCCTAGCTTTAAGGGTGAGTTGGGAAGTGTAGTTTTTAGTTGGGCAACCTCATATTAGCTACATTTCTATTACAATGAAAGAAGGAAAGAAAGGATTTGGGAGGATAACCAGCAGTTTCCACCATATGTATAACCCAGGCAACAGGACTCCAACAAAGATAAATCCCAGATGATGTTGAAGGGACCCCTAGAATGTCCTATTCACAGGGCTAGAGCTGTGAATCAGGCCACAGAGCAAAGAGTCCAGACGGGAACAGAAAATCAAAAAGCTCTAGGAAGAGCAGCCAATGAAAATAATGAAACCAAGAGAATACCTGTATTTGAATGTATTTTCAGGAGATTTTGTGGATGAATTAATAATAGGTACATAGAAAACTAAACAAAATACAAAAAACAGAAAACTATTAATTCCAGGGAAAACAAAAGGCTGAATGAAAAAGGAAACATAATTATAGGATTCTATGTGGCTTACCTGGGAATAATATTTACATAGTCATAAAATAAATATTTAATGTTGATTTTACCCAAAATGGTGGCATAAATATGTTGGGAGGTTGAGCAGAGGGAAAGTGTGTGCAGGCCAGTTTAATGATGATAATAAGTAATATTTATATAGTGCTTACTGTGCACTGGACATTATTCTAAGCCCATTATATATTCAATATTTAATCCTCATAGTCACTCTATGAGGAAGATACTATTATTGTTACAAGAAAGTGGTCCTGATCCAGACCCCAAGAGAGGGTTCTTGGGTCTTGCGCAAGAAAGAATTCAGGACGAGTCCATAAAGTGAAAGCAAGTTTACTGAGAAAGTAAAGGAATAAAAGAATGGCTACTCCATAGACAGAGCAGCCCCGAGGGCTGTCGGTTGCCCATTTTTACGGTTATTTCTTGATGATATGCTAAACAAGGGGTGGATTATTCATGCCTCACCTTTTTAGGCCATATAGGACAACTTCCTATATGTTGCCTGGCATTTGTAAACTGTCATGGAGCTTCTGGGAGTATAGCAGTGAGGACAGCTAGAGGTCACTCTCATCACCATCTTGATTTTGGTGGGTTTTGGCTGCCTTCTTTATTGCAGGCTGTTTTATCAGCAAGGTCTTTATGACCTGTATTTTATGCCAACCTCCTATCTCATCCTGTGACTTAGAATGCCTTAACCATCTGGGAACGCAGCCTATTAAGTGTCAGCCTCATTTTACGCAGCTCCTATTCAAGATGGAGTTGCTGTGGTTCAAACACCTCTGACATTATCATCCATTTTACACAGGAGGAAATTGAGACCCATAGCAGTCAAGCAAGTTGTACAAACTCACACAATTAGTAAGTATTGGACTTGGGATTTAAACCAGGTAATTTCTCTCCAGAGTCCATACTCTCCACTAGTATGCTATACGGTCACATTTTCCATGATAGGAAGTCAAAAGACAATTCCTAAAATCAGTAAACCAAGAAAAACCGGATAAGCTGTGATTTATAAATAAAGACAGAAATACCAAGAAGAAACAGATAAAAGAGTCAAAAGTAATTGTTTCTGGCTGGGGGAATAACTGGGAGTGGTCAAAGGATTGCTGTTTTTCTTATTGTTGTTACAGTCTAGCAGTAATGTTTGACTTTTAAAAGCTTTTAAACATCACTTCAGTCAAAATTAATTTTTTATTCTTCAGTGGTTGGTGCTTTGTAAAAATAAATAAATAATAAATAAATAAATTATTTCTTTTAATAAAAGATGGCAAAAAGAATGCCCCTGGCTAAGTTAACTTAGAGAATGGGTCAAGTATGCAAGGTAACCAACAGGGAAAGTTACAGAGAGAGGGAGAGAGATTGAGAGAGAGCAATTTCCACAGAGAAGTGGAAACAAAAGGATGATGTTTTTGGAGGAATGACAAGCAGATTTAAGGGAGCCAGAGAGAATGAGAAGGGATGAGATTGAACAAGACAGGGCAGAGACACATCGAACATTTGTCATGGGCTATAGACCCAGAAGGGAGCGACTACTTCATGGAAATTTTGTGGGCAGAATCCAGAGAAGCCACTGAATTAGCACTCCAGTGGCTTTATGCATAATGGTTTTGATTTGGGCCTCTAACATGAGATTCCTTCTTCCTCAGTAACCAAGTCAGCTGAGAGAAACAGCTCTGGCCTTAAAGCTAAAGACAGAAGGAAGGATGAAGTGCAAAGCCATAAGGTGACTGATTAAAACCCTAATTATGTGTCAACCCAGGCCAAACCAAAGTAAATAATGAAACGTGTCTATCTACTACGTGGTTTTGGAGCAAGTTGGTTAATTTCCCTGAGCCTCAGTTTTCTCTTTTCAAGCAATAAATGTAACAAAGCCTGCGTGTGTATAGCACATCATACTTTTCAGAGCCGTTTTTCATTTTCCATTTCCCTGAGTGGGTAGCATAAAATTATACAGCCAGTTATCGGTGGAACCTGAATTCTGCTTCCAGATCTAATTCACTTCTCTTTGTAAACTTTGCTCAATTAAGAGTCAGAGAACTCTATGAAGTAAAAAGAAATAGATATATATTCCAATTTATAAAGGAAGAACCAAGAAATACCCCGTATCTCCTGGCTCATTCGGAACCAGGACCCACACCTAAGTCTTTTGGTGCTCAGTTGGGGGCCTTTTCCAATATACAGCATCTGTTGTGACTAAATGAGACTTCAAGGGTAGGCAGAAGGGCAGCTCGTAAACATGTTAGTGCCTGCTCCTGCGGGCTGCCGTGGACAAGCGGGCCTGGGTGTGGCCACCATCCTTCCCTGAGTCCAGGTTTCACATGATCTGTCCTGTTTTCAGAATATCCATTTGTCTGATTTTTTTATTTAGAAAAATACCGCCTCAGTAGTAATGACAGCTAAGATTCACTCCTGCGCCTGCCCTGTAGGCGGTCCTGCTGGTGGATGCGTGAGCTGGGGAGAGGGAGGCCGGGCTGAGGGACCCCGGCCCTGCTTGTCCAGCAGCCTCTGGTCGCCGCCGTCCCGACGCCTGCTCCGCCTCCTGGGCCTGGCGAGTGCGCGAGGCCGAGGCTTGGGGCCCAGCTCGGCTCACTTTGGATGTTTTTAAACTCGCACGTTTTTTACCGAACACCGTCCCGCAGCCCCTAGTTCTGCCCTCCGGGCCACCCCCACGGCAGCGCGGCGAGGAACGAGCGCCCGAGGTTCAGCCTCCCGGGAGCCGGGACTCAGCGCGGCCACCACGGGCCCCGCGCCCCTTCCCAGGCTGGGCCTCGCCGCGTCGCCCCACCCGAAGGCCCCGGCCGTCCCTGCCCCAGCGCCTTTTAACCGGGGAACGCTGACGAGCTGAATACAGCGGGAAAGCCGCCATTTGTTCTGGGGCTGGCGGCTGGCATTGAAGCCAGATGTGCGCGAGGCTGACGTTGACATGGCACATCTGGTGGGGTTTTGGTTTCCATCGCGGAGTTTACCACATCCACCCCAGTCGGCTAGGAGACAGGAGGCGGACATCTGGAAGTCATTGCAGCTGTCACGCTTCAAGGGGATCCTGTACCACAGAGAAGAGAATTCAATACGTAACGGAGCAAAATTGTCCAGCTCGTCTTGTCAGCCCAGATTTCAAACACATGCAGGAACATGGCAACCGCATTATGGCGCCCTCCGTCCCTCTGGGGTGCCCGTGGCCCCCGCGAGCCCGAGGGTCCTTTGCCCACCCCAGGAGCCTCGGTTGTCTCCATTGGAAAGCCTGGCTAGAAGGCCACGTTCTTTTGATCTCAGTTTGCTGGAAGTTTTAAATTAAACCTTGCTTAGGCTCTCATCCCATTTCCATTCATACCCTCTACCTTCTCCTGGCATTCAATGCTCTAGCCCTACCCTACCTACTCAACTTATCTCCTGTTCCTTTCCCAAAGCAAATACGACTGCTCAGCAAGGCTAACTGACAGAAGTCAGGCTTATTCTGACCCCAGCTTTTCCTCCTGCCTGGAATCCCCTGTTCTTTTCAGGTCAATCCAAATCTATTCCCCGTTCTGAGGTCTACCTCAAGTTTATTTTCATCTATGAAGCCCTTCCTGACCTCTCAAGCTTCCACTGATCTTTCCTTCTGTGTGTTTCCCTAATTAAGTATAAGCCCATGAAGAGGAAATATCGTTTTACATTTTTCTATCTCCTTCAGCAGCAAACATGGTGTGCTGAAGTATAGCAAGCCCTCCATAAACCCAGGTTGGATAAAAGCATGAATTAATATTTTCTTAATTAAGAAAAAATGAATCAACGCTTTCTGGTCTTTCCACGTAATTTTGTTATCTTCTTTATTTTTCATGACAAGACTGAATGTCTACGTGTAGTACGTCTTGAACTTTTTGGAAAGATAGCTCTAAAAATCTAGTAAATGATAATACCTGAAGAATTCTATTAATTTGAGATTCCATTAATTTGGAATTCTGCCAGCTATAGTGCATTGATAATTGATTTTAAAAAGTGAAGTGTAGTGGAAAGAGAACCAGGGTACAAGTCAGAGGATCTGAATCCTATTCCCAAGAGTGTCCCTAACTTTGTCCTTGGACAATCATTCACCTTCTATATGGCTCTAGTCTCCCTCTGTAAAAAAATAAAAAGTTGTGTCCAGTGGCCTCTTCCTGGTAAGGGACAGAGCTGGGGACATTCTACTGAGAAGGGATACCCCTCGGCGCAGCTTTTCCCCACCATTTCTAGATCTGTTCTGTAGTTAGAGGGAAGCAGTCTCCATCAGTCAGTGTTTCACCCGCCCAGCACCAAAGCCACATGGATACACATACAACGTGGAGAAAGGGCAGAATAAGGAAGGAACAAGCATGAATAGCTGCAGGATTTAGCCATTGTGAGTGTCTAGTGTTTTCAAAATTAAGACAAGCCATTGCAGCAAGCATTGGGAAAGACTGAGCATCTCAAGCCGTAGATGGAATCTCTTGGGTTTTGTCCTTCTTTTATGCATTGATACAAATGCAAAGCACCCTGCTCTATCCTTGCTATATGGGATGGGTAAGAATGTAACAGGATAAGTAGGATCCAGTGATCAAGGAGAGGAATAGAAGGAAGAAGGGGACTACCAAAGGAAAAAGAAAGTGTGCCTCCTTGATATGGTCGCCCAGCCAAATAGGATGTTTAGCTTCCATGGGAGAAAGGCCATGTAACAAGGTAGGAAGGGAATAGGAGCCAGGTGGGTCTCTGCCATTCTGCCCTGTGGGTGAGGCAGATAGCTTTTCCTTTCCAATCCTCGACTACAAAAATGAGGCACTTTTAGAGAAATAATCTCTAAACTCTTTTAGCTCTTATCTCACATAATTCATTTGGAAACCATCTTTGAACCCAAATTTAACATATCATTTCTGACTAAACTCCAAATCCCTGCCCTAGGGTTTCCTAAGCTTGTGGGGTTCTGAGACATCGTCACAAAGGGGAATTTGGGCATTAAATTCCTGAAGTCCTTTTGCTTCATTCCTTCTAATGGAAGAAGAAACTTTCTCCCTTTCTCCCTGGGGGCAATCGGTTATAATAGGAAGATTACAGGTTAATGACTTAGAAAATCTTCCTCAAACGAGAATGGTACTTAATTAAATTCCATTAAATCATAACTCCTGGCTTTTGTTTTTGGCCTCTTGCTCCTGAGTCCAGAATCACATTCTTCCTTTATACCTGGGGTTGTTGAATTAAAAGTGCATAAAGCTCTAGGGAACAACCTGATCACCTCCGCTCCATCCACCACCACTGCCTTCCTGTCTGAACACTCAAAAGATGGCCAGTGGGCAAGCCAGACTCCTTCAGAAGAGAGGATGGTCATTTCTAATTTGTCTTGGTTTACGAGCAACTTGACAATTTGACTAACTACCAAAGAGCTGGGACTAGATCATCGTCTCATAAAAAGCTAATAAAAAAGGCTGTTAGTGCAGCCTATTAGTCGGCTGAAAATGAGAGGTTATGCAATCATTGTCTTAGCTGGGAGGACCTAAGCTCTCCAGGAAGAGTTCACACAGCACCCAGAGAGTCCTCAACTTCCGTTCATGCCTCTCTGCTGTCATTTATGGAGCTTGGGCATTTCAGCATCTTGCTCCTCTTTCCTTCCCTGAATGCTTCTTCTCTTTCAAGTATACCCTTGTTTTCTCTCTTCAAACTCACTCCCTCTCCATGGACATATTCTGCCACATTTCTCTGCTGTGTTCTAAGGGTGAAACCCTAGAAGCTTCCTTTCTTATGAGAAAAGTGCTCAGAACTACAGACTAGACTCAGGCCAGCCTCACACACAATCAGGCAATTTTAGGGGTTCTAGGGATGCCTTCCTTTCTCAAATAAAAAGTCTGCCCTCTTCTGAACCCCACTGTTAGATTCCTTGGGAAACTTGAAGCTTTCCATTATTCAATAGTTCTCTGTTACATACAGAGCCTGGAGAGGAACTGAGGGTGCCAGATCCCCTTATCTGGTGCAAAAGGGCTCTCTTCCTTCTCTGAAATGCTAGTGTTCTGTATGACTTTGGCACTTTTCATCCAGGGACTTGCTCTGTGACTTTGGGCTAATCACTTTTCCTCTCTGGACTACAACATCCCCCTTTGTAAGATGACTAAGAGAAGAGAAATTCTAACTTGCAGCAGGCAATTCTAGTTAAGCCCAAGGACAAGCTCTGATTGAAAGGAAGGTAGAAAGGTAAAGAGTGAGTTATCTTTACATTGAATTCTAGCTCTGACCACGTAGGGCTGAACCACTTTGAGATGATGCAGCTCTCACCTTTGTGTGCATCTGGTCTTCCCTCTTGTGTTTATTGAAAGGATGATGCAGAGACAATGCTCTTCACACCCCATCTACTTGCCTAGCATTGTCCAGAGCATGAAAGTTAATGCGTAATTGATTTACTCTTATGCTCAATTTATTTTCAAGATGACTCAAGGTGCCACCAAAGAAGGATACAGTTCAGGAGCAGTTTAAATGGAATCCATCTGAAGGAATCAGAAGAAATTGATGGTTTCAGGCACTGAGGATGTTCTGCTTCTGATATTTTAGCAACAAATTTGGCCTTTGTTTTTCTGGCAGCTGAGGCATAAGGGGGTGACATGAAGGACTCTGTGCTTCCTAGTGAATAGTGGGTTCAATAAATATTTTTTTCTTTTTTTTGCGGCGGGGGGCGGGGTGGCAGGGGGAACAGGGTCTCACTTGGCTGCCGAGGCTGGAGTGCAATGGTGCAGTCTTGGCTCACTGCAGCCTCCACCTCCTGGGCTCAAGTGATCCTCCCACTTCAGCCTCCCAAGTAGCTAGAACTACAAGCAAGTGCCACCACACCTGGCTAATTTTTTCGCGGTTTTTACGGAAACGGAGTTTCACCATGTTGCCCAAGCTGGTCTCAAACTCCTGCACTCAAGCGCTCTCCCTGCCTCGGTTTCCCAAAGTGCTGGGATTATAGGTGTGCAACACTGCACTCAGCCATAATAATTTTTTTTTTCATTGACTGTCAGCTACCCCTTGGTTGGGAAGGCAAAACACTGAAGGGGGAAAGTCCCAGATGAAAGGGGAACAGGGTAGATTTTGAGGAAGGCTTTTGGAGATGATAAAACCCTAGAACAATATTCAAACTTTCTTGTTGCTAAGGCTAAGCCCATCTAAGAAATTCCCATGATGCATGCAGGCCACTAGCACGGCTCCAGCCTAGGAGGCAGGCCCAAGACTGCACAGGCTGCTGGGCACATGCCCAGTTGCTCCCTGTAGCAGTTCCATCCCAAACGCTTTTTACAGGAAAATGTAGTATTTCTCTGTTTTGCCCAATCACACACCTTTGGAAGAGAAAGAAAGTCATCTTCTATCTGTAGGTCCTTAAGCCTGAGTGCTAACCAGCTCCAAAGCTGTCCCAGAGAACCCCTCATTAGAGAAAGCTTTTGCCACTGACTTGGGGATGAACACAACACCTCCTCAGCAGCAGTCAGCTCAAACTCCCGCTCATATTCCCGAACCCTGCCACTGGGATTCATTCAGTCAGGCCCAGGATCAACCCCAACCGCCCTTGCAAGAATGAATATACAGTTTAAGCTCTGAAATTCTCCCAGTTTCTCCACAGATGAAATTCTCTTTCTCTTTGCTCCTCCTCAACTTCCACCTTCCCTCCCAGCTGCCACTCAAAAAAGCATTTGTTCTGTGGTTCCTTTTCCAGATCCAGGCTTTTTCTACTGCAGGGTCCGCAAGGTTATTTCTGCTCCAGTCGGGGAGCCAGCTAGGTAAAATCTTACAAAGGTACTGCCACCTTCACCAAATTCAGTTGCATTTGGAAACCTGATTTGCCATGCTTCAGGGTGTCCAGGCTACCGGCTCTTAAAACCAACAAAACAGTGGGAAATGACTTTCTGAGGTCATCTGGTCCAGCCTCCTGCTTCTAGACAGGTGACTATGCAAATCTTTTTTATTTTTTTATTTTTATTTTTTGAGATGGAGTTTCACTCTTGTTGCCTAGGCTGGAGTGCAATGGCGCGATCTTGGCTCACTGCAACCTCTGCCTCCAGGAGACAAGCGATTCTCCTGCCTCAACCTCCCAAGTAGCTGGGATTACAGGCGCCCACCACCATGCCCAGATAATTTTTTGTATTTTTAGTAGAGAAGGGGTTTCACCATGTTGGCCAGGCTGGTCTCAAACTCCTGACCTCAGGTGATCCATGCACCTCGGCCTCCCAAAATGCTGGGATTACAGGCGTGAACCACCGCACCCAGCCCAAATCTTACTGAGATAATTATTCCACTCTATCTTCTGATAGTTCTGCTACTATTTAATCACTCTTTTAGGTGAGTTCTTCCTTAGATTAAACCTGATTTTTTTCCTGCCCTAATTTAGGCCCAATTCTCAACCTATTCTTTGTAACTGTGACAAATAACCGACGAGTGTTTTCTCTCTGTCCTTAGCCTTCTCTTCAGCATGGAAAGTCTCCCCAGAAATAAAACTCTGATTGTTCAACTCCTTCCTTCCCACTTATCCCTCTAAGCACCCTCTAAATCAGACCTGAGGCTCCCAAGAGAGTCATATCCTTTCTCTCGCAGCTGGTCTGAGTTTTGTCGTCTGGGAGACTGGGCTTAGAACAGCTTGAAGTTAGTACAGAGGCGAACGAAGCTTTAAATCTCCAGCACTTAACAGCTTCTCTGCAGCCTCAGAGGTAACCACATTTTCTTGCCTTCTTCCTCTCATCTCTATATATATCTGTGTAATCTCTGTTCACTGGAGCCTGACTCCAGCCCTCTGTCTGCACTGCTCTGGTTGTGCTGAAAGAGGGAAGGTTAGGGAAGAAAAATTAATAGACACAGACCCGTAAAAATAACAGGCTCTCTAGAGCACACATGAAGAAATAATTAAACAGATTAAACTTGGGGGGTGGAAAGAGAAGGGCAGGAGGCTTAGCAAGCAGAGACTGATGCCTCTGATTTTCACTTCCAAAGGAGCTGGGGCTCAGTGGGGAGGGATTTTTGTGCTTTTTTCTTCATTCCGGTGGGTTGGATTCACAGCCGAACATTGTTAAGTCACTAAGCTCTTTAAAGTCTAGGATGGTGCCTTATCTTTGTATCCCTTCTAGGATCCTCAGATCATGCCACACCCTTGTGAGAAAAGGAAATTTGATATTTATGGAGCATTCTTTGTGTGCCACGTACAAAGTTAGATACTTTATATCCTGGCTGATTGTCAGCTGAAGGTGTTTCAAACTTCAGAAATGAGTGCAATCATTTTCCTATGACCCAGGATGATGACTACCTGAAGATCTTGTGATTTTGAAGCCAAAAAATAGCTTCTCACATCTTCCCCTGCCTCACTCCTTCCCTTTCTCTCTTCAATGGGCAGAAGCTTTTGCTACAATGATGAAGGAAGGAGGAGGCTGGTATTTAGAGATCACTTCAATACCAAAATGTCTTAGTCAGCAAGCCTCTCAGAATGCCCTGGGATGGTGAGAGGGCTGCAGAGACGGAGAAGCCTTCCTCCCTCTCTCACAAGTACCACCATTCCTCTGGCACCATTCCTGAAAGCTCAAATGAAAACACCCTAAAGAAGAACAATCCTCAACCACTGGTACATTGGGCAGGGTGACCCATGCCTATAACCGCTGCTCTTTGAGAGGCCAAGGCGGGAGGATCACTTGAGCCCATGAGTTTGAGACCAGCCTGGCCAACATGGGAAAGTCCCTGTGTCTACAAAAAATAAAAAGTTAGCCAGGTGTGGTGGCATACCCCTGTAGTCCCAGCTCTCAAGAGGCTGAGGTGAGAGGATTACTTGAGCCCAGGAGGTCAAGGCTGCAGTGAGTCGAGATCATATCACTGCACTCTAACCTGGGTGACAGAGCGAGACTCTGTCGCAAAAAAACAAACATAAAACCCCTCTATTAACATTACTTTCTGATTTTTCAACAATTTCAGAATAGATATTAAAAGACAAGTTTCAGAATAGAAACACCTTCCCCAGGGAGTGCAGACCTGAATGGCACCCAGAACAATGACTGGCAGCAAGATCACAGGGCGTGGGAATGAGGCAAGCCAGATGCATGCCTCAGTCCACTGGCTCCTGCTGGCAGATTGCTTCACTGCTCTGGGCCTCTCACATGCTCTCTCTTTTCTTTTTTTTCCCTCCCTCCTTCCCTCCTTCCTTTCCTCCCCTCCCTCCCTCTCTTTCCTTCCTTCCTTCCTTCCTTCCTTCATTCCTTCCTTCCTTCTTTTTTTGAGACAGAATCTCACTCTATCACCCAGGCTGGAGTGCAGTGACACAATCATAGCTCACTGCAGCCTCAACCACCTGGGCTCAAGCGATCCTCCTGCCTCGGCCTCCCAAGTAGCTGAGACTACAGGTGTGCGTCACTGTGTCCAGCTGATTTTTTTATTTTCCTGTAGAGAAGGGGGTCTCACTATGTTGGCCAGATTGATCTTGAACTCCTGGGCTCAAGTGATCCTGCTGCCTCGGCCTCCCAAAGCACTGGGATTACAGATGTGAGCTACCACACCCAGCTTCTAATTTTTTTAATGAATAGGCTTTATTTTTTAGCAGTTTTAGGTTAACAGAAAAATGGGACCGAAAGTACAGAATTTTCTTATACACCCTCCCCACTAATTTCCTCTGTTACTAACATCTTCACTCTTTGGGTTGTACGTTCTATGGGTTTGCACAAATGTAAAGACATGTACGCTTGACCAGGCATGGTGGCTCACGCCTGTAATCCCAGCACTTTGGGAGGCCAAGGTGTGCGGATCACTTGAGGTCAGGAGTTCAAGACCAGCCTGACCAACATGGCGAAACCTCGTCTCTACCAAAAATACAAAAATTAGCCAGGTGTTGTGGCAGCACCTGTAATCCCAGCTGCTTGGGAGGCTAAAGCAAGAGAATCACTTGAACCCAGGAAGCGGAGGTTACAGCGAGCCAGGATCACGCCACCACACTCCAGCCTAGCTGACAGAGTGAGATTCTGTCTCAGAAAAAAAAAAAAAAAAAGACATGTACCCAACATCACCCTACAGAATACTTTCACAGCCCTAAAAACCCTCTGTACTCCACTTATTCTTTCTCCCTCTGTCTCCCACCCTAACCCTCAGAATTCACTGATCTTTTTTACTGTCTCTATAGGTTTGCCTTTACCAGAATGTCATACAGCTGGAATTATGTAGTATATAGCTTTTTCAGAGTGGCTTCTTTCATTTAGTAATGTGCCTTTAAGGGTCTTCTTCTTTTTTTTTTTTTTAATGGCTTTAAAGTGCCTTTATGTTTATGGCTGACTCTCTCTAATTTTTTTGTTGAAGCATAACATATATATACATTAAAGCCCAATGAATTTTTATTAAGTGAACACCCAAATAAAGATATAGAAAATTACCAGCACCCCAGCATGCTAGTGTCCCTCCCAGTTACTACCACTCCTCTAAAAATAACCACTAGTCTGACTTCTATCTTCACAAATTAATTGAGCCTGTCTTTGTAGTTCACAGAAATAGAATCACACAGTATGTACTTGTATTAGTCTGTTTTCACACTGATATAAAGATACTACCTGAGAATGGGTAATTTATAAACAAAAGAGGTTTAATTGACTCACAGTTTTGCATGGCTGGGGAGGCCTCAGGAAACTTACAATAATGGAAGAAGGCAAAGGGGAAGGAAGGCAAGTCTTATATGGCAGCAGGAGAGAGAGAGAGAGTGCACAGAGGGGAGCTGCCGAACACTTTTTAAAACCATCAGGTCTCGTGAGAACTTACTCACTATCATGAGAACAGCATGGAGGAAACTGCCCCCATAATTTAGTCATCTCCCACCAGGTCCCTCCCTCAACACATGGGGATTACAATTCAAAGTGGGATTTGAGTGAGGACACAGAGCCAAACCATATCAGTACTCTCCTATGTGTGGTTTCTTTTCTTCAATATTTAGGTTCATCTGATATTATGGCAGTTTGTTCTTGTTTATTCCATCATATAGATATACCAATTCATTTAACCACTCTGCTGTTGATGGATGTTTGTGTTATTTCCAGTTTGGGGCTATTACAAATAATGCTGCTACGAACATTTTTATATACGTCTTTTGGTGAACATATGCTCACATTTCATTTTGATATAAACCCAAGAGTGGAATTTCGGAGCCACAGGGTATCTGTACCTTTAACTCTGATAAATAATGCCAATTTAACAAAATGCTTGTACCAATTTACACTCCCACAAGTTCTCATCCTCCCAAATACTTAGTAGTGTCAATATTTTCAATTTTAGTCATTTTAGACCCATGGTCATTTGAATTTGCATTTTCCCGATAACTAATGAAGTTGACTACTGTCTCGGGTCAGGTCCCTTGAGAAACAGACTGAGATGGAGGTTTGCATGAGGAAGTTGATTGGGGAATGCCCTTAGATGGACACCCGTCAGAGACAGAAGGCAACAGGATGGACGTCTCATTGCAATAGGCTTCCGCTGATCCCATGGGAACTCAGGAGCTGGCCTGACCCTTCAGAGTTGTCCTGCCTTGAGGCAAGGGGTCCAGGCCTTCACAGCAATTACTGAATGTGGTTTTGACCAATCATTGAATGCAGGTTGTCCTTGGAAAGGAGTATGACTGGGTAGTAGAGTTCTCTTTTGCCAAGGGCAGTTCCTAGAGAGGACCACAGGGGAGGAGAAGGCTCCCAGAAGCTAGGGAGATGAGCGCTTTAGTCCCAGAAGGCAACCTGAGCTCCACACTGTAGCTGCATCAACAAGCACCTTTTCATAGGCTTCCTGGCTACTTAGAGACCCTCTCCTGTAAAGTGCCTATACTGATTTGCCAAGTTCTTTTTCATTAGGCTGTCTTTCTTTTACTTATTGATTTATAGAAGTGTTTTGTATATTTTAAAGATGAGTCCTTTGTCAGATATATGCAATACAAAAATATATATTGCCTTTTCACTCTTTTCATGGTGTCTTTTTATGAATGGAAATTCTTAATTTTCACAGTTTTTTATTCCTTTTTGACAAGTGGGTTTTATTGTGATCTGTTTACAAAATCTTCACATACTCTAATATCATGAGAATATTCACATATGTTACCTTCTAGAAGCTTTATCGTATTACTCTTCATATTTATGTCTGTGGTCCACCCAGAATTGATTATTGTGTATAGCATGTTCCAGAGACCCAATTTACTTTTTTTCATTTGGACTGTTAATTAACCTTAGCACCATTTACTGAAAAGATCACCCTCATCTCATTACATTTCAGTGATAATTTTGCCATAAGCCAGGTGACTGTGTCTATGTGGGTCTATTTCTGGGTCCTATTCTGTTCTGTTGGTCTTTATGTCTGTCTTTGTACCAATTCCATGCAATTTTAATTATCATAGCTTAAGATAAGTCTTGATATCTGATCATATAACTCCTCTGACTTTGTTTTCCCCAAGAGTGTCTTTGTTATGCATGGCCCTTTCCATTTCCACATAGATTTTAGAATCAGCTTGTCAATCTCTACCAAAAAAACAACAACCTGGCTTGGATTGCTATTGGAATTGTGTTGAATCTATCGATAAATTTTGAGAGAATTGACTTTTTACAGCACTGAGTCTTCCAATCCCTGACCATTGTATATATTTACTGTCTTAGTCTGTTTTCTGTTGCTTACAACAGAATATCAGAAACTCAGTAATTTATAAGGAAAATAAATTTATTTCTTATCGTTATGGAGGCTGAGAAGTCAAAGGTCAAGAGGTCACAACTAATGAGAGCCTTCTTGCTGGTGGAGATTCTCTGCAGAGTCCCAAGGTGGCATAGAATATCACAGTGGGGGCTGTGTGTACTAGTTCAGGTCTCTCTTCCTCTTCTTATAAAGCCATCAGTCCCATTCCCATGACAACTCATTAATCCATTAGCCCATTAGCCTATAAATCCATGAACAGATTAATCCATTCTTGAGAGCAGAGCCACCATGACCCAATCACATCTTAATGGCCTTACCTCTCAATACTGCTGTATTAGGGATTAAATTTCAATATGAATTTTGGAGAGAACAAATATTCAAACTAAAACATCTATCTCTTCTTTAATTTCTCTCAGTAATGTTTTGTAATTTTCAGTAAGGAGATCTTGTACCTCTTTTCTTAGATTTATTCCTACATGTTTGTTTGTTTTTTTTAAGAGTGTCTCACTCTGTCACCCATCTTGGAGCACAGCAGCATGATCATAGCTCACTGGAGCCTCAAACTCATGGGCTCAGGTGATCCTCCTGCCTCAGCCTCTCAAGTAAGTAGGACTACAGGCATGAGCCACCATGCCCAACATAGTAGTCTTTATTTAAATCTTGATTTTCCTTTAAAGAAATTATCAGATGATTTTTTATTATATACCATATGTACAAGAGTAGATTCCAATTGTGTGGGGCAGTAGCTTATAAAACTCGAGTGGCCATTTAAAAAATATTCATTTATTATTATTATTTTAAATGTGGTAAAATACACACAACATAAAATTTACCATCTTAACCATTTTTAAAGTATTCAGTTCAGTGGCATTAAATACATTTATAGTGTTGTGCAACAATCACCAGTATCCATCCACAAGATTCTTTTATCTTGCAAAACTGAAACTCTATACCTATTAAACAATAACTCCTTATTTTCCCTCCTACCAGTCCATTTTGCTTTCTGTGTCCATGGATCTGACTACTCTAGATATGTCATATAAATGGATTCATATAGTATTTGTCTTTTTGTGACTGACTTATTTCACTTAGCATAATATCCTCAAGGTTCATCCATGTTGTAGCATATGTCCGAATTTCCTTCCTTTTTAAGGCTGAATATTTCATTGTCCTTGGGACAGGACAAGCCTACCTTCCTAGTAGACCTAGACATTGGCCCCAAAGATGTCTTCTCCATTTCTACCATGAGGACCTAGAGAGTCATAAAATAGTTCCGGAAGCCAGACCTCATTAGCCAGATTTAATGAGGCCCCATTATGACACTCACTAATTTTGAAATTTCTCCACCCACAATGTCTTGGATTCCTTATTTATAAGGCACTTTCACATATGATCTCACAAAATCACAACAATCCCGATATAGAAATGAAGAAACTGAGACTCAGAAAGACCAGTTGGCCTTCCCAAGGTTACACTTTTGATAAATAGGCAAGACAGGATTCAAAGCAAAATCTCCTGCCAAGAAACCTTCTGATTTTAAATGCCAAGTTCCTGAAATGAAAATGAGACTCAAAGCCAGGTGCAGTGGCTCATGCCTGTAATCCCAGCACTTTGGGAGGCCAAGTTGGGCGGATTGCTTGAGGCCAGGAGTTCGAGACCAGCCTGGCCAACATAGTGAAACCCCATCTCTACTAAAGATACAAAAAAATTAGCTGGGCGTCAGCCTTGGGAGGCTGAGGCAGGAAAATCGCTTGGACCTGGGAGGTGGAGGTTGCAGTGAGCCTAGATCGCACCACTGCACTCCAGCCTGGCTGACAGAGTGAGACTCTGTCTCAGAAAAAAAAAAAGAAAAAGAAAAGAAAGAAAGAAAGGAAGGAAGGAAGGAAGGGAAAGAAAGAAGAAAGAAAGAAAAAGAAGGAAAGAAAGAAAGAAGAAAGAAAGAAAGAAAGGAAAGAAAGAAAGGAAAGAAAGAAAGAAAGAAAGAAAGAAAGGAAAGAAAGAAAGAAAGAAAGAAAGAAAGAAAGAAAGAAAGAAAGAAAGAAAGAAAGAAAAGAAAAGAAAGAAAGAAATTGAGACCCCAAAAAAACAAAGGATCAACAAAATGGAAAGTTGGGTTTTGTTTTTTTTTTAAAGATATATAGACTGCTAGGTAGATTAACAAAGAAAAAAGAGAGAAGATCCAAATAAGCACAATCAGACATGACAAAGGCAACATCATAGCCAATCCCACAGAAATACAAAAGATCCTCAGAAACTACTATGAACATCTCTTTGCACACAAACTAGAAAATCTAAAGGAAATGGATAAATTCCTGGAAACACACAAACCTCCCAATACTGAATAACAACAACAAAAAAAAAACAGAAATCCTGAACACACAAATAAGGAGTAATCAAATTTGAATCAGTAATAAAAAGCCTACCAACCAAAAAAAAGATCTGGACCAGATGGATTCACAGCCAAGTTCTACCACACATACAAAGAGGAGCTGGTACCAATCCTATTGAAATTATTCCAAAAAATCAAGGAGGAGGGTCTTCTCCCTAACCCATTCTATAAAACCAGTATCATCCTGATACCAAAATCTGTCAAAGACACAACAACAAAAAAATAAAACTACAGGCCAATATCCGTGATGAAATAAACACAAAAATTTTCAACAAAATATTAGCAAACCAAATCCAGCAGCACATCAAAAAGTTAATTCACCATGATCAAATGGGCTTTATTCTTGGGATGCAAGGATGGTTCAATGTAAGCAAATCAATAAATGAGGTTCATCACATAAACAGAATTAAAAACAAAAACCATATGATTATCTCAATAAACACAGAAAAAGTTTTTGATAAAATCCAACATCCAGGCAGGTGCGATGGCTCATTCCTATAATCCCAACACTTTGAGAGACCAAAGTGAGAGGATCACTTGAGCCCAGGAGTTCAAGATCAGCCTGGGCCACCTAGTGAGACCCCATCTCTACCAAAAATTTAAAAATTAGCCAGGCATGGTGGCACACACCTGTGGTCCCAGCTACTCAGGATGCTGAAGTGGGAGGATTGCTTGAACCCAGGAGGTCAAGGCTGCAGTAAGCCATGATTGTGCCACTGCACTTCAGCCTAGATGACAGAGAGAAACACCATCTCCCCTCCCCTCAAAAAATACAACATCTCTTCATGATAAAAACTCTCAACAAGCTAAGCATTGAAGGAACATACCTCAAAATAATAAGAGCCATCTATGACAAACCCACTGCCAGCATCATACTGAATGAGAAAAGGCTGGAAGCATTTTCCTTGAGAACTGGAACAAGACAAATATGTCCACTTTCACCACTCTTATTCAACATAGTACTGGAAGTCCTAGCCAGAGCAATCAGGCAAAAGAAAAAAAAAGGCATCCAAATGGGAAAAGAGAAAGTCAAATTATCTCTCTTTGCTGACAATATGACTTTATACCTAAAGACTCTGCCAAAATTCTCCTAGATCTGATAAACAACTTTAGCAAAGCCTTGAGATACAAAGCCAACATACAAAAATTGAAAGCATTTCTATACATCAATACCATTCAATCTGAGAACCAAATTAACAATCTAATCCCATTTACAATAGCCACACACACATAAATAAAATACCTAGGAATACATCTAACCAAGGAGGTGAAATATCTCTACAAGGAGAACTATGAAACACTGATGAAAGAAATCACAGGGCCGGGCATGGTGGCTCACGCCTGTAATCCCAGCACTTTGGGAGGCCAAGGTGAGTGAATCACCTGAGGTCAGGAGTTTGAGACCAGCCTGGCCAATATGGTGAAACCCCATCTCTACTAAAAATACAAAAAATTATCCATGCAAGGTGGTGGGTGCCTGTAATCCCAGCTACTCAGGAGAATCGCTTGATCCCAGGGGGCGGAGGTTGCAGTGAACCAAGATCGTGCCACTGCACTCCAACCTGGGCAACAAGAGCAAAAGGTCATCTCAAAAAAAAAAAAAAAGAAAGAAAGAAAAAGAAAAAAAAAAGAAATCATAGCTGACACAAACAAATGGTAAAGCGTCCCATACTCATGGATTGGAAGAATTAATATTGTTAAATGTCCATACTGCCCAAAGCAATCTACTGATTCAATACTATTCCTGTCAAATTACCAATGTCATTTTTCACAGAATTAGAAAAAAGCTATTTTAAAATTCATATGGAACCAAAAAGAGCCCAAATAGCCAAGGCAATCATAAGCAAAGAAAAGCCAGAGGCATCACATCACCCGACTTCAAACTAAACTGCAAGGCTACAGTAACCAAAACAGAATGCTATTGGTACAAAAATAGACACATACACCAATGGAATAGAATAGAGACCCTGAAAATAAACCCACACGTCTATAACCAAGTGATCTTTGACAAAGTCAACAAAAATAAACAATAGAGAAAGGATGCTTTATTCAATAAATGGTTCTGGGAAAACTGGCTGACCATATGCAGAAGAATGAAACTGGACCCCTCTCTCTTAACATATACAAAACTTAACTAAAGATGGATTAAAGATTTAAATGTAAGGCCTAAAATGATAAAAATCCTAGGAGAAAACCTAGGAAATACCCTTCTAGACATTGGCCTAAGCAAAGAATTTATGACTAAGTCCTCGAAAGCAAATGCAACAAAAAATACTCAAACAACTCAACAAGCAAAAAACAACCCCACTGAAAAGTGGGCAAAGGACATGAACAGACACTTCTCAAAAGAAGACATACAGGTGACCAACAAACATATGAAAAAATGCTCAGCACTGCTAATGATCAAAGTGATGCAGATCAAAACCACAATGAGATATCATCTCACACCAGTCAGGAATGGCTATTATTAAAAAGTCAAAAAATAACAGATGTTGGCAAGGCTGCAGAGAAAAGGGAACACTTATACACTGTTGGTGGGAATGCAAATTAGTTCAGCCACTGTGGAAAGCATTTTAGAGATTTCTTAAAGAACTAAAAACAGAATTACAGTTCAACCCAGCAGTCCCATTACTTGGTGTAGGAAAATAAATCATTCTACCAAAAAGACACCTACACTCAAATGTTTATTGCAGCACCATTCACAATAGCAAAGACATGGAAATCAACCCAAGTGCCCATCAGTGGTGGATTGGATGAAGAAAATATGGCACATATGCCCCATGGAATACTACACAGCCATAAAAAAGAACAAAATCATGTCCTTTGCAGCAACATGGATGCAGCCGGAGGCCCTTAGCCTAAGCGAATTAATATAGGAACAGAAAACCAAATATCACATGTTCTCATTTATAAGTGGGAGCTAAGCACTGGGTACACACAGGCACAAAGATGGGAATAGTAAACACTGGACCCCAAAAGAAAGGAGGGAGAGAGTGGGAAAAAGGTTGAAAAAACTACCTATGGGGTACTATATTCACTACTGGGATGACGGGATTATTAGAAGTCCAAACCCCAGCATCACACAATATACCCATGTAACAAACCTGCATGTGTACACCCTGAGTCTAAAATCAAAATTTTTCTAATTAAAAAAAAAATGCTGAATTCTGTACAATGGAAAGGTGGGATGGCAGGAAGGTGAACACGTCTGCAAATCACAAGACTCCCTGGGCCCCGTGGAGATCGTCCTCAGCTATGAATAAAGCCATTTTCTAAGGCTCTTGTTCTTGTCTAAGGGAACAGAACCACAACTTCCAGCCAGGGTTCTTCCTGTCTGTATTTCTTCTGCTTTTCCACTGGGTAGTTGGAAGCTGAAAGTGTGAAAACTGGAGGTATTTCAGTGCCGAGGTGCCTGTTGTCTGATAAATGCCTGTCTACTTCGTCTCTTGGCTGGACGGGGAGCTGGCTGCCCAGGCAGGCCAAGCTGTAGCACCCCTTCCCAGCTGGCAGAAGAACGCAGGGCACCCCCTGCCCAGGGTGCGAGGCTTCCTGTCCGCACTGAAGCATCTGGCTTGAGCTAATGAGCTGTTGGCATGCATAGGCAATTATTTTAGCTCTTTAAAAACCTGCCAAACTTGATTTTATAGCTGTGGTAGTCCCTTAATGACTCAGGCCTGAAGTCAAATCCTCTGTGCAGAAGGCAGTGGCTCTGCTCTAGGACGTTCTCTGCCCCTTACACTGCCCCAAGTCATGGGCCCAAGGTTCAAGCATTAACCATCTCACCTCCCCACAGCCTCAGAAGGCAGGGTCCTAAGGAGGGGCTCAGGATGCTTGCTCAGTTCCAGGAAGTCCCAGCATATTCTGGGACCACTGGATGGGAACAAAGGCCAAGGCCTCTCACCTGGGCCCTGGAGTGCGCTGATGGAGCGCTGATGGAGTCCACAGAGCACATCGAAGCTGACCTTTGGCCTCGGAGGCCTTCAAAATGGGTAGGTTTGGGAGCTGAGCTGTGGTCTGGGCACAACTCCAGCTCCTTCTGCATCACACTCCATGCTGTTCTTTCATTCCCCACAATTCGATGCCCCAGAAGCCGTTTCCCCAGCCAAAAGCCGCTCTCAAGGGAGGACCTGAGAAACTCACGTAGTTTTATCAAAAGAAATTGCTTTTTGGAGTGAGGTGAGGTCCTAGGGAGAAATGATGGTTCCATATGAGCACATTTTTCAAAATAGTACCTTGTCAGGGCCTTTTGTTTTTTTTTGGTTTTTTTTTTTTTGAGACAGGGTCTTGCTCTGTCACCCAGACTAAAGTGCAGTGGCATGATCATGGCTTACTGCAGCCTCGAATTCTGGGTTTAAGCCATCCTCCCGCTTCAGACTCCCAAGTAGCTGGGACGACAGGTGTGTGCCACCACATCTGGCTAATTGTTTTTGTTTTTTTGTAGAGATGGGGTCTTGCTCTGTTGCCCAGGCTGGTCTTGAATTCCTGGGCTCAAGTGATCCTCCCACCTCAGCCTCCCAAAGTACTGAGATTACAGGCATGAGCCACCATGCCCAGCCTCCTTGTCACAACTTTTAAAGGTAACTACTTTGACACAGTGGCTGTTAAGACCATGCTGAACACATACTGGATGAAGTAGGGCTGCAAGAGGTAGAGAAAGGTTTGTGCAAGGCTAGCCCTATGAGGAGCTTGCTCTCCGTAGGCCAGAAGCCCACGATCTGCACCTGATTCCTCTTGACTTGTTGGCCTGAGCGCACAGTGTGACTGAGTGAACAGAGTGGAGAAGGCCCCTTTCTGCTTCCCAGGAAAAGTCACCTACCTCTTTTTTTTTTTTTTTTGAGATGGAGTCTCACTCTGTTGCCCAGGCTGGAGTGCAGTGGTGCAATCTCAGCTCACTACAACCTATGCTTCCTGGGCTCAAGGGATTCTCCTGCCTCAGCCTCCAGAGTAGCTGGGATCATACACATGCGCCAACATGCCAAGCTAATTTTTGTATTTTCAGTAGAGACGGGGTTTCACCATGTTGGTCAGGCTGGTCTGGAATTCCTGACCTCAAGTGATCCACCTGCCTCAGCCTCCCAAAGTGCTGGGATTACAGGCACCCCTTCTCTTTAGAACAGATCCATGGCATAGCTCAAGCAGCCCACTGGTTCACAGACATAGTCAACCTGCAGCACACAATCAAATGTCCCAAGGAATTGCCTTTCCTCTTTCCCCCACTTTGTCCCCTCCTTTCCTGCTCTTTCCCCAACTCGTTTGCCCCTTTTCTTCATTTTCCTGGTCTCCTTTCACCCCTCCTCTCCTGTCCTTCTTCCTCCCCTCCTCTTTCTTTCTTCATTTGCCTTTTCTTCCTTTCCTGTGCCCTCCCAAGTCTTCTCTCTCTCCTCCTTCCCCTCCTTTTCCTCCTGCTTCTCCTCCTTTTCTGCAGAGAGTGTTTCTCTGGCAGTGGTTCCTCACTATGGAGAGTTCTTGGAGGTGGTGCCAGGAGTCTCTAGGTCTCTCCTAGAGATGGTCCCTGCATCCCCTCGCTGCCTCTGTGCAGCACACACCTGGCACACAGCAGAGCCCTGGGGCCCACGGTCTCCACAGCAAGCCAGGCTGTGGTGTCTAGTTCTTTCCCTGCTTCAAAAAACAGGTTCAGATAACAGGCAGAGTCGGTCACATGTGTGGAGCCGTTCCTCCTGGGGCAGGCTGTATTTCTCTAGATCTCTCTGTACATTGAGCATCGCTGTGTGCTGGGCCCTGAGCAGCGGGAGACGTAGCAGGGAGTACAGAGGTAGAAACAAGCTACTGTTAGCACCAGCCAGAGTCACACAGACCTCTCTATGAATCACTTTCTGTCTCTGTGACTCAGGCAAGTTATTCCAAGCTTCTGTTTGCTCCTTTGTAAAATTAAGCTTCAATTTCATTAAATGACATAGGGCACTTAGCATGGTGCTGGCAGATAGTAAGCTCTGCACAACTGTGATGATGATGATGAAGATGATGATGATGATGGCGATGATGATGAGGTCCCACTCATTCACTTGGGTAGCTTTCCATTTAGGATGGAGATGAAACTGCAATTCAAGGGAGAAAATAAAATCAAGAGAGCATGGATGAAGAACTCTGGGCAGTGGGGGTAAGGGAGAAACTTATTCTCCTTGGGGTGATGAGGGAAGACTTTGAGAGGAAGATAGCACTTAGCAGGGCTTTTGAGGGCAGGAGTTCAGTGTGCCACAGTGAGGGAAGGATGTTTCTAGGGGAGGAAGCACCATGAGCAAAAATACAGAGTAGGGGGAGAATCTGGCTAGGCAGTTGGGGATTACTGGAATCTTTGGGATTTTGAGGTTGGAGTGTATTTTCCTGTGTGTGTGCACTAGATCACGTCCCCTCTTGCCTATTCAAGGATATCCCTCCAGCAATTTTCCCCTTTTTCTCCTGCAGCATTCCTGTTTCTCCCCTCCTGTATCATTCCTGTCAATGTCCAAATATGCTATTATTTTACCTATCTCAAAACAAAACCAAAAGCCTCCTTGACTCCATGCCTCTGCTCACCTTTAGAACAAAGCTCCTAGAAAGTTAGCTACACTCAATGTCTCCAATTTTCCTTCTCCTAACCTCTCACAGCCCACCCTTTCAGGCTGTCACACTCACCATTCTGCTGAGACTATACAGCCTGAGTATCTCTTATCCCAAATGCTTGGGACCAGAAGTGTTTCCAATTTTGGATTTTTTTTTCTGATTTTTGAATATTTACAATTTACTTACCGGTTGAGCATGCCAAATCTGAAAATCCAAATTTCAAAATTCTCCCATGAGCATTTTTTTTTTGAGCATCATATGGGCACTCCAAAAATTGTTGATCTTGGAGCATTTTGAATTTCAGATTTTCAGATTTGAGATGCTCTTCTTGTACTTCTCAAGGTCACTGATGACCTCCACATTGTTCAAGCCAATGTTTACCTTTCTGGATCCCTCAAGAGCATTTGTCATAGTTAATCAACACTGTCACCTTGAAATGCTTTCTTCACTTGGTTTCCAGATCCGACACTGTCCCAGTTTTCCCCCTACCTCATGAGATGCTCCCTATGATCACTCTTTTCTGGTTCCTTCCCATCTCCCTGAACTCTTCCCACTGGAGTACCCCAGGGCTCAGGCTTGGACCTCTTCTTTTTTTTTAAAGCCAGTGTTTGCTTACTTTTTCTTTTGTCTTAATTTTTTTTTTTTTTGAGTTGGATTCTTGCTTTGTCACCCAGGCAGGAGTGCAGTGCCGTGATCTCACATCACTGCAATCTCCACCTCCCAGGTTCAAGTGATTCTCCTGCTCAGCCTCTTAAGTAGCTGGGATTACACGTGCCCACCACCATGCCCGGCTAATTTTTGTTGTTTTAGTAGAGACAGGGTTTCTCCATGTTGGCCAGGCTGGTCTGAAATCCCTGATCAAGCCCCCAAGGTGCTGGAATTACAGGCGTGAGCCACTACGCCCGGCCAATTTTTTTAATTGTGGAAAAATGTAATAACATAAAATTTACCAACTTGATTATTTTTAAGAGTACAGATCCGTAGTATCAAGTACATTGGCATTGTTGTGAAACAGATCTCTAGAACTCTTTTAATCTTGCAAAGCTGAAACTCTTTACCCAGTAAACAAGCCCCCTCAATTCTTCCTTTGCCCAAACCCCTGGCAACCACCATTCTACTTCCTATTTCTATAAATATAACTACACTAGGGACCTCATATAAGTGGGCTCATATAGAATGTGTGTTTTTGTGACTGGCATATTTCACTTAGCATATGAGCACGTCAGTTTTTCCCCTAAACCTGATCTTCCCCCAGGCTTCTCCAACTCATTTAATGAGAACTCCATCCTTCTACCTGCTCCACTGAAACACCTGGAGTCATTCTTGACTCCTTCTTTCTGTCACACCTCACATCCAATCCAGCAGAAAATCCCATTGACTCTACTTCAAAATATGTTCAGATTTGGGCCACTTCCATCCCTCGACTATTACTCTCATGGTCCAAGCCATCATCTTTTCTCACCTGGATTATGGCAATAGGTTTCTAAGTTGGATGACCTATCTCCCTTCTCTCCTTGGGCTTTCCACCTCCAGCAGGGAAATGTCAAAGGGCTTTAATAACCAACAGATCCTACATGATCTGGCTCCCATTTGCTCTGTGAGCTCATCCCTTACTAGTCTTCCCTTGTGTCAATGTTATCTTTTACTGCATAGCAAATTACCCCAACACTTGATGGCTTAAAACAACATTTATTATCTCACCATTTCCAGGTAGGAGGTGGGATGTGGTTTAGCTAGGTCCTCCAACTCAGTCTCTCACAAGGCTGCAGTCGAAGTGTTGGCTGGAACTGTGGTCCTCTCAACTGGAGGTTGAATCTACTTCCAAGCTTCCTCACCTGGTTGTTGACAGGACTCAGTTCCTCAGTTCCATTGGACCAAGGGCCTCCGTTGCTTGCTAGCTGTCGACCACAGGCCTCCCTCGGTGCCCTGTCATGGAGGTGTCTCCATGGGGCAGCTCACGATGCAGCAGGTGGCTTCCAGCAGAGCAAGCAAGTTACACAACAAGAGAAGGCAAGCAAGACACAAGCCAGAGTCTTTCAGTAACTGGTTCTCAGAAATGGCACCCACCATTTTTGGCATATTCTATTGGTTTAAAGCAAATCCCCAGGTCCAGCCCTTACTCAACAACAGGGACTACACAATAGCAGGGATCCTGGAGGCAGGGCTCACTGGGGGCCATTATAGATGCTGCCAACCACACCCCACTTCTTCATCTGCACAGACCTCCTTGTTCCTTGAACCAGTGGGGCATGTTCCTACCCTGGGCCCTTTGCCACAGCTGGTCCTCCATTTGGAATGCTCTTCCCACAGCAGTGAGGCTATATCTGACCACCTTACTTAAAATTGCAATAGCCTCTCCCCTACCCTCATTTCTTTCTTTGTTTTTGTGTTTTTTTTTGAGATGGAATCTCGCTCTGTCGCCCAGGCTGGAGTGCAATGGCCCGATCTTGGCTCACTGCAGCTGCCGCCTCCCGGGTTCAAGCGATTCTCCTGCCTCAGCCTCCCGAGTAGCTGGGATTACAGGCGCCCGCCACCATGCCCAGCTAATTTTTGTATTTTCAGTAGAGATGAGGTTTTGCCATGTTAGCCCAGCTGGTCTCAAACTCCTCACCTCAGGTGATCCACCCACCTCAGCCTCCCAAAGTGCTGGGATTATAGGCATGAGCTACCACGCCCGGCTGACCACCCTCATTTCTTTCCCCTGCTTTATTTTTCTCCATATCACTGATCACCTTCTAATGTGCTGTACTTTACTTTTTTGTTTGTTTGTCTTCCCCAGTAGAATACAAGCTTATGAGAGCAGGGATTTTTGTCAGTTTGATCCACTGCTGTATCCCCAGTGCCTAGAGCACTGTCTAGTACATAGTAAGTACTCAATAAATGAATGAGGCTAAGCACGGTGGCTCATGCCTGTAATCCTAGCACTTTGGGAGGCTGAGGTGGATGGATTGCCTGAGCTCAGGAGTTTGAGACCACCCTGGGCAACACGCTGAAACCCCGTCTCTACTAAAATACAAAAAATTAGCCAGGCACGGTGGCGGGTGCCTGTAGCCTCAGCTTCTCAGGAGGCTGAGGCAGGAGAATCGCTTGAACCCAGAAAGTGGAGGTTGCAGTGAGCTGAGATCGCACCACTGCACTCCAGACTAGATGACAGAGTGAGACTCTGTCTCAAAAAAATAAATGAATGAATGAATCCTGCAAGCCTGTGACATTCAACTTTTTAGTGTATAATTATTTCTTCAAAAAATATGGTAAGGATTCCAAATATATAAGACAGATGAAAGCAAAGTGGCTCTGTTCAAACTAGGGAGTACGGAACCAAAGTCCCACTCCATCTGCTCCCACCCCAACCCTGTCACTCCCGATTTGAGAAGGCTCGCAGAGCCTTGGGGTTCTCTCAGAGAGCTGTGAGCAGTTCTGTTCAAAGATGAGAGGGAAAGAGATCTCTGCCCCAAACCCTTGTGTGCGGGCTGGATCCTGCTGGAAACCAGCCTGGTCTTTTGAGCCACAGGAAAGGAGCCCCACAGCTTTGCTCCTATCCCCATGCTGGCCTCCTGTGAGCTCGATATGTGGACCCAGCTCTCTCCCAGCAAAACTTTGTCTCATTCCTGGCCTCTGAAGAGTGAGAAAACACTCAGAACCCCCAGCACATCATTGTTGAAAAAGATCTTAAATGTCATTTAATGTAACCCACTGAATCATTAATTCATTCAACAGCCATCCAGTCCCTGCTATGTTTGTCGTGCCAGGCATGGCATATAGACATGAAAAGCTGAGTACCTATCCCCTAGAAGTACATGGGGGAGACAGCAAACACTGAAAAGACTTTCTCCAAATTCTATCTATTTGAACACCTCCAGTGCTGGGGAACTCACTACCTACCAAGGCCATACATTACCCTGCCCGATAACATTAGCAGCAAAACTGTTCTTTTTCTTGAGCCCTGAATCTGCTTTCTTACAGCTTCCACCTTTGGTCTTAATTTTATCCTCTGGCTCCACACTGAATAAATCCATCCCTCTCCAAATGACAGCCTTTTAAGTATTTGAAAACAGTAATCAAGTCCCACAGAGAACTCTCTTGAGACTTGTGGCCGCCTTTGGGGACCTACATTTTGTGGCTGCTCCTAACCAGTTGGATTTCGGAGCTAGGCAGAGCCTGGTTGCTGCTAATCTTGTAGCAGGGCTGCAGGGCTGGAAACTGCCTCTGGAGTTCGAAGCCCACACTGCCCCACACCAGCATGAGGGAATTCCAAGATGCTTGCACTAGAAGGGTAAAGGGCTCCAACAAGAGGTAATTCCCGGGCTGGAGGCTGTTCACTGCCTCCACATTCGTCTCCCTAGAGAGGGCAGCTTCTCCTCTGGGTCCAGCCTTGCAGCTCACTCATTTGATTTCAAAGCAGCCAAATCCCAGTTCTTTGCGACTTAGGGAAGTACAGTGGCAGTGGGGGAGGTAGCAGCAAGGAATTCGATGTTTTTTTGTGTGTTCTTTGTTTCAACAAAATGTAGTTTTCCAAGTAATTGCTTGCCTGATGCAATAGGTCCTGCTGGGCCTCCAGGGCGTAAATCTTCCCGACAAGAGGGCAGTTTTCTGCTTCTTCCTGCAAGGCTGAAGCCCAGTTCTTTCTCTGGGACAGCCCAGCAGGTCTTGAATTCATTAAAGTTTCTCCAGCACTTTCTGCCAGAGCTGTGGGCTGCTTGGCACAATCCTGGCTGCCCTTTCCTGCAGGAGGAGCCTGGGCTTGCCCAGGAGAGGAGGAGAGGGTGTTCAGCGGGGCAGAGGAAAGGGAGAGGGAGCTGGGGATGGGGTGGTTGGGAGGGGAGGAGAAGTGAGAGCCTTTACTATTAGCTGGCTAGCCAGGCAGCCTCAGGAAGGCAAGAAAAAGCCTCGAAAATATTCTCAGAAGAACCAGGATCTGGAAGCGACATGTAGCATCTACCCTGCACAGCTGCACGAGAAAATATGTTCGCAAAAAAACTGTCTTGATTCCTTGCTGCAGGGAAGTAAAGGTCCATTTTAAAGTGTCTGAAGATTCTCTGTGTGACATTGCCCTCATCTTTTTCCCTTCTTTCCTTCTCTTTTTCTTCATGCACTTGTTTCCATTTAAAATGTAAATAAATAAAAACACCCTCTTGCTTCCTTTTCCCTCCTTCCTTCATTCTTCACCCCCAATTCCCTGCCCATCTCAAATTCCACCCCAGCCCCACTTCTCTGACACTCAAAAGTGCCTAAATCCATTTGCCTTACCACCCCCTGCGAGGTGTCTGTCTCTCTCCACTGCCCTTCTTCTCCTCCTGCCCCGTGAGTCTCCTCTGGTTAAATGAGGTAGAATGTTGGCATTCTCACATCTTTGGGGACATCTAGGCATCTTAAATACATAGAGAAGACAGAAGGTCACCAGAATGTCAGCCTGTTGAGGGCAGGAGTATATCTGAAATCAGTAGCAAGCACCCACCGCTTGGCATGGTCCATACTCACCAATGGGTCCACATCCAACCCTGCTAATTTCTAATAAACAAAGGCCATTCTGGTCCACACAGGCCTTTAATCCATGATCCCAAGTAAAGGCCTCAGGCAGAACTCTTCCATGAATACCATTATTACAGGAAAGGGGTCCCAATCCAGACCCCAAGAGAGGATTCTTGGCTCTCACACAAGAAAAAATTTAGGGCGAGTCCACAGTGCAAAGCAAAAGCAAGTTTATTAAGAAAGTAAAAGAATAAAAGAATGGCTACTCCGTAGACAGAGCAGCCCCAAGGGCTGCTGGTTGCCAGTTTTTATGGTTATTTCTTGATGATATGCTAAACAAGGGGTGGATTATTCATGCCTTTCCTTTTTTTATTTTTTTGAGACAAAGTCTCACTCTGTCGCCCAGGCTGGAGTGTGGTAGCGTGATCTCAGCTCACTGCAGCCTTCGTCTCCTGGGCTCAAGCGATTCTCCTGCCTCAGCCTCCCGAGTAGCTGGGATGACAGACACACACCATCATGCCCAGCTAATTTTTGTATTTTTAGTAGAGACTGGGTTTCACCATGTTGGCCAGGCTGGTCTCAAACTCCTGACCTCAAATGACCTGCCCACTTCGGCCTCCCAAAGTGCTGGGATTACAGGCGTGTGCCACCATGCCTGGCCAGTGCCTCCCCTTTTTAGACCATATAGGGTAACTTCCTGATGTTGCCATGACATTTGTAAACTGTCATGGCACTGGTGGGAGTGTAGCAGTGAGGAAGACCAGAGGTCACTCTCGTTACCATCTTGGTTTTGGTGGGTTTTGGCTGGCTTCCTTACTGCAACCTGTTTTATCAGCAAGGTCTTTATGATCTGTATCTTGTGCTGACCTCCTGTCTCACCTTGTGGTTTATAATGCCTTAACCATCTGGGAATGTAGCACAGTAGGTCTCAGCCTCATTGTACCCAGCCCCTATTCAAGACACAGATGCTCTGGTTCAATCGCCTCTGACACCATTTCTGCTCCTTCATAGCCCCACTCCCACCAGGTTTGTAAAACCTAACCCTCTCCACCCCAGAAGAAAAGTCTCCCAAGCTCAGTCATTTATATGTATGTGTGAATTTAAAACCCCGTGTTAGGTCAGCCTAGAGATATTTGCCTTTTAATCTTCCCTAATTGTGGGATTAAAGACTTTAACATTACTTCAGGCAGCGCTCGCCTGGGGAAAGGTGTTTCGGGGGGGGGGGGGGGGGGCAAAGTGATCTTTGCATTTTCTCGGTGTAGACTTATATATGCAGCTACACACGCAATTCTCTCTGAAGACAGCTTCCATCCCCAACCCGTGAAACCACGTTAAGAAGCCTCTTGTCCTCACTTCCAGGGTAGAGAAAGGGCTATGAAATACCAATGGTGAACAAGGGGACTTGTGAAATCTCACTCCCTCCCTCACCTCCCAAGGGTCTGGAGACAGAACTCGGTGTACTAGATTAACCTAGACACATTCCTGCCTGGACACAGAATCCTGGGCTGGATCTTCCAGGAACCCCGTGATTGTGGGATTCTCTATGGTCCCAACCCATGGTTTCTACCCATGCTGGAAAAAATAAGAAGCCCCACCCTTTCACTCAAGGGCACAGATCAAAACCACGCCACTGATGGGTGTGTGGTGAGTACCGCAGGGGCACGTTCGTCTTGGAATTTAATGTGCATCTCAGCAGAGAGTTCTTTGGTGGGTCGGGGGCTGGGGAGGAGAGGCATGTTATCAGCAACATCATCATCAAATGATATTTTCTTCCAAGTGTCCAGATGTGCATGACACTGTGACAGGGCAGTGAAGGTGGGTCCTTGTGCTGTGTTGGAAGCTTTCTCATCAGCACCAAGAGCTGTTGCTTATTAGATACTCATACAATTGTGCTCTGCACCCAGCCTCTCCTCGCAGTGAGCTTTAGTCTAAAAGTGGAGTGCAAACAAGCTTCTCTTCTCCAAAATCCCCATGCAGAGGTCTTTGGGGGAACTCGCAGAGGCTAAGTCAGACCCCTGTTTGATTTGGTTGGTGGCCTCTGCCACAGAGCTAATGAGCTGCAAAGACTCCTCTTCAAAAAGAAAACACTGAGTCTTTGAAGCCTGCACAGACCCGCCCAGAATCCCACAGTCTCCAGCTGCAGCCTTTCTCGCTTCCTGACAGGGCCCTCAAGAATCCCTCGGGTTGGGAATCAGAGAACATATCCCGTGGATAGAGCAGGATGGAACCAGCCACCCCTCCAGTGCACACCCCGCCAGGGTCTCCCTGCCGGAAAAAGAGAACGGTTTTGCCTTGCACCCTACATTTTATGCATGACAGGAAAAGCCTAATAACAAGTACCATTTGTTGAGCAATTAATTGTCTGCCCCTGTGCAGAGCACGGTGCCTGTGTCATTTCCTTCATGTCTCTCATAAACCTTATTCTAAAGACATAGAAACTGGGAAACAGAGAAGTTTTGCGATTAGACCAATGTCACACAGCGTGTAGATGGCAGATACGGGGCTCCACCCTAGGTCTAGCTGACTTCCAGGACCACACATTTCAACATATGGCAAATTCATTTTATTTCTATAAAACCCTGGAAATAAGCCTTGATGCACATGTGTATAGGACTCGTGTGCTTAAGGCCAAATAGAAATTCATCTGTGTCTAAACAAATCATGCTTTAGAGCCAGTGAAGTTCTCTGAGAGAATATGGAGAAAGTCCGCATGTGTGGATCTCCTCCTCCTCACTGCCAGGCCACACATCTGTTTGGTGGGAAGATTTCTGAGTGCACACACTGCCAACTTCTAGTGAAATCAGGGACCGTGAGGACGGTGGGAGGTATCAGGGCAGTGGGTAAGATTTCTGCTTCCTACTGATTTCTGAGAACTTGCTGCTGAACTCCTTGATTCCTGCACAAGGGCAGCCAGATGAGAAGGTGAGAGTTAAACAGAATTAAAGAGAGGCAAGTTGTAAACACAGAAGAAGAGCAACAAGAATCTAACAAGACTGGATTGACGATGTACTTAATGCTCAAAACTTACAGTCGTGTGTGTGTGTGTGTGTGTGTGTTTGCTGGGGCAGGGAAGTTGGGGGAGGGGAGAACATAAGAAATAGAAGCCTTTCAAGGCTCTTGCAAACTGGTTGAGGAGAAAATATCATTATTATATACATAATAACAGCCCAAAGCAGTTTGCATTCTATCATATGGAAGTGCTGGATGATTCAGTACAGGCTGTCACTGCAAGAGGAGCCCAGATCGGTGGAATTTGAGAATAGTAAGAAGGGGCTTCATGGAGTGCGAAGGGAACTTCAGCTGGCCCTTGGAAGCTGAGTAAATGCAACCGGGTGCTGAGGAAAAGAGGGCATTCCTGCAGAGGAGCATACACATGAAGACTATAAATAATAACTCAAATCAAACCTGCATTGGACTTAAAATCACAAGCTGTTAGGGCTCAAAGGATCCTTCGAGGCCGGGTAGTTCAGCCCTTCCATTTGCAGACAGGAACACAGAGGGGCTAAAGAAATAAAGTTGCAATGGATAAGCCGCTTAACCTCCTTGGGCTTAGTGAATATTTATCTCCATGGAACTGGGATTGCTTTGCAGACAAGATCTCAGTTATCCTAATAACATCCTTGGGAACCAGCCAGGGAGACGGAGATGGAGATGAGAGTGGTGATTTGGTCCTTTGTATGACAGTCAGCTGGAAAAGAATCAGGTTCCCCCAACTCTGTTAGGGCAGACTCCCCAGCTGCAAAGCTATTGGGAAAGGAATGCTGTAATGAGGGGTGGCGGGGAGGAGAGACCTTCCAACTGGCCTCCCTCCGTCCATTCATGCGCACTTCCGTTCCGTTCGGCACACCGCAGCCAGGTATAGTTTTATACACAAAATTCACCCATTTTAATTGGGTAGTTTGATGAAATGTTAGTAACTTTACACAGTCTTGTAAGCATGAGCACAATCAAGATATAGATGTTTCCATCACCATAAAAACTTTATTAATGCAACCATTGCTGTCCATATCTTCTCCCTACCCCTACCCAGGCAACGACGATTGCTCTGTTTTGCCTTTTCTGAGATTTCATATAAATGGAATCAGACAGCATGCTCTCTTTTTGTTTTTTTACTTCTTCCACTTAGTATGGTATTTTTGAGATGCATTTATGCTGCATGTATTAATAATTTCATTCATTTTTATTGCTGTGTAGTGTATGGGTATACCCCAATCTGATTATCCACTCAGCAGTGAAGTTTGGGTTCTTTCCAGTTTTGACCTATTTTGAATGAAGCTGCTGTGAACATTCACGTACAAGCCTTTGTGTGGACATATATTTTCATTTCTCTTGGGTAAATATCTGGGAGTGGGATAGCTGAGTCATAGGGTAAGTATATATTTCGCTTTATAAGATAACTGTGGCTGGGCACAGCAGCTCACGCCTGTAATCCCAGCACTTTGGGAGGCCAGGTGGGTGGATCACCTGAGGTCAGGAGTTTGAGACCAGCCTGGCCAACATGGAAAAACCCTGTCTCTTCTGCCAACTTACATTTGACTCTCCAAAGAAACAGAATCAATAAGATATATCTATAAATAAATTTATTATAAGGTATTGGGTCACATGATTATGGAATCTGAGAACTCCCACAATCTACCATCTGCAAGCTGGAGACCCAGGAAAGCCAGCAGTATATTTCAAAGCCCTGAGAGTCAGAGAGCCAGTGATGCAAGTTCCAGTCTGAGCATGAAGCCCTAAGAACATGAGAACTGAAGACAGGAAAAGATTGGTATCCCAGCTCAAGCAATCAGGCAGAAAGTGTATTCACACTTCCTCTACCTTTTCTTCTATTCAGGCCCTCAGCAGACTAGATGATGCCCACTCACACAGGGGAGGGCCAAGTACTTTACTCAGTCCACCAATTCAAAGGCTAATCTCTTCCAAAAGCACCCTCACAAATACACCAAGAAACAATGTTTCACCAGCTGTCTGGGCATTCCTTGGTCCAGTCAAGATGACACATAAAATTAACCATCACAGCACACGCAGCCAGGATTTCAAGGATAGTTTGATAAAGAGACTATATACAAAGATTAAAAGAAATAAAAAGAGAAGTTAAGGCATTCTAGGACTAGCAAATATGGGAAGCCATTGTGACTCCTAGGCCTGAATGGGCAGAGGGAAAAAGGTGCTACCAGAATCAACAAAGTTGGAGCAATGGGAACGGGGCCACCCAACAGGAACTGCTGTTGTAGAATACAGGCACCACCAGAAACTCAGCACCCAGGCAGGGAGAAAGCAGGAGGGGAAATGTCATGGCTTCTCTTCCCTCTGTTCTCTTATGTCCTACACATGCCTCCCATCGCCCAGACCCAACCGGAAGCCAGAGGGCAAGGGAGCCCAGGAGGCACAGTCTCAGTGGTCACCCTCCTGGGGTGCACAGCAGGACAGAGTAGGACCTTCTCCAGCCTGGTTTTGCCCTCTTGTTCCTTCCAACACAGGCATACGGGACGTCTTTCAGTTCCTCAAATAGTTCTCTTCATCCCTTTGCTGCATGATGATTCTTCTATGAATATTTTTCCCCTGTATGTGCCAACCTCACACATCTTCAGCCTCCTTTTGTCAGCTTAAGCCTAAAATCTTCAAGGAAGTCTTTTATGGCTCCCCAGATTAGAAAATGACTCCCTTTTATATCTATTTCTAAAGCTCCTTGTACTTCTCTCTTACAACACGATGAATAATCAATCATGTATTATGATTAGTTCGTTATTTATCTAATATCTGCCTTCTCCAACAAACTGTGAGCTTAAGGAGAGCAGAAGCAAGTTTATTTTGCTCACTCCTCGATCTGCAGAACTAGCACAGGAAATAGCACAGGATCTGCACACAGGACTCGATAACCACATGTAGATGGATTAGTTAGTATGTCTGTGTCTCTTGCTGGAATATGAAGGAACTGATCATGTTCTACTAATTTCTGAATCTCCATCTCCAAACATGGTGCCTAGCATATAATAAGCCCTCAGTAAATATGATATAATGTATTAATACATAGACAAAACTATTTATATTTTTAACCTAACCACTTTTGAAAGTAAGGAGTTCCATTAATTTAATGCCCACTGTGAAAAGTTGTCTTTTTAAAAAATTCATCCTAAAATTAATAATAGACAATAGAGATTCCAAAAGGTGGAAGATGGGAGGGAGTGGGATGACATGAGATGGGATGAGAAATTACCTACTGGGTACAATGTAAACTATCTGGGTGATAGTTACATGAAAAGCCCAGATTTCACCACTACACAATGTATTCATGTACAAAACTTCACTTGTATCCCCTAAATCTATAAAAATTAAAATTAAAAAATGTGTCCTAAAATCGCCTCTTTCGAGCTTGGAGTCCACCCTACTCCCCAGTTTTGTAATTCTCAACCTTGGGAGCCAAGTCTGTATCCAACATGTTTCTGCAGCCTTCACTTCTGCCAACTCACATTTGACTTTCCCAGTCCAAATGGACCACATCTCTGCAGTCTCTTTATATTTGGCCAGACTTCAGCCCCTAGAATACTTTATTTCTGTCTTCTAGAATTTTTCAAACCCCATCATATATTACCAATTTTCCAATGTCAGAAATGTCCATTACACTGTACTTGTCTGTTAGGTTCTTAAACAAAAGAAGGACATGGCTTTCTCTTTCCATCCCAGTCCTTGTCCTGACGTGCAAGTCAATCAAATTCTTGGAGAGTCAGTTTCTTCATCTATAAAATAGCTGTGATATCTGATAAACCAATTATGTATTGCTGGGTAACAGGCCATCTAAAAACTTACTGACTTAAAACAACCATTTTATTTGCTCATGATTCCATGAGTCAGCTATTTGGGTTGGGCTCAGTTGGTGCCTCTTCTGCTCATCTTGCCTGGGGTCACTCATGCCGCTGCAGTCACCCGGCAGTTCAGCTGGAGGTTGATTAGTTTTGAGGGCCTCAACTGAGACAGCTTGTCTGCTCCATGAGGCCTCATCCTCTGTAGGCTAGTCCATGCTGCTTCACATAATAGCAGGAGAGTTCCTGGTAGCAAGAGAAGGCAAAACACCAATACGCAAGCGCTTTCAAGCCTATGCTTGCATCACATTTGCTAATATCACACTGACCAAAGCAAGCCACACGGCCAGGCCCAGAATCATTGTCAAAAGGGCTATGTAAAGGCATAGACACAGGGAGAATGATTCACTGGGGACTGTTACTGCAACAATCTACCATACCTGTTTGCTTCACAGAGCTATAGTGAGGAACCAATGAGATAGTGCTTGCATACCACAGTGTACAATGCCAATGCAAGTTAATATTTTATTGATGTATGTAGTCCCATCATTTTACTTTTATTCATGATATATCTGGAGTCTTTCAATGTCCCCTATTAGATTCAAGTCCCTTTCAGATGGTGTTATGGGTTGAGTTATATCCCCCTAAAAAGATATGTGAACTTATTTGGAAATAGAATCATTGAGGTGTAATTAGGTAAGTTAAGATAAAGTCATATGAGAGTAGGGTGGGGCCTTAATCCAATATGACTGGTGTCCTTGTAAGAAGATAGTGTTCTTGTAACAAAATGGCCATGAGACAGAAATACACAGGGAAAACATCATGTAAAGCCAGAAGCAGAGATTGGAGTTATGCTGCCACAAGCCAAGGGACAGCTAGGGCAACCAGAAGATGGAGGAGGAAAGGAAGCATCTTCCCCTAGAGGCTTCAGAGGGAATATGGTCCTGTCGATACCTTAAGTTTGGACTAGAACCTTCAGTACTGTGAGAAAAAACATTTTTGTTGTGTGAAGTCACCCAGTTTGTGATGCATTGCTACTGCAGCCCTAGGAACCCTAATTCAGATGGTAGATATCTTTAATCCTCATCAGCTTCATCTAAAGAGTTATAAGATAGAATAAGCCAAGAGACTTTGATTGGGAGTCAAGAGTTTAGGACACTCACCATTGTGGAACTTGAGCAAGTCACTTCACCTTTCTGGGTCATCGTTTTCAAATCTGTTCAGGAGGAGCATTGCAGTGGATCCATGTTTCCACAGTATGGTATGAGTGTACTATGATAAGGCACTTAAGATGCTTTTACATGGATAAATGGGAAAACATTTTTAAATTTTAATGTTTATATTAATCATGGCTATCTTAAATGTATGGTTAGGCTGGTTTTCAATTTATGTTGGTAATATAAAAACATGCAAGGTTTTGAAAAGTCTCAATTTAAATAAAACCATGAGTAAATAATAGAACAGTTGGCATATGCATATGACAAAACTGTGAAAGACTGACATTTGGGGAAACATTGAACTACATATTCTCAAAAAATCCTTCCAGATCAGAAATGTTAGGATTCTGTCGAACCATAAGGATGCCCATTAGAATGGAACACAGAGAGATCTGGAAGAAGACAGGTGGGCAGTTGATGAAGAGATGAGAGAAGCTTAGGCTGCTCTGCAAGAACCCAGGAGGGGCAGTAAGCCCTTGTCACTTTCAGAAAGTGTCCTCCAATTGAGTAGCTGTTTGCTCTGTATCCATCACATATTCTTACCTCTACAAGCCCCCATCTCACTAGCTGTGTGTGCAGGATATATCTTACCCTATGTCAGCTTCCATGACTGGAAGACCCAGGTCCTGAGACAAAAACCACTCCACTACTCAAGAGGCAAATGGTAATAGCTATCAAGTTGGGAAACTGGAGAATCTTACAGTTTGACTTTGCTCTACGCTGTGTTCTGATTTTCATACTAGGGTATAATAGGGGGTCACATTTGACTATAAGTAGCTAACGTGTGGCTGAAGACAGAGCAAGGAGCATAGACACATGAGTCATCATCTTACAGAAGACCCTTAGTGCTGGAAACGACCTCAGAGACCATCTCTCCTCTAGTGTGTCTCACTGGATGCCTTCCAGCTCCTAAGGAAACAAATCCATTGGCGAGATATCCCTTTCACGTCTGGTGGCACTTAGGGTTAGAAATTTTCTCCCTGTAACAGATTAGTGGATCTTTAAGCTGGAAAGACTCTCAAATAATTGTGTGGTTTGCCCTTGCCCTTGAACTGTGCAGGTGTTGTTATCCACATTTTTCATAGGAGACAATTGGACCCCAGAGTGGTTAACTGATGGATAGGAGGATCCCATCTTCCAGTTCAATAACTTCACATTATGCCATGGTATTCTATGCACATTCTGACTGACCTCTTAGAGCTAACTGAACCAAAAAACCATCAGTCCTTCCTTTTCCCCGGTGCTGGCATCTCTTCCCCAGTATGTTTGATGTGTGACCATGTGTATCATCCTCCTCCAACCCCTGAGCAATCATCCTCCACCAATCCTAGGGGAAAGTCTAATTATCAAGTATACCTGCCTGACTTCTGTCCCATTGTTGGCACTGACTTGCTGGGTTTGGGATTATTGCCCATCAGTTCTTTTTCTGCATTCAGTGTCTCCACACGATAAGCCCCTCTAGCAATCCTCCATCTAGTGGAAAAGGTCCCCTTGCACAGCCACACAAATCTTTCTTTTTGGGGGGTCAAGGGGAGACAGTGTCTTGCTCTGTTGCCCAGGCTGGAGTGCAGTGGCATGATCACAGCTCACTGCAACCTTGACTATCTGGGCTCAAGCAATCCTCCCACCTCAGCCTCCTGAGTAGCTGGTACATAGGCATGCCACCCTGCCCAGCTAGTTTTTTAATTATTGTAGAGAAAGGTTCTCACTATGTTGCTCAGGCTGGTCTTAAACTCTTGGCCCCAAAGAATTATTCCACCTTGGTCTCCCAAACGGCTGCAATTATAGGCATGAACCACCATGCCTGGCCATCTTTTCCTCTCTAGACTAGATATTGACAGTTCCCTCAACTGTTCCCCAAAGACGTGGTTTCCAAATCTCATCCTCGCTGTTGTGATCTGGAGTGGTCTTATGCAGTGTTCAGAACTGTCTAGATATGCAACAGTCTGGATAGAGGAGGCATCTATGCAACATCCTCTGAGTCTATACAAAAGTCTGGATACAGTTGGAATATCACCACCCAGTCTGGCCACTATTTCTGTTCATGTATCATTAACTTTCTGAGTGGCCACAGAACACCCAGGACTCTTGGTGAACTTGCAGTCAACTAAATCCCTAAATTACGAACCAATGTTAGACTTCAGTTTCCATACCTTTTACTTGTACAATGGATATTTTTAGTGTAATTTTTAAAATCTCAGATATTCCTGTGGATGACCTGCTCATCTCCTTCAGGTCTTTGCATAAATGTCTCTTGGTGAGGTTTTCTAGACAAGCCCACCAGCAACCCTGGCCTTGCCTCAACACACCTTTCTAGCACTCCCTGTCTCCTTCTCAGCTTTATTTTTCTCTGTAGCACTTATCACCATTTGACATATTATTATTTTACTTCATTTTTTAAAATCTGTCTTCCCCTATTAAAATGTGTAAGCTTCATGCGGCAAGGGCCTGTTGTCTGTTTGTTCACTGCTACAACCTCGGTACAGGTATGAGTTCCTGGCACACAGTGAACACTCTTGTATTAGTCAGCTTAGGCTGCCATAACAAAAAACCATAGATTGGGTGGTTTAAACAACACACTTTTATTTTCTCACAGTTCTGGAAGCTATAAAGCACAAGATCAAGGTCTAGCAGGGTTTGGCTTTGGGTGAGGGTTCCTTTCCTGGCTTGCAAATGGCCACCTTCTCACTGTGTACTCTTGTGCCCTTTCCTCCATGAATGCACTCAGAGAGAGAGATTTCTTTTTTTTTTTCTTTTTTTGAGATGGAGTCTTGCTCTGTCACCCAGGTTGGAGTGCAGTGGCACCATCTCAGCTCACTGCAACCTCCGCCTCCTGGGTTCAAGCAATTCTTCTGCCTCAGCCTTCCAAGTAGCTGGGACTACAGGAGCAAGCCACCACGTCCAGCTAATTTTTTTTTTGTATTTTTGGTAGAGATGGGGTGTCACCATATTGGCCAGGCTGGTCTCAAACTCCTGACCTCATGATCTGCCCGCCTCAGCCTCCAAAAGTGCTGGGATTACAGGCGTAAGCCACCATGCCCAGCGAGAGAGATTTCTTATAAGGCCACCAATCCTATTGGATAGGACCCCATTTTTATGATCTCAATTAATCTTAATTATCTCCTAAAAGCCCTATCTCCAAGTACAGCCCCACTGAGGGTCAGGGCTTCAACATATGAATTCTGGGAAGACACAATTCAGTCTCCCCAAAATTGAGGTCACCTACTGAAACCACTCATACAGATGAGGAAACTGTGGTCCTAAAATGCTGAGGCAATATCTTGTTCACTCTCCCCCTGACAGATCCTCACAAAGTGGCTACCAGTGGTGCCTTGGGATTGGGGTGGGACTATGCAATGCCCCCAAACCAGGCCCCATCCAAAAGGCATACATCTGTCACCTTAGTTCTCCCTCCTGCTGGAGCCTCACCTCCAAATTTCAAGACCAAAGACCCTCCTTCCAATGTGCTCTGTGGTCTGGTAGGCCCCAGAAAACAGGTACAGTGGCCCATCCCCAGCTGCTGGAAGAACTTGCCATCTTTCTGGGAAGTCATTGTCAATCTGTACTTACTGAGCCCATCCCAGTATCCATCTGGGCTGTGCTAGCTACATAGTGACAAGGGGCTGGTAGGACAGTGCTAATTTTCACAAAACTGTTAGACAAAAATTAAGAGCTAACCATGTGTGTGGTACTGAATCCAGGGTGACAGGAGTTCCAAGAAGAGAGAAATCAGACAAAGTGGAACACATCTTCATGGAAGTCGTGGGATTTGAATCAGATCTAAAAGGATGTGTGGGACCTAGACAAAGAGAGGGATGGAAGGGAAATTTGCAAATGGTGACAAGGGCTGGGGCTGATGACAGCATATTATGAACAAAGGATTGAGTCAGGATCGACCCTGAATATAGGGCTGGGAGGGTGCTGAAGGCTCCAGCATCTGTGTGGAGATGGGTGAGAAAAGCGCTGGGAAATACAGCTTCTTTTGCCGAGTTATTTTGTGCTTTCTTCTTCCCTCCTCCCTCCTGGATCAGCTTAGGTGAAAAGGCTCAGAGCTTCCCTATGAGAGTTTATAGGGAGCTTCTCAAGAATGCTGGTTCACAGCAGACCTTTTATTTTCCCAATAGAACAGGCAGCTCCTTGGATTTTCTTACCAACCTTCCTACGCAGGGGTTTCTTCCATCAACAGCCAGTTCTGGGAGGATGAAGAGCCCCAACTCATTCACTTGAGCAGACTCCAAGTTCCTTGGGGTCTGAGGTCCAGTGGGAAAAAAGGGTTTGGCCAGCAGGTCCCTTCCTTCTTGGATTTGACAAGAAGTGGGCAGGTCGCAGGCAGCTGTGCTGAGTATTTATGTTACGCAAAAGGCCAACTCAGCCCTTCTTCCTGCCAAGGTCAGCAAGCCACGTTCCCAGTGGTTTGGGTGTGTGGGTGTCTTCTGGGCTAGCAGGAAAGTCTGCCAGGAGCCCAGGCCTTAGCTTGTGCAGACCCCAAGAAGCTAGACAGCTTCTATTCCCCCAAGGCTGCATCAGGTCCCCCTCGGAGATTTTCTCTCACCCCAGGCCTTCTGCCTTCTTTTCACTGAACTCTTTGTTCACCAATGAACAGTACTCAGGGGACAGCCTGTCAAAGGGGACCCAGGCCTGGACTGAGTTGGGGTGGTGGGAGGCAGTGGCAAGAACAGGAGGCCCTGGAGAGAAGGCAGGGACAGAGCAACTACAGTCATACATTTGTCAACACAACTTCAGTCAAAGCCCCCGTCACAGCCTCCATCAGCCACATCCACACACGTCCTCATTTTATGCTGCTGAAATTAGATTGAAATGGACATGATTTAAAGAGGAAAATAAGTAGCCACAGGATAACCTGACTGCTGAATGCTGAAGGGGAGCAGAGTTGTTTCAGTTCTTTGCTTTGGGAATTAGCAGAATCAGATACATTTGAGAATTAAGGATGTCTGATGTGCAGATAAACCTCCTAATTTATTTATTATTTATTTATTTATTTATTTATTTATTTATTTTAGAGTCAGAGTCTTGCTCTGTCACCCAGGCTGGAGTACAGTGGTGTAATCGCAGCTCACTGCAGCCTCTACCTCCTGGGCTCAAGCAACCCTCCCACCTCAGCTTCCCAGTAGCTAGGACTAAAGGCAGCACCACCATGTCCAAGTTTGTTTTTTTGTTTGTTTGTTTGTTTGTTTTTATAGAGATGGGGGTCTCCCTATGTTGCCCAGGATGGTCTTGAATTCCTGGCCTCAAGCAGTCCTCCTGCCTCAGCCTCCCAGAGCTCTGGGATTACAGGTGTGAGCTACCTCACCCGGCCCTCCAATATTATTGAATATGTGTAAAGCAGCTATGTACTTGTCACTCAGGCTTCCTCTCTGCCTATGCAAATTCTACCCATCCCTCAGGTCAGCTCTCTGGAAAGCACCCTGTTCCTCATCCAGCTCTCATGAGTCAGGGACCGGGCTGCTCAAAGCTCACAGTCCACCTGGTACTCGGTTGGGCACTGCTGAATGAAACCCCTCCCACTGGTCCCTTGGCGAAGCTTGGATGAGAGGATTCCACCATGCCGAATATCCCTGGATCCCTGGATCCCTGAACACCTAAACCAACCACATTCACTGTGAAGAAAAGAGATGACCATAGATAGAAAATAGCAGCACAGAGAGCAGGGATAGCATCTGCAAGCCAAGTCCCTGGATGATCCCAGAGCCCAGCGAGAGTTCTCTCTAAACATCTGTTTGAGTCAAAGCTCAGGGCCCACCCCAAGCATTAGCACAGGCCCCAGCCCTCCACAGCCCACGGCGGCGTGAAGCAGGGATTCCCTGAGCTGCATATCACTGCAGGTTGCATGAAAGAGTATGTCCAGCTGGGTGGGGCCCCGAAAAGCAGGGTCTGGGGCTGAGCTCTTTGTAAGTGAGACCCAGGAGCCCCAGTTTAATTAGAATTCCTGCCTAGGATGAAGGCTCGCGGCTGCCAGCCCAGGCCTTGAGCCATTGGTCACGGCTCATAAAGGCCACACACGAGTCACAGAGCCCAGGCGAGGCCAGCATTCTTTGTGGACGGGGCCTCAGAAGTCTCTGTGATCCCCCCCTTCCACCCTGGGCTCCCCGGAACCCCATCAAAAGCCCCTACTCTGCAGGCCACATGTGTAACGACACCTGATAAGGATCCAGACTGATTGCTTCCACTCAGTGGGGTCTCTGTTCTCTCCCTAGCCTTCCAAGAGGCCGTGGCTGTCACCAGGGCGCCCCCACCCCTACCCCCGAATCCCAGCTGCAGGGACTGCCATTCAAACATCCACGTGTCCAAGATGGCTGCGGCATTGGCATGAGGACAAACCAACCTGCCCCACAAGGATGAGTAGTTTGAGAAGATTTATATCAAACAAACACTTTTAAAACTGTGAAATGTGCTATAAACTTTGTGCCCAGTTTTCTAACAATGGCGTCGCTGGTGGCTGGCAGCTGCTCTGTTCCATGCTCCCCCCAGGGTTCTAGCGGAGACCACCAAGGAGAGAGGGAGAAGGCCAGGGCTGCATTCCACTCTAGCATCTGGGAGGCTGCACCCCCAGAGGAAAAAGTGCTTGCCTGCCTGTCAGCGGGTGTACTCTGACCCTGAGCCTCCGAACACCCACCCCACAGCAGACACCCCAGAAGCTGCTTCAGATTCCACCTTTGAAGAAACTTCATCCCTTGCTTTAACATTCTGGATGCTGCTTAACTGTTTTCCCAGAGAGGCTAGCCCTTTAAGGGATTCATAGTCATTTACACTTTAGTGTGAATTAGGGAGCTAAGAACAAATTAATTTAGAGAATTAGGAGTGGGGGTGCCTAGGATACCAGAGTTCTGAGGAGAAGGGAAATGAGAAGATCAGCAGAAACTGGGATCTGAACTGAGTCAAAGGTAACCCCGGTCATTTAAGTCAGGGGAAGTTCTGCTCACTCATCAATGATATCGGTTAAAGGCAGGTTGTTGGGGCCAGATTGCTGGAGTTTGACTCCTAGAACTGCCAATAACCAGCCACTAACTAGCTTGGGCAATTTACTTAGTCATTGTGTGTCTCAGTTTCCCCAGCAGTAAAAGAAAGAAACTCTTAGCACCTTCTCCCAATGTTGCTGTGAAGGATTCAGTATGTCAACATATGTGTGAAGCAGTTTAAGAACAGAGACTGGCAACTGTGCTATAAGTAAACATCACAGAAGTGTCACTACAGGTTGAGTATCCATTATCTGAAATGCTTAAGAACAGAAGTCTTTTGGTTTTTATTTATTTATTTTCAGATTTCGGGATAGTTGCATTATACTAATTCAGCCTCCCAAATCCAAAAATTTGAAATGTTCCTGATATGGTTTGGCTATGTCCCTACCCAAATCTCATCTTGAATTGTAGCTCCCATCATTCCCATGTGTTGTGGGAGGGACCTGGTGGGAGATAATTAAATCTTGGGGGTGGTTTCCCCCATACTATTCTCGTGGTAGTGAATAAGTCTCACGAGATTGGATGGTTTTAGAAGGGGAAAACCCTTTTGCTTGGTTCTCATTCTCCCTTCCCTGCCTCCATGTAAGATATGCCTTTTGCCTTCCACCATGATTGTGAGGCCTCCCCAGTCACATGGAATGGTGAGTCCATTAAACCTCTTTTTCTTTATAAATTACCCAGGCACGGTGGCTTACACCTGTAATCCCAGCACTTTGGGAGGCTGAGGGGGGCAGATCATTTGAAGTCAGGAGTTCGAGACCAGACTGACCAAAAGAGTGAAACCCCGTCTCTACTAAAATACAAAAATTAGCCAGGCATGGTGGCGGGTGCCTGTAATCTCAGCTACTCAGGAGACTGAGGCAGGATAATCCCGAACTCAGGAGGTAGAGGTTGCAGCGAGCCGAGACTGCACCACTGCACTCCAGCCTGGGTGACAGAAAAAGACTCCCTCTCGGCCGGGCGCGGTGGCTCATGCTTGTAATCCCAGCACTTTGGGAGGCTGAGGCAGGCGGATCACGAGGTCAGGAGATCGAGACCACGGTGAAACCCTGTCTCTACTAAAAATACAAAAAAATTAGCCGGGCGTGGTGGCGGGCGCCTGTAGTCCCAGCTACTCAGAGAGGCTGAAGCAGGAGAATGGCGTGAACCCGGGAGGTGGAGCGTGCAGTGAGCTGAGATAGCGCCACTGCACTCCAGCCTGGGTTACAGAGCGAGACTCCATCTCAAAAAAAAAAAAAAAAAAAAAAGACTCCCTCTCAAAAAATATATATATACACACATATATAGATATACACACACACACACGTATATACATATATACATATACATATGTATGTATATATGTATGTATATATATATACACGCACACACACACACATATAAATTACCCAGTCTTGGGTATGTCTTCATCAGCAGTGTGAAAACGGACTAATACAGCTCCAATGAGCATTTCCTTTGAGCATCGTGTTGGCTCTCAAAAAACTTTGAATTTTGAAGCATTTTAGATTTCAAAATTTCAGATTTGGGATGCTCAGCCTGTATTGTTATCTACCAAATTAGGGCGGGAGCCTGGACTGTCCTGGTATTCTATCGACAAAGTCAGGAGGCCGTCTTTGAGAGTGGCCTCTTGCTTGGAAGGAGAGTGCCTCATTCCTCCCCCAAGGAAGGCTCCTGGAGTGGGTAGGAAGAGAAATGTTTTTAAAAATCCCCAGATGGCAAGGCACAGTAGCTCACGCCTGTAATCCCAGCACTTTGGGAGAGAGAGGCGGGTGGATCACCTGAGGTCAGCAGTTCGAGACCAGCCTGGCCAACATGGTGAAACCCTGTCCCTACTGAAAATGCAAAAATTAGCTGGGCATGGTGGTGTGCCTGTAATCCCAGCTACTTGGGAGGCTAAGGCAGGAGAATGGCTTGAATCCGGGAGGCGGAGATTGCAGTGAGCCAAGATCGCACCACTGCACTTCAGCGTGGGCGACAAAGCAAAAAAACTCTGTGTCAAAAGAAAAAGAAAAATCCCTGGAGAGAGTATCCCAGCAGCCCTGAACCCTCCATCCCACTGCCTGCAAAACTCCCCTCTGCCCTATCGCCGGCTTTCCACCTCACATGCAAATGTGGTGCCATATTAATAAATCAGTTCCCGGCCATTAGGCGCCTGTAATAATCCCTTTCACTCAGCCTGTCCAGCCTGTTTTACAGAGCACCTAATTAACTAAGAGCTGAGATTTGGGGTTTCTTTCTCCTGAGAGACTCCTCACTGAATCCCATCCCCCAGAGCGCATCCTTGTCTGGCTGATAGAATCTCGCAGCGTGGATTGGCCTGGCTGGGAGATGGTCAAGCAGTCAGAACGTGGGAATATGGGGCTGCTATGCTAATGGAAATGAGTGATAAATAAATACATTCAATTTAATTAACTAAGCGATCCATCATTACTCTGACTTAATGTCCTCCTGCAAGATTTAATCTTCATGTTACTGTTAAGAAAAGTCAATGCATCATAATGGTAAACCATAAAGGAGAATCTCAGCTCATTCCATCTCCCCACTTGCATATTTTCAAAATATTCATATTCTTGGAGGTCTTGCCCTAATGCATTCATTTGTTATTCATCCATCCCACAGAATTATTTATTGAACACCTACTGCCTGCCAGACACTGAGCTAGGCATGAGGGATACATATTTGAACCGAAAGCAGTGATTCCCAAAGGGGGTGTATGCCTTAGGGAGGGAGCCAGGTGATCTGTCAGAAATCAATAAGAAAATATTATAAGTTCCATTTCTATTTATTTTTAAGCCTGCCCCTGTTGAACTATATGTTTGTGCTTCCTTTATGACGACTAATATATGAATACAGAAGTATATGAGAGGTTTTTTTGGTTTCGGTTTTGTTTGTTTTGTTTTGAAACAGGGTCTTGCTCTGTTGCCCAGGCTAGAGTGCAGTGACGCAATCATGGTCCTTGACCACCTGAGCTCAAGTGATCCTCCCGCCTCAGCCTCCTAAGTAGCTGGATTGTAGGTGCGCACCACTACACCAGCTAATTTTGTTTTTATTTATTTATTTATAGAGAGAGCGTCTCAGGCCGGGCGCGGTGGCTCACGCTTGTAATCCCAGCACTTTGGGAGGCCGAGGCGGGTGGATCACAAGGTCAGGAGATGGAGACCACGGTGAAACCCTGTCTCTACTAAAAATACAAAAAATTAGCCGGGCGTGGTGGCGGGCGCCTGTAGTCCCAGCTACTCGGAGAGGCTGAGGCAGGAGAATGGCGTGAACCCGGGAGGCGGAGCTTGCAGTGAGCCGAGATCGCGCCACTGCACTCCAGCCTGGGCGACAGAGTGAGACTCCGTCTCAAAAAAAAAAAAAAAAAAAGAGAGAGCGTCTCACTACATTGCCCAAGCTGCTCTCAAATTCCTGGGCTCAAGTGATCCATCCACCTCTGCCTCTCAAAGTGTTGGGATTACAGGTGTGAGCCACCATGTCCTGCTGGGTGTTATTTTTAAATAAATAAATACCCAAATATTGAAGTCACATACCCTAAACATTTTATCCATGGAGTACCTCAACAAAAAAGCTTAGAGACCACGAGTGTAGAGCAGCAGCTCTCAGAGAGATCTGTGTAGAGTAGGCGAGAGAATTAGAATCCCCTGGAGAACCTTTTCAAAATAAATTCTCCTGTCCCCTTGGAGGAATTGTCAGAATCTCAGGGGAAGAGACTGAAACATTTGTAATATTTGTAATTGTTACAAGCTCCAAGTATTTCCAATACTAATCCTACCTCGTCTCTCATCCCTAGTGAGAATTGCCTGTTCACTGACTTCTAGAAAGCCCTCCTTCTAGGAAGCCTGCCCTGTAATATCCTGGGGTCGCCAGTAGCATATAGGGTTCAACGCAGATCATTCAGGACTGATTTGTAACTGCCTGCATTATTCAGCACAGTCATGCACACCACGTAATGACATTTCAGTCAACGCCAGCCCACGTATACAATGGTGATCCATAAGATTGTAATACGATATTTTTACTGTGCCTTTTCTATGTTTAGCTGTGTTTAGATCACAAATACCGTTGTATTATAATTGCTTACCATATTCTGTACACATGCTATATGGGATTGTAGCCTAGGAGTAATAGGCTATATCAAATAGTTTATATGTTTAGTAGGCTCTGCTATCTAGGTTTGTGTAAGTGTGCTGTATGATGTTCACGTAACAATGAAATCTCCTAAAGTGCACTTCTCTGAATGTAGCCCCATCATTAAGCAACATATGACGGTACTTTAGAGATGACTGATATCTCAATTCTGTTGGAAGCTCCTTGGGGACAGATTTTGTGTCTCCCTCCTAAATATCGGAGCTAAACACATGCCGGCACTTTCATACCTGGGTTGATGCAAGCCTGGGAGAGCCGTTGCTCCTCCTGTGTCGAGGTCTGCAGGTAGGCTTACTGTCAGATACAGCGCTGCTGGATTTGTTGACATTGTACCTCTTTTCGGAAGGGTGGGAGAAGGGCCTGGGAGCCCTGGAGCCAAGCCAAGGAGGTAACCTGAATGCTGGCCTCCACACGCCACCTTTGGCAGACATTAAGTCACTCCCCTCACTGGGCATGGGCGGGAGGGGGATTCCTGGGACTTTGTCATCATGAAAGTGCCCATGGTCTCACCTCTCCAGGCAGGACAAAAAGAGCTGGGTTAGCCACCTGCCCTTTCTCCCAAATTCCACCCCCTCCATCTACTTCTCCAGTGCTCATTGCCCTCCTAATGCCTCTTGTCCCAGTCCCAGAGGAATTTACACTGAGGAAAATTATAGCCTTAGCCCACCTAGGTCTGATTTAGAAAGAAAAGGAGAAGTTAGGGAGGGATGGAGAAATCACTGCAAAGCAAACCCTTAAACTGGATGCGTCCGCTGTGAAGCTGCTGAGCTCATCCTGCCTGCTCATGGCCTCAGCTCAGGGAGGGGCCAAGGATTGCTGCTCTTTGCCCAGGGTGGTCTATAATCAGACCAGGGTTGAACATGTGACCAAGGGCATCCCACCCACAGGCTGGCTGGCAACCCTCGAGCAGGCCTGGAATGAAGAATCCTGCCCATCTGACGAGCTTCCTCCACATTTGGCATAGACAAAAAGAGAAGGTTGGGAAGCTGGTCAGAAATGAGACGCACCAGAAGAGGAGAAGCCAGCCTGCCAGGACTGGGACACCACATGGCCCCAGAGAGCTTGGGGCGGGAAGCCAGTTCCCAGAGCCCCCTCATGACTAGCAGCTCTCTGATTCCAGACTCAGGCACCACATGGTCCCTTGCTCCAGGTGGTCTGGGAAAGCACTGGTTCTTTGCCAATGACAGAGGCAAGCAAAGATACTGATTGTGCCCAGAGAGAGTCTCTAGATATTGTTACCAAACCAAACTTGGGCCCAACTGCTCCATGCAGCAAAGCCAAACACTGACATGGGTCTGCAGCAAGAGAAAGTGAGACATTTATTGCAGGGCGCCAAGCAGGGAGAATTGGGCAGCTCAGGCTTAAGACCCGAACTCCCCAATAGCTTAGAGGTAACGGTGTTTGTTTGTTTATTTTTGGTTTTTTTTTGAGATGGTGTCTTGCTCTGTTGCCCAGGCTGGAGTGCAATGGCACCATCTTGGCTCACTGCAACCTCCGCCTCCCAGGTTCAAACAATTCTCCTGCCTCAGCCTCCCGAGCAGCTGGGATTACAGGCGCCCACCACCACACCCAGCTAATTTTTGTATTTTTAGTAGAGACGAGGTTTCACCATGTTGGCCAAGCGGGTCTCGAACTCCTGACTTCAAGTGATCTGCCTGCCTCAGCCTCCGAAGTGCTGGGATTATAGGCGTGAGCCACTGCACCCGGCCAGATTAGAGGTAAGGGTTTTTAAAATCTTTTTAAAAGATTACAAGTACAGTCATCAATCAAGTCTTGGAAGCTACACATTGATTTGAGCTTCAAAGGTGGGACATCTTGAAGTGCGGGGGTGCATAGATCATAGGTGGATTTAAAGAAATTCTGATTGGCTATATGAAATAGCTTAGGTGTGCAGCAGGCTGTACTATCTAGGTTTACATAAGTGCACTCTATGATGTTCACATAACTATCAAATCGCCTAAAGACGCATTTCTCAGAATGGGCAAGAAGTTTTTTGTCAAGGAGGAAAAGCTTTGTCTAAAACTTTGGGGTCAGCAGACAAGAATGTTAGCTCTGGTCCAGGGGCATGACCTCCTCCGGGCCCCTCAGGAAGAACTTAAGACAAAGAACAGCAGTCAAAGTTCAGTCCTCGGCTCCCCCTTCCCTAGGGTCTGTGTGCCAGTGGATCCACTCAGTAGGGGTCCAGGTTTCTGAAAAATAGCTCAGGGACATATGCTTAGATGTTATCTTTAGTTTCTGTAAGGGACAAAACATCTCCTGCTTCTCATTTCTTGCCTATTGTTTTAGGCTACTATTACCTTCTTGCTTATCAAATTGCTCATCTACTCTCTAGGCCAGTTAGATGCCTGGAATTTCCCTTGAAGAAACTCAAGATTTTTCTTTATTCCCATGCGGCCAATGTGGCCTGCTCAAGCCCCCATGAGACATCAGATGTTTGTCTCCATGGTCTTCATAGTGGGCCTGGACAACAGAGCTATCTAGGGGCCTCAAACCATGAGCCCTACTCTGTGAAAAATAGGCAGCCCCTCAGAGAGGAATCTGTGGAGGGCAAGGGCAGGAAGCTGTGATTCCTCGGAGGACACTTCCCTTCCTTTTCACTAGAACCAAGGTGAGGCTCAAGGGTGACTCTCCTCATCTCCTCACCCACCTCAGGCCTCACACAGAATCGTCTCTTCCATTTTCAGTTCTGCTCTAGATGCTCACAAGGGACAAGAGTAAGATTCCCCCCTCCAATACTGACTTGGGGAAAAAAACAATGAGATTTCCACTTCCAGTCTCTTGACTCTCAGGGATTGTCTGAGACCCAGCCCTCCCTGGAGGGAGCCCAAACGCTTGATGAGCTTCTTCCTAGGGCAACCTCAGGGCACAGCCCCTTGGGGCTTCTTTGATGAAGCACTGGGTGTGCCCTAAATGAATGAACAAGATGTTGAACAGGGCTCTTCTGGTTACCCAGAATTATGGCCAGGACCCAGGGTAAGGGCAAGAAAGAAAAACCACAATTAGGACCTCATATCCTACATCCAGAAGGCTGCCAACCAGGTCACATGGGGCAAGCTAAGAGGAGCCAGACCCAGCCTGCCCACCACCAACACAGCCCAAAGGAGGAGGCTCAAGGACAGGAAGGAAGGCCCCTGGTCTGTGGAACACTGCAGTGGGCATGAAGGCTTTCCCCGCCCAGAAGAGGAGTGAGGGGAACTCCAGGGGAACCACTAGGAAATGTCGGCGAGGCCTGAAAGAAGGAAGGACTGACCTCTCATCCCCACCAGATAATGACTGAGCTATAGCACCTATTGGAGTGGAGGTGCTGAAAAACTCCTCAGAGAACATTCTGGAAATAGGACCATGGTGCATGGCATTTTAGTTCCCCTCTTCCACCTATGGGGGCCAAAAGGAGTGTGCTTGGCACATGTTCCCTGACCTTTTGAAACTGGCGAGCAGAGATGCTGCATTAGCTTCCTAGGATTGCTGTAGCAAAGTGTCACACACAGGTGGCTTAAACAGCAGAGATTCCTTGTCACATAGTTCTGGAGGCTGAAAGTCTCAAATCAAGGTGTGGTGGGGCCATATTCCCTCTGGAACCTACAGGAATCCTTCCTTGCCTCTTCCTAGCTCCTCATGGTTTGCAGGAATGTGGTTTGGCATTCCTTGGCTTGCATTTGCAATATTCCAACCTCTGCCTCCATCATCACACAGCCATTGTGTCCCTATGTGACTCTGTCTCTGTGTCTCTTCTCCTTTTTTACAAGGACACCAGTCATGTTGGATTAAGGCCCCACCCTACTCCAGGATGACCTCATCTTAGCTCATTATATCTGCAACAACCCAGTTCCAAATAAGGCAAGGCATAAGGTACTGAGAGTTAGGACTTCCATGTATCTTTTTGGGGAACACATCCCATAACATATACTGATGCCTGTTTCTGAACTAAAGATTTCTGAAAGAGAGAGGCTCACTGGAGTGGCCAGTGGACCTGAAGGGACTGTAGCATAGAGCACCTAGAAAGAAGATAGGGCCACTCTCACCCTGCTGCAGTTCTCTATAAGGAGGACCTCAGGGATTCCTGCAGTTGTGCAGGAAGAAGCTTGTGGTGGCTGGGCGCGGTGGCTCACACCTGCAATTTCAGCACTTTGGGAGACCAAGGCAGGAGGATCACTTGATGCCAGGAGTTCGACAGCAGCGTGGGCAACCTCTTCTCTACCATGTGGTGGTGCGTGCCTATAGTCCCACATACTCAGGGGGCTGAGGTGGGAGGATCGCTTGAGCCCAAGAGCGGCTGGAGCGAGCTATGATTGTGCCAGTACACTACAGCCTGTACAACAGAGTGAGACCACCGTCTCAGAAAAAAAAAAAAAAAAAGAACCAGGAGTTCCAGGACAGCCACAGAGCTGGGTAGTAGGACACCTAAACCAGAGGGGACAAGCGCCCAAAGGGAGACTCTGCCGCCCACCCTGGAGGGGGTTCCTCATTTTGGAGGAAACCGAGGTGAAGCTGAACATTGCCCCCAAGAAAGCCAGGCCCAGAAGTCTCCCCACACTGGCGGGGGCTGGTCAGGTAGGGAAAGCTCTGCCTCTACCCCTCCTTCCTGCCCCCTAGCCCCACCGAGGAGAGAGAAAAGGAGGGAGGGTTGCAGAAGCAGACTACACCGTCCTCCTGTTCTCCAGGTTGCTGGGCGCCAACGCTCTCACCAGCCCAGGAGGAGGGAGGACACAGCGTTGCATTGTACTTAAGATTGAAGTTTGGAAATGTGAACAGGCCCAAACTTTAAATGCTGGAATGAGACTGTGTGAATGTCCAAAAGTGACAGGGGAGGCATGGCACCCATCCAGGGAAGCATTAGGGGATGTGAAGCAGTGGGACAGAGGGTCTACACTGTATAAAGGAAAGCAGCAATTGGGGAAAATAAATCATACCATTGCAAGCTCACACTTCAACAGTTCAGACTCCTCCATCTAACCAGTTATAATGAGTTTCTCTGAACCTGATTTGTAAAAGTGTCACATGCAGGCTGCTGCCTCCAACAGCTAGGCTGTGCCCTTCATCCAGCGCTTGGGACCCAAGCTCAGACAGCCGTCTTCCTGCAGCAGTGACATGCCCAGGTGAGAACAGGTCCCAGCCCCCATCACTCCAAAACCAGACACAGAACTACACGGGCTGCAGCACAAAGAGGTCTTTGTTGGCATCCATCCTCAGACAATGTCAATATCCCTCCCCTCAGGTTGCAAGTGTCAGATATCAGAAAACCTTCTCCAAGGAGGCAAGGCTAAGTAAGGGCTGCCAGGCTACCAAGAAGCCAGCTCCACCGTATATTTCACAGAATGAGGCTTTTTGGAGTGACACAGACCAGGGAGAAAAATGCTATGGGCACTCAACTTCTTGAACTTGTTACTGCTCTAGGGCAAGGTGTGAAGAAAGCATTGTGGAAGATACTGCACCATGGAAATCTGTTGGAAGAAGGAGTGGGAGCGGCTTCCTAATAATCAATAAAGCAAAATAAAATTTGCTGGCATATGGGGTTCAAACAACTCAATTAGAATCAATTCACCAAATATTTACGGAAACCCCATTGCATGTACAAAATAGTATTAGGCACAGTTAGGAATAGAAAGATCAGTAGGGCAGGGTCTGTTTTAAAATGCACCTGGGATTGGCTGGGTGAGGTGGCTCACCCCTGTAATCCCAGCACTTTGGGAGGCCAAGGCGGGTGGATCACCTGAGGTCAGGAGTTCGAGACCAGCCTGACCAACATGGTGAAACCCCATCTCTACTAAAAATACAAACATTATGTGGGCGTGGTGGTGGGCACCCATAATTCCAACTACTCCGGAGGCTAAGGCAGAAGAATCGCTTGAACCCAGGAGGCAGAGGTTGCAGTGAGCGAAGATTGCGCCATTGCACTCCAGCCTGGGTGACAGAGCAAGACTCCATCTCAAAAAATAATAATAACAGTAAAATAAAACGTATCTGGGATTTATTTAGGCATGATGAGACCAGCAGATCAGGAGACAGCTGCCATTCAAACTGTTCCCAAGCAGAGGAAGTGCACCTACCACCCAGGGTCCCATGGGAAGCACCAGGGTCCGTCAAGAAGAAACACAGGTAACAGCCTGTGTGTCGTTATCCTGGAAAGGAATAGGCAGGGCAGGGTAAGCAGCTCAACAGGTCTAGGAATGAAAAATTTGAATAATTTTGGCAGGCTCTGGGCTTTAGAGGTGGTTGTCCAGTATCTGGCCCTCAGGCAATTAGGGTAGGGGATTAGTGTCCTGGCCTTGGGATCTGGTGGGGCTATGGACTTGGAATTGGTTGGTTTGCATATCAAAAATGAGCTTGCAGGAAATATGGAACCAGCCCAAATGCCCACCAATTAATGAGTGGATAAAGAAACTGTGAGATATATATATATATGATGGAATATTACTCAGCCATAAAAAGGAGTGAATTAATGGTATTCACAGCAACCTGGATGGAATTGGAGACTATTGTTGTAAGTGAAGTAACTCAGAAATGGAAAACCAAACATTGTATGTTCTCACTCATAAATGAGAACTAAGCTATGGGGATGCAAAGAATAAGAATGACACAGTGGACTTTGGGGACTCAGGGGAAAGGGTGGGAGCGGGGTGAGAGCGGGGTGAGAAGTTAGACTACAATTGGGTTCAGTGTACACTGCTTGGGTGATGGGTGCACCAAAATCTCACAAATCCCCACTAAAGAACTTGCTCATGTAAACAAATACCAGCTGTTCCCCAAAAAACCTATGGAAATAACAAAATTAAATACTTGTTATAAATGAGCTTGCAGGAAAGTTGTGTGTTATTTCTAGGAATTAGTTAACCCTGGATGGGGCAGTGCTTCCTGGGTCCCAGCTGGCGAAGAAACATGGTCGACACAGAGTTTCTGCTCTCAAGCTAAAAATTCAGGAGGAATGACCTAGAACATGTCCACAAGCATAACACAAGACAGAATATAATTTGTGGCATAAAAGGTAAAAATGAAGGGCATGGGATTTCCTAGAGAAGGAGAAATAATCCAGTTGAGGGAATCAGGAAACGCTTCAGGGAAGAGGTAGTATTTGGGCAATGAATAACAAAATATATCTAGTTTTTAATTGATAATACATGTGCATGATTTTTTAGAATCCAAAACAACAACGAGGGTCAAACTAAGAAAGGCAAAGCTATAGTGGTGAAGAAGAGATCAGTGGTTGCCAGGGGTTAGAACTGGAAGGAGGAAAGAAATAAAAAGGGATAGCACGAGGGAGCTTTGGGGGTGATAGAACTGTTCTGTACTTAAGTAGAGTGGTAGTTATACAAATTTTACATGTAGTACTGGCCAGGCCCAGTGGCTCACACCTGTAATCCCAGCACTTTGGGAAGTGGAGATAGGAAGATCGCTTGAGCCCAGGAGTTTGAGACCAACCTGGGCAACATGGAAAGACTCTGTCTCTACAAAAAAAAAAAAGTTTTTTTTAATTAGCCTGGTGTGGTAGCACCCACCTGCAGTCCCAGCTACTCAGGAGGCTGAGGTGGGAGGATTGCTTGAGCCCAGGAGGTTGAGGCTGCAGTGAGCCATGACTGAGCCACTGCACTCCAGCCTGGGCAACAGAGTGAGACCCTATCTGAAAATAAAATAAAATAAATTTGCATTTCTTTTCTGAGTGCCGCTATCTTCTCATGTTATTATTATTATTATTATTTTATTTATTATTTATTTCTTTTTTGAGACGGAGTCTTGCTGTCACCAGGCTGGAGTGCAGTGGTGCAATCTCGGCTCACTGCAACCTCCGCCTCCCGGGTTCAAGCAATTCTCCCTGCCTTAGCCTCCTGAGTAGCTGGTATTACAGTTGCCTGCCACCATGCCCGGCTAATTTTTGTATTTTTAGTAGAGACGTGGTTTTGCCATGTTGTCCAGGCTGGTCTCGAACTCCTGACCTCTTCTGCCCACCTCGGCCTCCCAAAGTGCTGGGATTACAGGCATAAGCCACCAGGCCCAGCCTCATGTAATTTAAGAGCCACTTGGATGTCCTTTTCTGTGAATTCTGTGCATGCCCTTTATCTTTATTGCATTGGGGTCTTTATTAGTTTGTAGAAGCTCCATAAAGATTGAAGAAAGGAGTCCTCTGTCTGCTGTTTATGTTGTAAATATCCTAGTGTTTGTTGTTTGGATTTTGACTTGGTTGGTAGTATTTTCGGCCATGGAGAAAGTGTTAGTCTTTATGTAATCAAATGTATCAATTTTGTTTCTTTTATGTCTTCTGGATTTTGTGTCACACTTACAATTTCTTTCCCACTAAATGACTATTATAATTGATGGGTGAAGAGGGAGTGAACAGAGTGAGCACAGGGATCTTTGTATATCTGTTATATAAAGCTTACTAATTGTATTATTCAAATCTTCTATATGCTTACTAATTTTTTGATCTGATTGATCTATTAATTACTGAGAGAAATGTAAAAATCTACCAGTGTGATTATAAATTACCAATTTCTTCTTAAAAGTCTGTCCATTTTTGCTTATACATATGTATAAGCAAAATTATATATATGTATATATATATATACATATATATAAACCGTTGCAGTGGCTTACACCTCTAATCCCAGCACTTTGGGAGGCCGAGGCAGGTGGATCATTTGAGGTCAGGAGTTCAAGACCAGCCTGGCCCACATGGTGAAACCCTGTCTCTACTAAAAATACGAAAATTAGCCAGGCAGTGATGGCGCATGCTTGTAATCCCAGGTACTCGGGAGGCTGAGGTGGGAGAATCACTTGAGCCTGGGAGGCAGAGGTTGCGGTGAGCCAAGATCATGCCACTGCACTCTATTCTGGGCAACAGAGTGAGACCCTGTCTCAAACATAATAATAACAATAAATATATATATATATACACACACACATAAAAGCAAAATTATATATGTGTATGTGTGTGTGTGTGTGTGTGTGTGTGTATATATATATATATATATATATATATATATATACACGTTTTTTGTAGAGGTGGGGTCTCAGTATGTTGCCTAGGCTGGTCTCAAACTCTTGGGCTCAAGCAATCCTCCCACTTGGCCTCCCAAAGTGCTGGGATTATAGGTGTAAGCCACAGTGCCCAGCCTCAAGTTGTTTCTTGAAGAGTTAAGCAGTACATTTCTATGTCTGCTATAACATGCATATTTGCCTACATCAGCATTTTTATCCCCTTCCTAAATAATACTTGAATTTAGCATTATAACTCATCGTTTCTGCCCATATTCAGTGTAGGTGCTCAGTATCTAATCCCACCTCTTGTTACACCCCCAGAGTTAATCATCATTGTTTTATTCAGTCAACACATGTTCATATTTTCATATACAATCCTCCCCAAGTATCCACAGGGAACTGTTTCCAGGGCTCCTCTGGATACCAAAATCTTCAGATGCTCAAGTCCCTGATATAAAATGGCATAGTATTTGCATATAACCTACACATAACCTCCTGTATACTTTAAAGCATCTCTAGATTAGTTATAATAGCTAATACAATGTAAATGCTATGTAAATAGTTGTTATACTGAATTATTTTTTAAATAATTGTTATTTATACAAATAAAGAAACATTAGAATTATAAACATTTTTAAAAATATTTTTTGAAACTTGCAGTTATAGGTAATAAAGTTTCTCAAAATAAAACTACTATGGCACTACTGAGTAAGGCATTTCTCTCTGGATTTTTTTCCTGAGCAAGGGTTGTGGATGAATTTGCACTGAGACAGCTATCCCACTTGTACATGACACACTATTTCTACATAATAAGCTGGGGCTAGGGCTAAATATTTAATAGGGAGCTGTTCTTCCAGAAATCATTCATGATCGCGGTCTACTTAATACTTTGCTTCAAGGCCTTAGGCAAGCAAGGATAAATAACAGGCGTCACTTCTTTAAACATAATTATTATTTTATATTTTTTACTTTTATTTCCATAGGTTATTGGGGTACAGGTGGTATTTGGTCACATGAGTAATTTATTTAGTTGTGAACTGTGAGATTTTGGTGCACCTATCACCCAAGCAGTATTCACTGCACCCTATTTGTAGTCTTTTATCCCTCACCCCCTGTCTACCCTTTCCCAAAGTCCATTGTGTCATTCTTATGCCTTTGCATCCTCATAGCTTAGCTCCCACTTATGAGTGAGAATATATGATGTTTGGGTTTCCATTCCTGAGTTACTTCACTTAGAATAATAGTCCCCAATCTCACCCAAGGTCACTGCGAATGCCATTAATTCACTCCTTTTTATGACTGAGTAGTATTCTATAATATATATATATGTATATATATGTGTGTGTATATATATATGTATATATATGTGTGTGTATACATATATATGTGTATGTATATATATGTATATATGTGTGTGTCTATATATATGTGTATATATATGTGTGTATATATATGTGTATATATATATGTGTATATATATGTGTGTATATGTATATGTGTATATATATGTGTGTGTATATGTGTATATATATATATATATTCCACAGTTTCTTTATCCACTCGTTGATTGACAGGCATTTGGGTTGGTTCCATGTTTTTGCAATTGCAAATTGTGCTGCTATAAACACGCATGTGAAAGTATCTTTTTCATATAATGACTTCTTTTCCTCTGGGTAGCCCATTAGTGGGATTGCTGGATAAAATGGTAGTTCTACTTTTAGTTCTTTAAGGAATCTCCACACTGTTTTCCATAGTGGTTGTACTAGTTTATGTTCCCACCAGCAGTGTAGATGTGTTCCCTGTTCACCGCATTCATGCCAACATCTACTGTTTTTTGATTTTTTGATTATGGCCTTCCTCGCAGGAGTAAAGTGGTACGGCATTGTGGTTTTGATTTGCATTTGCCTGATCGTTAGTGATGTTGAGCATTATTTCATATGTTTGTTGGCCATTTGTATATCTTCCTTTGAGAGCTGTCTATTCATGCCCTTAGCCCACAGTTTGATGGGATTGTTTGTTTTTTTTCTTGTTGATTTGTTTGAGTTCATTGTAGATTCTGGATATTTGTCCTTTGTCAGACAAATTTCTCTGCTGAGAAATCTGCTGTTAATCTGATAAGTTTTCCTGTATAAGTTACCTGGTGCTTTTGTCTCACAGCTCTTAAGATTCTTTCCTTCATCTTAACTTTAAATAACCTGAAGACAATGTGCCTAGGCAATGATCTTTTAGTGGTGAATTTCCCAGGTGTTCTCTGTGCTTCCTTTTTTTTTTTCCTTTTCGTTGTTCTTGTTGTTGTTGTTGAGACGGAGTCTCGCCCTGTCGCCCAGGCTGGAGTGCAGTGGTGTGATCTCGGCTCACTGCAAGCTCCACCTCCCGAGTTCACGCCATTCTCCTGCCTCAGCCTCCGGAGTAGCTGGGACTACAGGCGCCTGCTGCCATGCCCGGCTTTTTTGTATTTTTTAGTAGAGACAGGGTTTCACCGTGTTAGCCAGGAAGGTCTCGATCTCCTGACCTCGTGATCCACCCGCTTTGGCCTCTCAAAGTGCTGGGATTACAGGCGTGAGCCACCGCGCCCGGCCCTCTCTATGCTTCTTGTATTTTGATGTCTAGGTGTCTAACAAGGTCGGGGAAGTTTTCCTTGATTATTCCCCCAAATGTATTTTCCAAACTTTTAGATTTCTCTTTTTCCTCAGGAACACTGATCATTTTTAGTTTGGTCATTTAACATAATTCCAGACTTCTTGGAGGCTTTGTTCATATTTTCTTATTATGTTTCTTTGCCTTTGTTGGATTGGGTTAATTCAAAGACCTTGTCTTCAAGCTCTGAATTTCTTTCTTCTACTTGTTCGATTCTATTGCTGAGACTTTCCAGAGCATTTTGCATTTCTATAAGTGTGTCCATTGTTTCCTGAAGATTTGATTGTTTTTTATTTATGCTATCTATTTCCTTGAATATTTCTCCCTTCACTTTTTGTATCATTTTTTGGATTTCCTTACATTGGGCTTCACCTTTCTCTGGTACCTCCCTGATTAGCTTAATAACTAACCTCCTGAATTCTTTTTAAGGTAAATCAGGGATCTCATCTTGGTTTGGGTCCATGAGCTAGTGTAATGTTTTGGAGGTGTTAAAGAATCTTGTTTTGTCATATTACCAGAGTTGGTTTTCTGGTTCCTTCTCATTTGGGTAGGCTCTGTCAGAGGGAAGGTCCAGGGCTGAAGGCTGTTGTTCAGATTCCTTTGTCCCGTGGGGTGTTCCCTTGATGTAGTACTCTCCCGTTTTTCCTATGGATGTGCCTTCCTAAGAGCCAAGCTATAGTGATTGTTATCTCTCTTCTGGATCTAGCCACCCAGCAAGTCTACCTGGCTCCAAGCTAGTACTGAGGGTTGTCTGCACAGGGTCCTATGATGTGAACCATCTGTGGGTCTCTCAGCCATGGATACCAGCACCTGTAACAGTGGAGGTGGCAGGGGGCTGAAATGGACTCTGTGAGGGTCCTTAGCTTTGGTGGTTTCATGCGCTATTTTTGTGCTGGTTGGCCTTCTCCCAGGAGGTGGCACTTTCCAGAGAGCATCAGAGGTGGCAATATGGGGAGGAACAGGCAGTGGGTGGGGCCCTAGAACTCCCCAGAGTATATGCCCTTTGTCTTCAGCTACCAGGGTGGTTAGGGAAGGACCACTGGGTTGGGGCAGAACTAGGCATGTCTGAGCTCAGACTCTCCTTGGGCGGGTCTTGCTTTGGCTGCTGTGGAGGATGGGTATGAGGTTCCCAGGTCAATGGAGTTATGTTCCTAGGATGATTATGACTGTCTTTACTGTGTCATGCAGGTTGTCATGGAATTGGGGGAAAGCCGGCAGTCACAGGCCTCACCCAGCTCCCAGGCAACTTGAAGGGCCAGTCTCACTCCCACCGTGCACCTCCTAACAACACCAAGTCTGTTTCCAGGGAGTAGGCAAGCAGGGCTGAGAACTTGCCCCAGGCTACCTGCCTCCCAGCTGCAAAAGCAAATATGGCTTTCCTCTTCCCCTGCCTGTGGAGTCTGCACACCAGATTCACGCCCTCCCCCAAGTTCTGGCCAGGAGGCTTCTCCATCAGTTCAAATTGTTACAAAGTTCAGGGGGAAATTTTCTTCTCCCTGTGGCCTTTTCCCAGCACTTCTGGCCACCCTCCCAAAGCACTCCTGTGAGGCCAGGCAAAAACGTCTTACTAAGGGACCCATCAAGCTCCCAGGACTTTTCTCGCTGCTTCCTCTACCCTGTATTTTGCTCGGCTCTCTAAATTAACTCAGCTTCAGGTAAGGTCAAAATCTTCTCCTGTAATCTAGGCCTTCAGTTTCCCCAGTGGGGGTGTGTGTTTGGGGGTGGACTATCTCCCTTCCCCACTTCCACAGTTTTGGCCCTCACAGTATTTAGGGTGTCTCCAGGGTCCTGCAGGAGCAATCCACTTCCTTCAGGGGGTCTGTGGGTCCTCTCAGGTTTCCTGATTTATTCCTGCAGTTGTACTGGAGCAAAAATTCACGATGCAAGCTTCTGCATGCTGCTCTGTCTGTCCAAGTTGGAGCTGCAGTCTAGTCCTGCCTCCCATCCACCATGATCTAACCATATTTTATTGTTGTTATTTTTTGCATATTTTTTGATCCACAGTTGGTTAAATCCACAAATGCAGAATCCTCAGATACAAAGGGCTGACCATAGATTTACTGATTTCTTTGTTCATCATTTCTTCTTGCATTTTAATTCTTCCTTCTGCTTTCAATTTTATTCTTCCTGAAGTATATCCTCTTTCAGGGAATGTGTTAGTGTCTCTCAGACTTTGTTCTGAAAATGTTTTTATTTTGCACTCACTTTTTTTTTGTTGTTCATTTGTTTTTTTGAGATGGAGTCTCACTCTGTCACCCAGGCTGGAGTGCAGTGGAGAGATCTCAGCTCACTGCAACCTCCACCTCCTGGGTTCAAGCAATTTTCCAGCCTCAGCCTCCCAAGTAGCTGGGATTACAGGTGCATGCCACCATGCCTGGCTAATTTTTGTGTTTTTATTAGAGACAGGGCATCACCATGTTGGCCAGGCTGGTCTCAAACTCCTGGCCTCAAGTGATCCACCTGTCTCAGCCTCCCAAAATGCTGGGATTACAGGCATGAGCCAATGCGCCTGGCCTGCACTCACTCTTAAGTGATAGTTTAGCCAGGTATAATTTTCTTTTTTTTGGCTAGGATTCTGAACATTTTGATACATGATTTTCAGGCTTCTATTATGACTGTTGGGAAATCTGATGATAGTCTAATTGTTCTCCCCTTCTAGAGTGCCCTGGTTGTTTTTTTTTTTTTTTTTTTTTTTTTTGAGATGGAGTCTCACTCTGTCACCCAGGCTGGAGTGCAGTGGTGCGATCTTGGCTCACTGCAAGCTCTGCTTCCTGGGTTCACGCCATTCTCCTGCCTCAGCCTCTCTGAGTAGCTGGGACTACAGGCGCCCGCCACCACGCCTGGCTAATTTTTTTGTATTTTTAGTAGAGACTGGGTTTCACCATGGTCTCGATCTCCTGACCTCATGATCAGCCCTCCTCAGCCTCCCAAAGTGCTGGGATTACAAGCGTGAGCCACCGTGCCCGGCCTGCCCTGGTTGCTTTTAAGGCTTCCTTTTGGTCTCTGAGGTTCTGCATTTTGACCATAATGTGTCTGGTTATTATTTCATTTGATTTATTCTGCCTGGGACCCCTATGATTTCTGAATCTACGATTCATGTCTCTCATCAACTCTGGAAAATTATCAACCATTCCCTCTAAAATATTGTCTTTGCCTCATTGTTTTTATTTTTCTTTCTGGAACTTCTGTTAGATACATAGCAAACCTTTTTAGTCCATCCTTCATGTCTCTTAACATCTTTTTTACATTTTATATATTTTCAAACCTTTGCAATGAATTATGGACAATTTCTTTAATTCTAGATTTAAGTTTACTTGTGTTCTGTTTTGTATAAACGTGCTGTTTTATACAATATTATATTTTAATTCTGGTGCCTATATTTTTTATTTCATGATATTTTTCTCTTTTCTTACATTTTTCATTACTTTCATTTATGTCTTCAATCTTTTGGGGCATATACTTTTATAAATTCCTATCTAATAATTCCATTTTCAGAAGTTGCTAGTCATGGCTGCTGATACACACTAATGATGGATTGTTGCCCAGTGAGTTTTAAATTTTGAGTCACATCCAGCAGAATCCCATCTGTGGAAATCCTTTAAAGCCAGGGATCAGGGTGTGTCCTTCCAGTGGGATTTTGTGTTTGCTGCTGCCCGTCTCTCCAGGCCGTCAGTAGTGTCAGCCTTAGGACACTTTAACATTAAAGTCTTAGCTGGAGGATTCCTGGCCACCCAGATAGTATAAATTAGAACCAAACTCAGCCAAGGTACAGGCTGTGACTACAAATTCTCAGGGGGTCCTTCTTCCCATCCAGACCCAAGTCATAGCAGATAGGCCTCCTTGCTGTCTCCTTCTGCTGGTGAATGAATGTATTTTAGTCCATTAGTTTACTGTGCATGAGGCCGACAAATGATTCTAACTTTAAGCAAGAGCCTTGGTTCCAACCCCTCTGCCTGAAGCAGGCCCAAGGCTGTGTCCCTGAGAAGGTTCAGACCCAACCCTTGGCCATCACCAGGTCCGAAAACAAGCCGTGCTCCTACCAGGGCTGCCACAGTCTCTGACCACATATTTATCAGTCTATTTTTCAGTTTACTCTTTAATTTTGAACCTGGGAATTTCTTTTAGTTTTTTACATGTTCAGTTATATGTTTAAAGGGATATTTGTTATATCATATTTAGGATTTCCAGTTGTTTATATCAGAAGAATTCCCAAATTACATTAATTCACCATATTGACAAATTAACGTCTGATCCTCCAGCAAATTAAAGGCTGAGGCAGGAGGATTGCTTGAAGCCAGGAGTTTGAGACCAACTTGGGCAACATAACAAGACCCTGTGTTTACAAAAAAAAGCAAAAGAAAAAAAGAAAATTAGCTTGGCGTGGTGGTGTGTGCCTGTAGTCCCACCTGCTCAGGAGGCTGAGGTGAGAGGATCCCTTGAGCCCAGGAGGTCGAGGCTGCAGTGAGCTCTGATCATGCCACTGCAGTCCAGCCTTAGAGAAACAGTGAAACCCTGTCTAGAATGAATGAATAAATAAATAAATGAAGAAGCTTCCTCATTGTTTGTTCAGGCACTTCATGACCTCATATTAATAAGTTTATTGCCTCTCTGGGCAACGTGTCAGCCTCAGTTTCTTTCTGTTAAAACACTGGGCCTCTCCATTTTTTAAATTCAAATCCCTGGTAATAGGTACTTGCTTGGACCAGCTCACCCCATCTAGGCAGAGCTCCTCACCCCAAGACTCCCACAGGCCATCGGCAGCCCATGAGTTGGCTGCTTTTGAGTCAGGTCCAATCAAGTGCAGCTGGAGGAAGAATGAGTCTCACAGTGCGAAACACTGTGGCTAATGGTGCCTCCACCAGGACCATTTCCTTAGAAAGGCCTGTGGACACAGGAGGCACTCCCAGAGACAGTTCTCCTCCCAAGCACCATCAAGGCAAGATACCACCATCCCCTGAACAGCATAGCATTTTACCCATGAACAAATGAATAAATAAACAGCGAGTTGAACAGCCCATAGCCAATTGTGATGGTTTGTACAGGTTTCGGTTTGAAAAGCAGTCATTAATGAGCTGCTTGGTCACATTTTGTCAATTATTTAGATGTAGAGATAAAAGTCAGATTATAAGTTGGGTACAGTGGCTCACATCTATAATCCCAGCACTTTGGGAGGCTGAGGTGGAAGAATTGCTTGACCCCTGTAGTTCAAGACTGGCCTGAGCAACATAGCAAGACCCCATCTGTTCAAAAAATAAATTAGCCAAGTGTGGTGGCCTGCGCCTATAGGCCCAGCTACTTGGGAGGCTAAGGCAGGAGGATCTCTTGAGCCCAGGAGTTCAAGGCTGCAGTGAGCTATGATTGCATCACTGTGCTCTAGCCTGGGTAACAGAGTAAGACTTTGTCTCTAAAAAAAATTTTAAATGAAAAAGAAAAAAAAGTCAGTTTATACATTTGATGCATGACACAAAGTTGAAAGGGGTAGATAACACTCTCCAGAAATGAGGTTCAAATTGTTTTGGCTGATTACAATAAACAAGATTTAATTTAATGAGAATTAGGGAAAGCCCTAAAGTTATGTCCAAAATTCCAATGGCGAAGCACAGGATAGTTGTGTCCTGACTTGGCAGCAACTCATGGACCAAGAATCTGGGACTTTTAGTGACGGTCATTTCAACCTGACCCTGACTAGTCCTGCTCAACTTCTACCCAAATCCTCCAGGCCCTGGTGAAACACGTAGGGCCCACAGGAAAAGAGCTGTCCATGGTCGCCCTGCCTCTGTGAGCTTCAATCCTAACTTACTGTCTCATCAGCCTCACGTTTAGCTCTACTGCTGCCCATTCTCTTCTGTACCCTAACATAGCCTCCTTAATTTTATGCACAATTTAATTTTCTGGGCCCCTTTCTTATCTCTCTGCTTGTTAGTCATTTCACCTGCAGTTTTCTGGGTCTGCAATTCATACTAGGAACTTTGGAAGAAATGAAGGATACATTTCTCTTAGAGAAGAGACTATGGGAAGCAAAATGGGACCTTCAAATGAAAGAGAGGGTGGACAGGTCCTGTGCTGCTGCAGCCACCACTGTTAGAACCAGAAGGGAGAGAGTTGAAAGGATCAGATATCTGTTCAATACAAGCCACTTACTGTTTCAATGAATATGTGCGAGCACTTACTATCTGCAAGGTGATAGGCGCTTTGGGCCATCCAAAGGAAGGACTTACCAACAAATGGAATGCATTCTGTTGAGCTCTAGTGTTAAAGGGGGATCCCTGACTTGCTATTGAGAATGCCGCAGAGTTGATTGCTGCATTGGGTAAGGGGACTAGACTCACCCAGTGGCAAAATTCTGGATCCACAGTGACATCTCCAAGCCAGACCCACTCTCCCAGAAAGGCACTGACAAAGATGAATCCTTTTGAATGCAGAGGAGTAACAGACCACAAGCTGTAATTTCAAAGGGGTCAGAATGACCTGCAGAAAAGCCTACAAATACTTCCCTGTCTGCTTGCTTCTGGCCCTGTAAATTAGCCCAACCCACTCCCAGGCAGCACCTGCAGAAAATGAAGGGTAGCTGAAAATAGCCACCAGTGTGCAGAGCAATTTCCCAGAACCTCCATTCTCTGATTTGGCTCAGATTCTATCTTAGCTTCCTCCAATCTCCTGGCTCTGACTTCACCTCAGTTATTTGAACCTTGGCTTGACTTATCCTATAGACCAGAGAGGTTTTCAAACTTGAGCTAGCATCAGAATCACCTACAGGACTTATTAAAGCAGAAGCTACTTATCCCCAGAGGTTTGTTTTTGTTTTTGTTTTTTCTTTTTTGAGACAGGGTCTCATTCTTTTACCTAGGCTGGAGGGCAGTGGTGTGATCAAAGCTTACTGCAGCCTGGACCTCCCAGGCTCAGGCAATCTTTCCACCTCAGCCTCCCAAGAAGCTGGGACTACAGGCACGCACAACTATGCCTGGCTAATTTTTAAAAATTTGTTGTAGAAATGTGATCTCACTATGTGGCCCAGGCTGGTCTCAAACTCCTGGAGTTATCCTTCCACCTCAACCTCTCAAAGTGCTGGGATTATAGGCATGAGCCACCATGCTCAGCCCAGAGTTTCTAACTAAGTCAGTCTGGGATGGGCCCAAGAATTTGCAACTCTAACAAGTTCCCAGGTGAGATGGATGCTGCTGGTCTGGGACCAGGCTTTGGGAGCCACTGCTCTAGACCTAGGCACAGCTCTCCCCTCTGCGAGAACCTCTAGTCTAACCTAGCCCCGCAGAATCCTACCTCTGTCTCCTAAGCTATCACAGCCCCAGCCATCGCTCCAGTACCCAAGGGGCACTTGGGATGTTACCAGTGAAACGATGCCTAAAGTTTCCCAGCATTTGATTCTGAAACCCAGGGTTTCTTGATCTATCAATATGCAAGTGCCCCAGAAAGCATTTTGCCATGGTTTTACAGAGATAATTAATTAAAAATCTTCTGGGAATGGTGTTCCCTCATTGAGAGTCAGCATGTCAAAAAAAAAAAAAAACGAAGAAGAAGAATAAAACTAACTCTCCCAAATCTTCCTAAATCACATGGGACCCAGCTCGTGGCCTTAGAGTTGCAGACTGAAGTACCCAAGCAGACAGCTTCAGAGAAACAGTCGGGGTCAAATATTAACAGCTGGCTCTAACATAACTCTTATTCTGTGCCAGGCTGTGTCATAAATACTTAATATATATATTAAATACATTTATTTATGGATGTATTATTTAGTTCCTCATAACAAACCTATAAAGAAGATTTTGTTATTATCCTCATTTCACTAAGAAAACTGGGGCACAGAGAGGTCAGGTAACTAGACTGAAGTCACACAGCTAGAACATGAGAGAGCCAGGACCAAGCCCAGGAGTGGAGCCCTCAGGTCTATGCATTCCCCACTGCACCGCACAGCCTGGGGTAACTTACACAGACTCTGAAATCTGTGTTCTGGATCCAGCCTCCTTTTTCTGCTGAAATATGTACCCCCTAGTTGGGTTCCAATTTTCAGGTGCCTGAAGTCCTCCACCCTTTCCTTACCATCCCCACCTTGAAAGAGAAGTGTTCCCTTGTCGAATAATTTAATTTCAGGCATCGGCAAGCAGAGAAATTTGGGGGAGTCACTGGGGAGGGCCTAGACCATACCAGGTCTTAGCTGGCTGCAAACATATACCTGACTTAGGTTCTCGACTGTTTTTCAGCAACTTAGTGGAGGTGGGATTGCTGGGAGAAGTCCCCAGGGGCTCTCCCCTAAATGGTAGGCCCCTCAAGTCATGATAGGTCAAGGCCACTTCCACCTTTTGAGGGTCTCTCCAAAAGAAGGGTTTATAATAAATGTTTACATTAAGCAAACACACATTTAACCCTCCAAATAAATATACTGGGAATGTACAGTTGACCCATGAACAACAAACGGGGTTGGGGCACCGACCCCTTCAGCTTGAAACTCATGGTGGCTCATGCCTGTAATCCCAGCACTTCCGGAGGCTAAGGCAGGAGGGTTGCTTGGGCCAGCAGATCAAGACCAGCCTGGGCAACATAGTGAGACTTCGTCTCTATTTTTTTAATTATAAATTAAAAAATGAAAAGACTCCTGTGAATTCAGTGTGTCCCGCCATGTGATGGCATGGCAGTCTGTCATCTGAGGGTTGTGGGAAGAAAGTCTTCCCTGCCTTTTGAGTAGCTGGAGACCCATCTGCAGGGGACACCCACAATCCAAAGCTGAGCACCCCCTATCTGGCCCAATGGCCACCCCTCCCATCTGTGACAGGCCTCGCTGGAGGGGCCTAGCTCTGGGGACCCTGGCTGAGGCTCCAGCATCAGTTGGGCTTCATCCCTCATTTCTCCCAGAGCCCAGACCAGCCTGCCCAGCACTGTCTACCAACCAGAGGCCTCTCTCAGCCTTCTCGCTTCCTAAGCTCCAGCTGAATTCTCCCAGCTTCGCTCACTGCTGCCCTAAAACTGAAAATTCATAATATTCTGGTTCATTGACCAATATTTTAATAGGCATCTAATGGGTCTTTTGCTCCTAAAAATCCCTTACCTCATATCCTGGAGCGCAGCTCTAAACCTCTATATCATTTCCACCTCTGGTTGTGGAACTTGACCAAATCCACAGAGTCCTTGGCCTGCTTCTCCTTTACTAAAAGGGACATGGTTTTGTTTTGAGTTTGCCCCTTTAGTCTTTCAGAAGGGCCATAGGACCACGTAGACACCATTCCCACCCAACGTCTGCATGTAAGACAACTGTGGTAGCAACATTGGCTTGCTTGGGCTTCGTTTCGCTGCTGCAACAACAGCTAAACATTTCCCAAGAGTGAGTGCATCTCAGCCTAAAGATAGGGTAGGCAGATGAGACGCATGATGCCCAGTTAAATTTGAATTTCAGATAAACAATAAATACATTTGTAGCATAAGTACAGCCTGTGCAATTTGGGGGATATACTTACGCTTAAAAATTATTAGTTGGGCCAGGCACAGTGGCTCGCAATGGTAATCCTAGCACTTTTGGAGGCCAAGGCAGGAGGATTGCTTGAGCCCAGGAGTTTGAGACCAGCCTGGGCAACACAGCAAGACCCCATCTCTCCAAAAAATGAAAAAATTAGCTGGGTGTGGTGTCTTGCACTTGCACAGCTACTCAGGAGGCTGAGGCAGGAGGATTGCTTGAGCCCAAGAGATCGAGGCTGCAGTGAGCTATGATCATGCCACTGCACTCCAGCCTGGGCAACAGAGCAAGACCTTGTCTCTAAAAATTAAAAATAAAAGTAAAAATTAAAAATTATTTGTTGTTCATTTGAAATTCAAATTTAACTGGGGTGCTGCATTTTTATTTGCTAAATTTGGTAATGCTAAGCTGACATCAAATAATCCAGTTTAATGAGAGTTCTGTGAAAATATGAACAATAAGTTCAGGCAGCCCAACAGCCTCACTAAACTCAAGTGCCTGCTTTTTGCCTACAGAACAGCAGGCATCTGATTAATGATCACAACTGACCCGGTGTCCAGTAGAAAACAGGAAATTCCCCAAAGAACACTGCAATGCTACTTGAAAAAAAAAATGAAATGAAAAATACTACACAGTCAAAAGTTAACAAGGTCTACCACAGTTATGAAACACCCTTTCTAGGGATGACGTGGGGTGAGGTTAGTAAAGATAGATCTCTCCTCTATCATAATTTTTCCAAAGGTACTTACCTAAAAAGCAAAGGGTGATTCAGGACACCTAGGTCCTTGCCTTATTCCAGGACTAGTCACTGTAGGATTGGAGGTGAAGATCTTAACAGCAACTTCCACCCCATCCTCAGTGCCTCAATTTCACCCTAGATGCAGACAGAGACCATCTGAAGGCCCTCAGAAGAAAAGTCAAGGAAGTCGTCCACCATTTAAATAAACAGCCAGTGAGGTAGCTCTGCCCCTCCGATGAGAAGGGAGGAAAATTGCCTCATTAAAAAACATTTTCAATAAAAAATTTTCATCAGAAACATTCACAAGAGGGTTTTGGTCAAATGATGCAATAATTTTAAGGCAATAATAACCATGCTTTTGAAAGTCAGTGCTGATTACCAGGTGTATTGAAAATGGCCTTGGGGAAATCTCTGTGCAAATATTTCCTTTTTAGTTTAATTTCAAAGACTACTTAAAAGGAAAAAGGGAGGATGTCTGCAGTAATAAAGGAGCAATCATTTGCACCTGGACAGGACTATGTTTCATCCCAGAATCTAGAGCGTTTTGTGTACAGATGGGAGAGCCCGGGTGTGCAGCGGAGGCTGCGGGGCCGGGAAGGGACATGGCAAAAAAACAAGGTACCTCTACCAAGGTCACACGGAAACACAGGTGGATTCGATAGCACGGCTCCCGCCTGATTATAATCACACAGCTTCCCTGCTCTGAAGAAAGCATGGATCACGTGATGGGAGGTCCCTCCTAGCTTCAAAATCCAAGCCTCTGCAGCTGCAACAAAGCTAATATGGCCATGGCCAAGTTGACTGAGCATCTGCTACATGCACAGCCCATTAGACAACACAGGGGAGAATGAAGAGGAATAGACCCTGATCCTGCCAGCAAGTGCAAGACCAGCTCAGGAGGCAAGACTGGCTTGTGCGTGTGTGCATAGAGTGGCTTAGTACTACTCTCTTTATGGAGAGATGGAATCTGTCAGCGAGGGTGTAAGGGGGTATACAGACCTTCCTCAGGCCTCCAAGTGTAGGAGAGACTTAGATAGAAACGTGGGACATTTCATAATGTTTCATAATGTCTTATATTCTATCTCTGTCTACTAGAAAACTGGAGAACCCCCGCCTTTCCCCCAAGAAATGCAAAATAGACTTCAGGCTGGTCCCAGGCTGTTTGCAGAAAACCAGACATTGGAGGTCTCTTCCAAGAAGTTCAAAAGGGGTTCTGGTTAGCATGTCCCTTTTCTATTTGTGTTTTGCTGGTTTCTTGCCCCACCCAGTCCTTTATTCGCTACCTCTTTTCTTCTTTTCCTTCCCACAAAAGAAAAACTCATAATGAGACCACAAGACAAGGACAGCAGAGGAGCTCCTGTATTCTCACCCATTTTGCTGAACTCTTACGGGAGCAATGCTTCCTGTTAGGGCTGAGCCATGGTCTGAGCTGGGAGGAGGGTCACACTGACCAGGACAGGACCGCTGGTGGCCACGCTCCCCCCATCCACTAAATGCTTACAGAACAAAGGATTAGATAGGTCAGCAGACAGCCACTATCAGAGGGACCCTCTGTCATTCACTACCACAGGACTGGCCACCAAGCAGCCTGGATATTCTGGAATAGTTTCCATTTCAAATGATATATTGACCCCATAAATCATCCAAATGGCCTGGAAATTATAACATTTCAGCATCCAAGCTACAATTTCAAAAATGGCCCCTCACATTTGGAATCGGTACAAAAATCTTCCATCAGACCAGATCTCCTGGCTGGGTTTCAGAAACTAGCATCACTGCTAGAGGCTGGTGGGGAAGTACGTGTATTCGGCCTTCATGATCCCCACACACCCTTTCAGCCACCTGTTCCCACCTGCTGCCCAGCTGACTCCACCCTCCCTCTGCCCCTTTTTGGTGAAAACCTGCCCCAATTAGCATCTGGCAAGCATACACCAGCAAAAAGACTGAGGAGGATGTTAGGATATTTGCATCCTCACAAGAGACAGAGTCTTGAGACAAAAGGGATGAAATCCTAATAAGGAATTAGGGGGTTTAAGCAAAGTGTAAGAGAATATAGAGAAGGCTGGGCTTGGTGGCTCACACCTGTAATCCCAGCACTTTGGGAAGCCAAGTTGGAAGGATCACTTAAGCCCAGGAGTTCAAGACCAGCCTGGGCAACATAGCAATACCCTGTATCTACAAAAAAAAAAAAAAAAAAAAAGATTAAAAAATTTAGTCGGGCATGGTGGCATACACCTGTAATCCCAGCTACTTGGGAGGCTGAGGTGGGAGGATCACATGAGCCCAGGAGTTGGAGATGCAGTGAGCCATGATCGTGCCACTGCACTCCAGCTTGGGAGACAGAGTGAGACCCTCTCAAAAAATAAATAAATAAGTAAATATAAAAGAGAGAGAGAATATAGGGGAAAGGAAAGTGAGGGATCTCTGTGGAACCCTTTGAAGCTGCCCTGCCTATTTGCCACATTAAGTCTCCCACGTCTGAAGGGTGGAGGAAACTGCAAATGCTGTGGTTGAAGGAGAGAGTAGGTACCAAGCAGGACTGAGAGTCCCTTCATGAGTGGCCAAAACTGGACACAGCCCAGTGGCTGCACACACTTCTGATGAAGGGGCCACGTGGCAGGAATAAGTTCCTTGATGACCTGACTCGAAGGCCACTGGACACTGGCTGGAAGTCTGGAGGTGAATCCCATATACTTTTTGCACTTCTGCACCTGCGATAACATGAACCCTGCCCAGTGCTGCACAGTGGCTAATATCACAGGAAGCACTCAGCCCACTGCTATGAAAGGTACTAGGCTAGCCACTGTTGGTGGTCTCCATGTCCCAAGAATCACAGCCCCTAGGGAGCCTGGGTCACATCTCAGCCAGAAATGGTATGAAACAGACGTCTGTTCTGCTCATCTGCAGAATGGGGGCCCTGAATTCTGCCCCAAACACGGTCTCACCCAGCCGGGGGCATCTTGCCACAGCTCACCTAAAAGGCACACTCTAGGCTGCCTGGGTTGGTGGTCTACGTTCCCTGGGCTCACCTGTCTTCTCTCTGCTCCCTGGTGACCACTGTCTCCCTTCTGCTCCCTCTCACACCTACAGCGGGGACCTGACTGCTACCTCCTCAGTCTCATGTTTTGATTCCATACTCTTGGCTTTCTTATTTCTGATTCCTTGCCTTTTGCTGTGATACTTCCGTGGGCAGATCTCATTGTCATGACCTCCATCTTTGGCAAGCCCTGGGACACACCTTCCCTATGTAGAGTCCCCACAGGGAGGTGTGTGGGATGAGCCAAGAGAGAAACCATGCTTGAAAAATCTCTCTTCTCTTTGTTCTTCCGGCTGCCTGCAGAAGATTGGTAAGCTTCGCCCTTTTCCAATCCTCTAATCAAAGAGGATGCATGAGAGTCTTTGAAGAAAGTCTCTGCAGAAGGCTGATTCCCCCTCAAATTTTTTCTCCACCTTCTCCTCCTATGGCCTGCAATTTCCACAATTAGAAATTAATTCCTTTGAATTTTTTCTGCTAACATACATATAAGCCTGGGAAAGGAAACAGCAGTTGTATTCCAGAGCGAATGTACTTATTCCGAAAGAGTATTTTGATAAGGGGAGAAAGAATTTAAGAGTTCCTGGGAATGAGGGAATTGGGAATGGTTAAAAGGAGCCTCAAAGAAAGGAGAAACAACTTTGGAATGGAAAGATTCCGTCAGGAGGGGGCCCAAGCCAAACTTTTCCTCTCTCAGAGCTTTGCACAAGCCAAGCAGGTCAAAACCAGGTCTCCAATCAGCAAAAGGGGGTAAAAGGTTGGGGAATATTGGAGCAAGTTCAGGCATTGGATACAAAGGCTTCCTTTAGTCTAGGAATTGTGCAAGCACCAAGGGTGCAGTGAAAGGTAAGACCCAGCTCCTGCCCTCAATGTAGAGTTCACAACGTAGTTGGGAGAATCAGTGCTCAACATTTGGGTTGAGGGCCTTGGATGTTCTGACCACACACAGAGGAGGGGCATGGTCAGCAGGCACCTGATGCAGCCTGGAGAAAGGGGAGGATGGGCCACATAGACTGGCTATAAAGAAAAAGACAAGTTAGAAGTAGCCTAACCAGTGACTAGGCACGGTGGCTTACATCTGTGATTCCAGCACTTTGGGAGGCCAAAGCAGGAGGATCACTTGAGGCCAGAACTTCAAGACCAGTGTGGGCAACATGGTGAAACTCTGTCTCTACAAAAAATAACAAAAAATAGCCTGGTATGGTGGCACACACCTGTGGTCCCAACTACTTGGGAGGCTGAGGTGGGAGGATCACCTGAACCGGGGAGGTCAAGGCTGCAGTGAGCCATGATCGTGCCACTGCACTTCAGCCTAGGTGACAGAGAGAGACCCTGTCTTAAAAAAAAAAAATTCAGCTGAGCATGGTGGTATGCACTTGGAGTCCCAGCTACTCAGGGGCTAAGGCAGAAGGATCACTTGAGCCCAGTAGTTTGAAGCTGCAGTGAGCCATGATCACACCACTGCATTCCAGCCTGGGTGACAGAGCAAGACCCTGGCTCTAAAAATAAATAAATAAATTTTTTTAAAAAAGAAGTAGCCCACCAGGAAAAGGAAAGGCATACCCAGTGGAGGAGAGCAAAGCAAAGGCTTGGGGGAAAGCACCTTCTATGTGGTTGGAATGTAGGTCCTTAAGGGGATGTGAAGGGAGATGAGGCTGCAAAGGTGTTTGGCCATCAGAGCGCTGGACGTAACGTCAAGAAGTTTCAACTTCCCGGCCAGGCGCAGCAGCTCACGCCTGTAATCCCAGCACTTTGGGAAGCCGAGGTGGGCAGATCACCTGAGGCCAGAAGTTCGGGACCAGCCTGGCCAACACGGTGAAACCCCATCTCTACTAAAAATACAAAAAGTAGCCGGGCATGGTGGCCGGCACCTACAATCCCAGCTACTCGGGAGCCTGAGGCAGGAGAATCTCTTGAACCCGGGAGGTGGAGGTTGTAGGGAGCCAAGATCACACCATTACACTCCAGCTTGGGCAACAAGAGCGAAACTCCATCTCAAAAAAAAAAAAAAAAGAAGTTTCAACTTCCTTAGGAAAGCAATCACAAACTTCTGAAGAATTGTAAGCAGAGGACTACATGGCAATTTGTATCCGCCTTGTTCACCAGAAGGCAGGCAGATGATGGAATGGACGGGAATGAGGCTGGGGACAGGGGCGCCAGTTAGGAGGTTATGGTAATAGATCCGAGATGAAGGACTCACCTGAAGCAGGTGCAGAGAGTATAGAGGAAGATTGGGAAGATCTGAGGACCAATGTAGGGGCTGAGAGAATGTACGAGGGTGACAACCATTGCCTGGATTGCCAGCAGGGCCACTGGGGAATGGCTCTGTCCACTGAAAAAAGGAAGGCAGGGATGTCATGCAGGGCTTAGATTTGAAAGTTTGGAAGAAAGCAAAATTTCATATGGCCAACATTGCACTTGAAAATCCCTTAAATTACCCATAATGTACAGTAGAGATCATCATGGCTTTGGTTAAATCAGATGAAGTTCCAAGGCCTTGTTATATGTGAAATGCAGATTTTTTTTTAAGTCGGGTCTTGCTCTGACACTCAGGATGGAAGACAGTGGCATAATCATAGCTCACTGCAGCCTTGAATTCCCGGGCTCAAGCGATCCTCCTGCCTCAGCCTCCTAAGCAGCTGGGATTATAGGTGCATGCCACTGCTCTCAGCTGAAATACAGATCTTAAACCCCAAAAATCGCACTCAGCATGGAGAGATGCTCATTACAGGAAAAACACAAGGAACTCCACAGAAATAGAAGGATCAGGTCTTCCACTTCTTCACCCCAGGGTTTTCAGCCATGGGTAGAATGACCAGCAGGAACTCCAAGCACTATTTGAGTCTATGATTCTCAACCTTGGCTGCACATTGAGAATCAGCTGGGGAGCTTTGAAAAATACAGATGCCTGGGTTCCACCCCCAGAGATTCTGATTCCATCCTTCTAGAGAACAGCGTAGGCATCTGAATTCTTAAAATATCCTTAGCGATTCTAAGGTGCAGACAAGATTGAGAACCACGGATTTAAGTTGTTCTCTCTCCTCACCCTTGCCTCATTTGAATTTCTATGAGTTAAAGGGCAAAGGGTGAGTTCAGTTTTGGACTTGGGTTCAAGCAAAGACATCCTCTACCCTCCACTAATGATCCCTCTGGGTCTTATAAATGTTTATCCAGGCAGCCCTGGGTTCAGCAACAGTTCCTGATTGATGGGTACAGTTGCTGGGATGGGGAAGAGGCTCTTCCAGACAGTAGTTCCAGACAGCTTGACTCTGAAACACAAATAAACAGAAAATAGTCACTCTGCCTCCCAACCTGTTCAGCACTAGGGAGGTGGCAGGGTGGGGATCGGGGAAGATTTCAAACAAAGTCAACATTTACTAGGCTTTTCCAACCACGCTAGAATAGTTATTACTGCAAATAGGCAATTTGACTGCTATGAGTCTATAATTTCAATCTCTGAAGTAACATGTTCTCAGAGCTTCTGGTATCTCAGTTTGTTGATACAATGAGGAAAATCCAAGGACAGTACTTCAGGCGCGTCCTCATGCTCCAGGTGCTAGTGCCCTAGTGAGAACCAGGCTCTGCAAAATCAGACTCCAAGACCATCACAAGGAGCCTCCTTCAGAGTCTAGGTTAGGGCTGAGTTCTTATTTTTCTTCCCATACTTGTAATCTGTACGCCCTCTCCTTAAAATGGTCATTGTGTTACAGGAAAGGGGTCCTGATCCAGACCCCAAGAGAGGGTTCTTGGATCTCGCATAAGAAATAATTCAGGGCGAGTCCATAGAGTGAAGTGAAAGCAGGTTTATTAAGAAAGTAGAAGAATAGGGCCAGGTGTGGTGGCTCACGCCTGTAATCCCGACACTTTGGGAGGCCGAGGTGGGTGGATCACCTGGGTCGGGAGTTCGAGACCAGCCTGACCAACATGGAGAAACCCCATCTCTACTAAAAATACAAAAATTAGCCAGGCGTGGTGACGCATGCCTGTAATCCCAGCTACTCTGGAGGCTGAGGCAGGAGAATCGCTTGAACCTAGGAGGCGGAGGTTGCAGTGAGCTGAGATTACACCACTGCACTCCAGCCTGGGAAACAAGAGCAAAACTCCGTCTCAAAAAAACAGAAAGCAGAAGAATAAAAGAACGGCTACTCCATACAGCAGCCCTGAGGGCTGCGGGTTGCCCATGTTTATGGTTATTTCTTGATTATATGCTAAACAAGGGGTGGATTATTCATGCCTCCCGTTTTTAGACCATATACGGTAATTGGACATTGCCGTGACATTTGTAAACTGTCATGGCGCTGGTGGGAGTGTAGCAGTGAGGACGACCAGAGGTCGCACTCGTCGCCATCTTGGTTTTGGTGGGTTTTGGGTGGCTTCCTTACTGCAATCTGTTTTATCAGCAAGGTCTTTATGACCTGTATCTTGTGCTGATTTTCTCTCTCATCTTGTGACTTAGAATGCCTTAACTGTCTGGGAATCCAGCCCAGTAGGTCTCAGCCTCATTTTACCCAGCTCCTATTCAAGATGGAGTTGCTCTGGTTTGCACACCTCTGACAACTGTTTCTCCAGGCATCTTCCCTGGAGCATCTTTAAAACTCTAACTCCAGAAAATCCTGACCACCCCTCTCCCCAAGAGGCAATGAAGACCGAGTCAGTCTATTCTCGAGTCCATAGGATGGCTGACTAGTTCAGCAACCAGAACAGAAGTGCCACACCAGTCGAGAGTGGAGGCCTCCAAGCATAGCTGAGGGCTACTGCCAGCCACTCTGCCCTGATCCGCTGGACACTGATAGGGCCTCCCCATGAGGTCCCTGGGGGAAGAAGAGGTTCATACCAGTCCCAGACTTTTGGGCATTCAAATCCAGTCAGTGTTCATCAAGCCCATGATGGAGGAGGCACAGCAGGTTAGACCATCACCTGAACCCTAATGGGAGATCACAGGTTGACCCTGATTTCCTGGAGCTGGTGATTTAACCCTTCAGGAAGGCAGCTCTTCTGTGGAAGCCTCAGCCCAGCCAGCCCACAGCAGCCAATCAAGGGCAGGCACTTCTGTCAAGGGAAGGTCCAGTGGCCAATCCAAGGCAGGCACTTCCGTCCAGGGCATGTCAGGCCTAGCGCTCAGCTGACGCATGTTGTTTGGGTTGTTGTTTGGGTTACCCCCACCTAGGGGCCAAGGGAAACCCTTGGCCTTCTGAAGGTTCTTTGAAAAATCAGCTCACAAAAGGGAGATCAATTGGAAAAAGGACATGTAAATTTATTTAACATGTATACAAGGGAGCCTTCAGAATGAAGACCCAAAGATACAGGGGATATTGTCCACTTTTATGCTTTAAGTTCAACGAAGTATGGACAGCCATGTGGAAATATGATTGGACAAAAAGTCCATCCTGATGGACTGACTGGGGACACCCAGCAAAGCCTATCTGTCTAGAATCTTCTTGGCCTCTCTGAGCAGCACTTCCTTCTGGGTGTGGGGCAGGACCCTCTCTGGAAAGGGGGTCTTCTGCCCTACTGTCAAACAAGGTCAATCAGATAATTTTTCATGGCGAGTTTTTACACAGAAAAGCAGAGGGAACATTAGAGTAATATTTTTAGGTTTTATGGCTGGCTTTGGGGAAAATGGGTTCTGGTTTCCATGACCCACAATGGAAAAGAAGGATTCTAGTTTGTCTGGCCAGCCTCGGGGGAGAATGAGAGGCAGAGCCAGGAGGGCAGGAGAGGGCCAGAGGAAAACTTTTGCTTCTGAGGCCTTCATTTTGGAGGGTATTGTTTTCTGAGCCCCAGCACCCACCTTGGGTTACCCCAATCCTGCTAACAACATGGAAATCTGGGACAATCATCTCCTAACCTGAGGGTAAGGGAGAGATTCCCATTCTTGTCTTTGGGATTCCTCAGATCTCCAGTGACTTCAGTGGGTGGCTGTGAAATTCTTGAAACAAAAGCAATTCAAATTCACTTAAAAAGAAATTAATGCAAAATCGTAGAGCACTTTGTGGGGGCTAAGAGGAAGGAAAAGATGTCACAAAATTGACAAATTTATGTAATGTATTCATTCATCACACCCACCATCTGCCAAGTACTGTGCAACATCCTGGCACTACACACACGAATGAGGCACGGCCCCTGGCCCCAGCAAGGTCTCAGTTTGGTTTAAGAAGCAGATGATTGGCCTGGCGTGATGGTTCACGCCTGTAATCCTAGCACTTTGGGAAGCTGAACCTGGCAGATCACGAAGTCAAAAGATCGAGACCGTCCTGGCTAACACAGTGAAACCCGTCTCTACTAAAAATAGAAAAAATTAGCTGGGCATGGTGGTGGGTGCCTGTAGTCCCAGCTACTTGGGAGGCTGAGGCAGGAGAATGGTGTGAACCCAGGAGGCAGAGCTTGCAGTGAGCCGAGATCCTGCAACTGCACTCCAGCCTGGGCGACACAGTGAGCCTCCCGAAAAAAAAAAAAAAAAAAAAAAAAAAGCAGGTGATTGCAATAGTCTATGTTAACGACTATGACAGAGGTGATATGGCAGCCCACACGAGGTGTTGAATTCTGCCTGAAGGTGTCAGGAAAAGGTCTGGGAAGATTGGTAGGAAATCATCAGGACGTAAGAACAAGCAGTATAGGGAGAGACAGCACATGTGAAGCCACAGAGCTATGTGAGAATATGGCACCTTCAGAAACCAACTTCCAAAGGCTGGGACCTCAACCTCTGTGTCCAGCCAAGGCTTTGTCTGGCCCAGGAAGAGAGCTTTCCTGACATCATCCTACTGAAGTTTCTTCTTCACTGCACCCTGAATCTGTGCACATATGTCTGATAAGCACGGGTCCAGGTATGTGGCCTTGGGAGTCACATACGTCATCCTCTGCAGGTTGCTAAAAATAACTTGGCCATCTGCTGCCTGCCATCACACCTGCCCAGAAAGAAGTCAGCCAGGTAGGCCTTGCCAGAAAGCAGGAGTCAGCAGGGGAGGACGCTGGCAACGTTGCAGTTTGACTAACTATTCACTGGTTTTCAAGCATTTCAGGAGGCAAGATTTTTGCCACACAGATACACTGGCCTCAGAGAATCCCCTAAAGGGGAGGAAAGCCAGTATTTCTTTTTTCTTTTCTTTCTTTTTTTTTTTTTTTTTTTGAGGCAGGGTCTCACTCTGTCACTCTGTCTGGAGTCTGGTGACACAATCATGACTCACTGCAGCCTCCACCACCCAGGCTTAAGTGATCTTCTCACCCCAGCCTCCCAAGTAACTGGGACTATAGTCACATGCCACCACACCTGGCTAATTTAAAAAAAATTTTTTTTGTAGAGACAGGGTCTCACTATATTGCCCAGGCTGGTCTCGAACTCCAGGGCTTGAGCGATCTTCCTATCTTGGCCTCTCAAAGTGCTGGCATTACAATTGTGAGTCACAGCACCCAGCCGAGAGCCTGTTCTTGTTGAGTAGCTGGTCTCCACCTGACCATGGGTCAGTTGCTTTATATAAAGTTACTGTGATCTCTACTTAAAGAGGAAACTGAGGCTCTCATGCCAGCACATAGTGAGAAGGGGTGAAGTCAAACACTACCCTAAGCCTCTATAAACCCCACAGCCATGCCTGCTTTCCCAGCAAAACCCTCTTCCAGTCAAGCCAAGGGCTCCGAGCTGCACCCTTTCACCTCCATCCCCTGCCTACTGACTTTCGAGAGGCCTCTCTCCTGCACCATCATCCTTCCCTTCGGCACGACTCCTTCTTCAGGGAACTGTCACCAACAGCACACACAGGCCAGTTTAAGAGCAGGTGTTTTTAAACTTTCTGAACAATCTTTACTTTAAAAAATAATGGCTATATATGTATGGATCCCTGGACAGGAAGCGAATTTGTATATTCCTTTCCTAGAGAGGTCCTCACTTGCATGACATCAGAGAAAATGAATACATGACAGAAGAAACAGAAGAAAATGGAAGAATCAAGCTCCAAAATAAATTCCTGATAAGTCTGAGATGTAAAAATAATCCATTCATAACACCTTATTCCCCATGCAGATATCCCCGTGTGACCCTAGAATTTGGGATATTCCAGTGCTAGGGATGTGATGTTACTGGACTCCAGCTTTGTCCCCTTTCTGTCAGTGCCTCTGCCTGTCCTTGGTCTGCTGAGCACGCCCCTTCTCAGGGCACACCTTACCTGCACGGTGCTCCAGGACACCTGGTTTTCCTTGTCCACTTCACGCCTACCCGTTCTCTCCCAAGCCGAGGATATGGGAGGCTCCTCAGAATCCAGTCCTTCAGGCTCCCATTCCATTCAGAAAACACAGCCTTTTCCCCCATTTCTCCTGAATCTTCAGTGCCACACATGCTATTGCTCCTCTGTTTTTTAGAAGCCATCTCTCCCAAGCCATCATTTTATTCTCACTTTCCTTTTTGGACTCCCCCCAACACTTCTCTCTAGTCTCCTAATTATGCCCTGTTCAAGGGCACCAGAGTTCAAGCTTGTCTTTCACACACAACATAAAAGCAGGGTGAATAAGATGGTATAGTCGTATAGACTATAGCCTTGTACAATCATGCATGGAGTGTAGAGGGGTGGGACAGGAGACACGTTCAGAAGTCTAGATAGGAGAAGAAGTGGGTGTCAGAATGAAGTTGGGATAGATGTTGAAGTAGAAGTACAGAAGTAGAAGCAAGAGCTTGAGCTTTGAAGTTAGATATCACCTTTTTCGTAAGCCTCAGTTTCCCTTTCTGTAAAACGGGCACAATGATGCTGACATGAAAAAGTTATTAAACAGACTAAATTTGATGCAAAGTGCTTCACTTATATGACCTCATACTGTTGTTATTCCTTTTTTTTTCCAACAAGTGAAGAAATTAGAGCTTAATGCTTATGTCACTTGCCCAAAACCACACAGTTCGTAAACAGCAGAACCAGGAATCAAACCCCAGTTGGTCAGTCTCCGTCACCCCTGCTTTTAGTCACCATGCTGCCTCACATGACCTCAGACATTCCAGTTCCCAGTGGGACCACATCCTTGCCTCAGAAATCACAGCTACGGTGCCGCCACCAAGGAGTGAGATACTGCCCCATCTTAGTCATCTCTAGGATAGGTATCATCCTCACCAATGCTGCCCCCACCTCGCCACTCTTGAGTCAGTAATGGGCAGGTTGGCCAGCAGCCTGCTATGTGAACTGCTGCTCTAACATTGCCAGCTCTGCCCACACCCTAGAAGTGGGTAGTTACAGGCTCCTTGAGGCCAACCATGCTTCTTTCCCTTCAGATCTATGTCCTCAGCTCAGCGGGGCATGTACTAAGTGTCCAATTAAATACCTGCTTGTTGAGGTATAGGGTGAAGTTGTCTGCTGGTGCCAAGACAAGAATCTGGCAAAGGACTGGAGTGGCACATTTCTCATGAGCCACCAGCCGACTGAGTTCGCTGTGGGATCCGCCCTCTTGAAATGTGTCACTGACAGACAGAGCCACTGAGCACCGTCTGAGTCCTAGATCCCACTCAGCTCTGACTTCACAGGGGACCCCTGAGCCTAAAGCAGCCAGAGGGAGCCAGAGGGAGGAGCAACATGAATCATCCTCATAACATTTGTGTGAATATTACACATTTAGCTTTACTCACAAGTTGTAGGTTTGATAGAAGCAATCTTCGAAAATACTGTACAGTGAATATAATTCTTTTCTTACAATCCATATTGATTTTAATTATGCCAACCATCCAGACACCTTCTCTCCTCTGGTATCTCTCTTGTCACATTATTTACTCTCAAATCAGCTACTTTTCAAGCCATTTACTAATTCTTTTTCAAGCCCACAAAATAGATGCAAGGACTTTTTTTCAAATCTGAAATATCAGATCTATTTAAAAATTCATATAACATAGAAAGAAATATTGTAGTAAACACCCAATATCTACTCATAATCCCTTTCCCAAATATCACCACTATAATAGGCTGGTTTATAGCCTTCCTGAGTTTTAATGTGTATGTGAATATAAATGAAATGTACATGAATTTGGTCATTCAAATATACTGTCCTGAAACACTCATTTTTCTTTGACAGTCTCTCACAGGATAACTGTTGATGGTTATACATATAGATTCGAGCCATAATTTTTAATAACTGCTTACTTAATATTTCATTGAATAAAATTTCCTTTTTTTTTCAAGATGGAGTTTCACTCTTCTTGCCCAGACTGGAATGCAATGGCTCGATCTTGGCTCACTGCAACCTCCACCTCCCAGGTTCAAGCAATTCTCCTGCCTCAACCTTCCGAGTAGCTGTGATTACAGGCATGCACCACCACGCCTGACTAATTTTTTTAGTAGAGACGGGGTTTCTCCATGCTGGCCAGGCTCGACTCGAACTCCTGACCTCAGGTGATCTGCCTGCCTTGGCCTCCCAAAGTGCTGAGATTACAGGCGTGAGCTACCGCGCCCGGCCCCATTTTTTTTTTTTTTTGAGATGGAGTCTCGCTCTATCACCCAGGCTAGAGTGCAATGGCACAATCTTGGCTCACTGCAACCTCTGCCTCCCGGATTCAAGCTATTCTCCTGCCTCAGCCTCCTGGGTGGCTAGGATTACTGGCGCCCCCCCACCACACCCAGCTAATTTTTGTATTTTTAGTAGAGACAGGGTTTCACCATGTTGGTCAGGCTGGTCTCAAACTTCTGACCTTGCGATCTGCCTGCCTTGGCCTCCCAAAGTGCTGGGATTACAGGCGTGAGCCGCCGCACCCAGCCCAAAACTTCCATTTTAAAAAATCAATACCATGTAAATGGATATTTAAGCTGTTTTCATGTCTTTGCTATTTTAAACAAGTCAAAAACAGACATTCTTCTTGATTATTTTCTTAAGATAAATTCCCAGAAGTAGAGAGATGCCTGGGCAAAGGAGTTGCATATTTTACATTTTAATGTCTATTTCTAGGCCACCTTCTAGAAAGGAGGTCTGTTGTGAAGGTCCTGCATAAAGAAGTATCTTTCTCTTGAGTATTACAGTTCTAAAGAGCTCAGAGGATGGCAAGGGGCTCCCCCTGGCTCTCCAGGCAGCCCCCACTGGGAAGCAGAAGTGGAAACAGCACACCTTTTCATACTTTCTTATCCCTTACTGCAAGCAAAATCCAGGCAAACTCTTGAATCAAGATAATTTTTTTAAATTTCTAGAGTCTTCTTTTTTTTTGAGACAGAGTCTTGGTCTGTTGCCCAGGCTGGAGTACAGTGGCACAATCTCGGCTCACTGTGCAACCTCCGCCTCCTGGGTTCAAGTGATTCTCCTGCCTCAGTCTCCTGAGTAGCTGGGATTACAGGCAGCACCACCGCACCCAGCTAATTTTTGTATTTTTAGTAGAGACGGGGTTTCACCATGTTGGCCAAGCTGGTCTCGAACTCCTGACCTCAGGTGATCCGCCCACCTCAGCCACCCAAAGTGCTGGGATTGCAGGTGTGAGCCACTGCACCCAGCCTTTTTTTTTTTCATTTCTAATAATCCCTTTGCTCTTGCAGCCCAAAGATTTCCTGGTTATTTACAAGTTTAGGTGACATTCATGATATCTGAAAATTTAAAAAATTGGAAGAAAGTGTACAGTGCACACAGAGAGACACTATATATATTTTAATATCAATGTGAGAATGACTTGACAGAACTAGTTACAAGAAAAGGAATAACCCTCCAAGATCCCCAAGAGTCACTTAAGTCTTGTTATCTTCTCTGCCACAAAACCTTATTTTCCAAACCTGGCATTCAAGACCAGTCTAGTCCCATCATAAAATGTAAAGCCTTCTTTTTCCTGAACTCCATTTTTCTCTAGTGAAGCAGAAACCATTGTCTTTCACTCAAACCTATTGAGCTTTCCTGCTTTATGTCTTTGTAGTTAATAATAAAAGATGTCACCCTTTATTGAGCATCTACTATGTGCCAGGCACCATGCTAAGTGCTTTATGGAGGTGTTGGGACTCAGAAAACAATACCCCAAAATAAAGACCTAAAAAGCAAACATTTTTCTCTGATCTTCTCCTGCTCTCCTGTCTCTTACTTAGTCCATTCTACCCCCAAACCTAGCCATAGAAACTAGAGCAGGTCATAGAAACTAGAACCTCTTTTCCCCAAAAACAGCCATAAAACCTAAAAACATTAATCCAACTTTCCCTTCACCTTTCCACGTAAAAACTGGCCATAAAGAAATTATCTGACCTCCCTTGTTTGACTGTAGGTCATTAGACCTTCATTTTAGAGAAAGTCCTGCTCCACATGCAGATGGAAAGGAAGCTGCTCAGGGAGGCCAAGAAGAATCTGGACAGGCTTTGTTGGGTTTTCCCACTCATAATAACTAATCTATCAGCATTAGATCAGCCTCTTTTTGTCCATCATATTTCTGCACCGCTGTCCATACTTCATTGAACCTGAGCATAAAAATGGACAATTAGCCCTGTATCCTTGGGTCTTCATTCTGAAAGCTCCCCTGTATACACATCGAATAAATTTGTGTGCCTTTCCTCCAGGTAATCTGCCTTTTATGAGTTGGATTTTCAGCAAAACTCTGTTTTCCCTGCAGGGGTATTTTAGGTAAGCCTTACAACAATCCTATGAAGTAGGTACTATTCATCCCCATCTTACATATGGAAAAATGGAGTTTCGAAAGGTTAAGTGACTTACGCCCAGCCACACAGCTATTCAAAGTTGAGCCAGCATGGGAAACCATGTCATCCTAACACCAACACGTCAGCATTCAGTCTCTACCCTGCATTGCCTGACACCCCACTTTCTCCAGCTTCTCACAATCCAAATCCTCAAGATGCAACTCGAAACCTATCTCTTTAATAGTGTCCAACTTTCTTCTTTTTTTGTTGTTTGTTTTTTGAGACAAGGTCTCACCTTGTCACCCAGGCTGAGGTGCAGTGGCATGATCTCGACTCACTGCAACCTCTGGCTCCTAGGTTCAAGCAATGCTCATGCCTCAGCCTCCTGAGTAGCTGGGATTACAGGCACTTGCCACCATGCCCAGGTTTTTTGTTTGTTTGTTGTATGTTTTGGTAGAGACAGAGTTTCACCATGTTGGCCAGGATGGTCTCGAACTCCTGACCTTAAGTGATCTGCCCACCTTGGCCTCCCAAAGTGCTAGGGTTACAGGTGTGAGCCACCGTGCCTGGCCTCTTTTTTTTTTTTTTTTTTTGAAACAAGGTCTCACTCTGTCTCCCAGGCTGGAGTGCAATGGCATGATCTTGGCTCTCGGCTCACTGCAACCTCCACCTGGGGTTCAAGCAATTCTCGTGCCTCAGCCTCCCAAGTAGCTGGGATTATAGGCGCCCACCACCATGCCTGGCTTTTTTTTTTTTTTTTTTTGCAGTGTGCCACCTTCAATCAGCTGAATGCTCTCTTTTGTCATTCTGAATCTTATTGTCTGAACTCAAGAGGTCATCGTTTCTACTCCTCGCTACCACTGTTTCAGTTTAATTTATTCAGTTGATCAGTTTTTCTTCAGTCTCATCCATGGGCCAGGCCCTGCCAGGTGAACAGCCTGCAGCCCCAATCCTCAAGGAGGTGAGGCCGGTCAGGTATCCCAACTAGATGGTGAGTTCATTGGAGGCAGGGACCAGATGGGTACCTCTCTGCATTCTCTACAACCCTGGGAGCCCAGGAGACCTGCAGCAAATATTTCTAGATTGATTGGTACCTTGGATGGTTGACAACTGTGCAGAGAGAGGGCTGCTTTTCTCCCCGCAAATCTTCACCTGCCCCTATGACCTGCCTGGTTTATGGATTCACCCCTTCCTGTTCCAGGCATTTCTCTTCTCACCAGGAGGCTGCTCGGGCCAGGTCATTTATCTCTGAGTCCTGTCTTCTTGGGAGAAGGACTGCTCAGCAGGTGCCTGATAACAAGCCCATTAAAGCTCTCTCTCTGCTCTCAGCATGAGCGCTCCTGCACTCTGCAGTGTTTATCTTCCCTTCTAAGCAGCTGGGAGGATGAGCAGGGTCCACCGTGGAGAGGAGAAAGCAGGAAAGAGACTGTACCTGGAGCCACGGGTCACCGGAACAACAAGAACTGCACACAACACCCCCCAAAGGAATAGCAGTGGGGCAGAGGTTAATAGAAAACCAAACTCCATCCCATGCTTCCTCCTCCACCTGCTCCTCTCTCTCCAACACACACGCACACACACACACACACACACACACACCCTCCTTCCTTGCACCCCTGACATGAAATACAGGAATAATACCCACAGCAGAATACAGGAAAGAGAAAAAGCAAAGGAAGCTACCTTTTATGGTGGGAACTGGTGTAGGTGGTCCCTAGTCCCCAGGGTGCAATTTGAGAGTATCAGGTGGGCCTAACTTCTCTGCCACCTGTCACCAGGGCCTGAGAATTCCCATTTAGAGTTGTTCCCTTGATGTTTCCAAAGTCCCCCTTTGAGAAGTAAATATTGGGCAGCCAGCGCTGGTTCTGTGGCACTCAGAAGGGCCCCACACTTGGTTTAATGTTCTGCTGTTGCTATCTTGAGATTCTTAATTTTTTAAGGAGGAATCGTGTTTTCATTTTCTACCGGGCTTAGCAAATTATGTAGCCAGTCCTGTGGGCCACAGAGAGGAAGGGTCTTCAGGGACAGGATGAGGACAGAGCAGGATCTCCTTGTGGGACTGTGTGCAGGGGCTGGTGAGCTCTGGCAGAGCTGTCCTGGGATTGAGGGCTCACTTTACTGGCTGCATTCAGGCCCACAGAGAACAGGGGGCTACAGCCTGCAGCTGCTCAGGGAACCTGCCTGAGGCCAGGCCAAACTCTCTGTTTTTTACCCCTCACCAGCCTTTTCTAAGTCACCAAAGCCAGGGCAGCACAGAGCTGAGAGGTTCTGGGTCTCACTGTGTCTTAGGGAGGACATCAGAGGTCCCCCTGTCCCCAGCTCTGAGCGTGCACAGGAGCCTGACCACACTTACACGCTCGGTCAGACCACCAGGCCCTGGGCTCAGCCTCTAGCCACAAATCCTTCCACAGTCACCAGAGCCCTGACAAAGCTGACTCTAAGGAAACTGGGACTGGGAACCCCCGGTTCACCAGGGCTGAACCGACCCCAGAGGGAGCTCATCAGAGAGACCATGAGAGAGCAGAGAATTCACTCCCAACGCCGTCTCCAGCAGGAGGCCTGCTGTCTCCTCTGGGAAAAGCAGCACTTTCTGCAGGGTTGGCAGGAGCGAGGCCTTCCTTCAGGCCAGGACTCAGTCCCTTTGCATCCCAGTGTCAAGCCCAGGGCCTAGCCCAGGGAAACCCCTGGAAGAGAAACGAGGAAGGAGGGAGGGAGGGATGATCTAGGCGTGTCTATTCAGAATAGAGCCCAGGAGGTCCTCCTGTCTTCTAGTCCCCTCCAAAACAGCCACCAATATGATTTCATTCCCTTTGCCTTTGGGGCTTGAGAAGCACTCATAAAATTCAAATGTCCCTGGAAATAGTCATTCTATGAGCTTTCTTCCTTGGAGATGAAGGGTAGGTGCTTAGAGATGGTGAAGGCAGGGAGGAGGGAGACAGGGAAGGAGAGGAGGAAGGGCAGGGATGACACACAGCTGCTGCGTCCGTGGGCCTTGGGCAGGAGCACAGCAGCTGCCAGAGTGGGGACAGGCCCTGGGCGGTCACTGAGGCCACATCTGGGCTGCCAGGCAGACGGAGGCTGCTCCACATGGCTCCTGATCTGCTGCTTATTGACTTCTGCTTCTCCCAGTCTCCTTCCTGCCCCAGCTCTCTACTCTCCTGGGCTGATGCCTCCTCGCTTCCCTGGTGACCAGAAAGCAAGGCCTCCCCTGCATGATGGGTGGGAGCACAGGGAAGGGTGGTACTACTGCAGAGTGTCAGAGCTCTGCCGCCTGCCTCCCCTCCCCCAGGCCCTCTGAGCACCCTGCCGCTGAGGCTGAGGCTGAGGCTGAGGCTGAGGCTGCGCTGAGAAGTCTCCTGCCATGTCCGACTGCAGGAGTGGGAGGAGGAGTTGGAGGTGGGGGCACTCATTGAAAATCCCGCCTGCCCCACAGAACGCAACCTCATTAAGATGGCCTGCTGGAGAGAGGATTAAGGCATCACAGTGAGTCCCCATCATGTGGTTGTTATTATCAGTTGTTTCCATCATCATTCAGAACTCATAATTCAAAACTGGTGCCCTCTTGCCAGCCGCAGCTGCCCTGGGATCAGCTGATCAGAGCCAGGCTCCCCCACGCCTACATTCCCACTTGGAACCCATAAGCATGTGGAAGCCTCAAGCACGCAGGCCTCCAGACCTGCCTAAAAGAGAAAGGGAGTGGCCCACTCCCCCAAACCAAAGGGAGTGATGGTGGCGGGGTGAGGCAGTGGGGGGCCGGTGGGGGGCAGCTGGTGGTCAGGGAAGGCCTCATGAGGGAGGTGGCTCCAGGCCCTTGAATAGGGGAGGGGCAGAGAGGACAAACAGAGCTTTTCTCCCCTTAAAGCGCCTGTCTCTGCTCCCCTTCCTGGCACCCCTAATAATAAGCCTAGAAGTTTCCCTGTAGCTGGCCCAGAGGCAGCAAAAAGCATTTTCCTGGGAATTCTAGGGATCAAAGTGGTATTCACTGCCCCAGAATTCCCCCCAGTGAACCTAGTAGTGAGGACAATAACTCCTAGTTCCTCTTCACACCTGCAGCTGCTACCGGGGTGACCTCCAGGGTCCTCACTGCCGCTCCCTCCCGTCTCAACCGGGAGAGGAGAGTCACTCCTTGGAATCGTCACCTGCAGTGACCCTAGGCATGGGGGAGCACTCCAGAAAGGCCTTAGATACTTTACAGTGTTCCCCCTACAGGGGAGGCTCAGCTCGGGCTGCTGCCCTCACAGACAAGGTCGCCACTGCAGGGAGTGGGCTCCCGGGGGCAGCACCGAGGCCCGAGCTCCAGTCCACTCATTCCTTCCTTTGTCCTTTCATTCACTTCGCTGTCTAGTGAGCACTTCCTACGGGCTAAGTGCTGAGCTGTGGACTGAGGTACAGAGGTAAGGGCCACATTATCCTCCCTGAGCTCACAGCTGCACTGGTGGGAGGTAGAGTTGGCACTTTGAGGGTGGGACATCATGGGGGAGGCTGGGGGTCTCTGTTCTCACCCTCAAAAAGCTCACAGCCTCGAAACCTGACACAGGGTAAACCAGGAGAGGAGTCGGCATGGAAGTCTCCTTGGACACAGGAGGAGCACCCCGGCCTCGAGACAGGAAGAGCTCACCTGGAGAAAGGGGAATGGGGAGGAGGAGGGCAAGGCTAAACACAGGAGAGACAGCAAGGCAAAGGCCTGGAAGTGACACCTAGAACCTTCCAGAAGATTAGATGACCTGGCACAGAGATGATTCTGGAAGCTGGAGCTCAGAAAGAAAAGGGGAACCCACCAAAGGGCTTCAGGCAGGGGCCGTGAGTGGTCAGATGTACATGTTGGAAAATGGCCACGGTGAGGGGGCGACTGGAGCACACCACGTTGAAGGACCTGCCGTTGTCTAGTGAGAGGTGATGGGCACCTGAACCAAAGCAGTGAAGGTGGGGATCGGACAGAGGGGCCGATCTGATGGGTTCAGGAAGGGGCATCGACAGGATGGGGTGACTGAATGTGGAAGGCATGCAAGAAGGAGGATGATGCCCAGCACCTGGCTCCAGCAGCAGGAAGGACAGCCGAGCTGTTCACAAAGGCAGAGAAGGGAAGACAAGGAGCAGGTTCACAGGGAATAATAAAACTGTTCAATTTTGAACTTGCTGAGTTTCTTGGGTTTTTTTGTGGGATGAATAAGAGCTGCTAGAAAGCTGTTAGAGGGCTGGGCACGGTGGTTCACCCCTGTAATCCCAATACTTTGGGAGGCAGAGGTGGGAGGATTGCTTGAGCCCAGGAGTTCGAGACCACCCTGGGCAACATGGTGAAATCCCACTTATACAAAAAATAAAAAATTAGCTAGATATAATGGCGCACGCCTGTGGTACCAGCTACTCAGAAGGCTAAAGTGGGACAGGAGATTGAGGCTGCAGTGAACCATGATCACAACACTGTACTCCAGCCTGAGTGACAAAGTGAGACCCTGTCTCAAAAAAAAAAAAAAAAAAAGAAAAAGAAAAGAAAGAAAAAGAAAGAAGAGAAAAAAAAAACTGTTAGGTATTCCTGCCTAGACCTTGAACGTCACAGATTTGGAAGACAATGGCAAACTACAGTCATAGTCATAATGACAACAAGGATAAGTCACAGAGGCACACCCTCATATAACAGAGAGGGAAGGGGAAAGGAACAATAAGAGAGAGAAGAAAAAATCAGGGCAGAAAAAGAGGGAGTGCATTAGGACTTTTCTGCATGTAACAACAAAGCCAATTCAAACTGACCTAAATAGTAAAAGTGATTTACAGGGACATGTGACTGGAAACACACGGCCAGATGTGGCTTCAGGTTCAATTTGATTCAACCGCTCTACCAATGGCATCAAGGATCCAGTTTCTCTCTTTCAGCTCTGCCTTCTGCAGGATTAGCTTTATTATAATGCCAGTGGCCAAAACACCCAGGTTTCTTACTTCCCCCTCCAAATCCAGGGGGAACAGGCCATCATATCCGGAGACCTCCCTGTACATCAAGGAAACATCTTACCTAGAAACTGCCAATAAATTTTTTTCCCAAACTGATTGTCTTGAATTTGGTAACATCTTCACCTCTGAACCAATTTCTATGGCTCTTATTGCTTATGCCAAAGCCATTTTCCCCAGACTTGGAGCCCAGGATAGAGTTGATTTTCCACAAAGCACATAGACGGAGGAGTAGATTCCTCAAGTAAAAGCAGGGTACGGGAGTTACCTTATTACCAAAAGATAGAAAGACTGGGCATGAGGGAGGCAATCACAATACAAAATAACACAGGTGAGAGTTCTCAAGAAAGAGGAAGTAGACAACAGCAGCAAAAACTATAGAGAGGCCAAGGAACACCCAAATTGAATGTGTGTGTAAGGTGGGATGGGGGAGATCTATGAGGAAATTCTTCCTGAAAAACGGGCAATCCTTGAAGAGCATCAAACCATGCGTGGACTTCAGATGTGTGTGTGCACATGTATGCATGCATAGGCTTTAGATAGGACACATGGGTGTACGTGTATGCATGCATGGGTTTTAGAATGCGGGTGTGTGTGTGTATACATGCACAGGCTTTAGATAGGACACATGTATGCACGCAAAGGCATTAGACAGGACACATGTATGCATGCATAGGCATTAGACAGGACACATGTATGCATGCAAAGGCATTAGACAGGACACATGTATGCATGCATAGGCTTTAGACAGGACATATGTATGCATGCATAGGCTTTAGATAGGACACATGTATCCATGCATAGGCTTTAGATAGAACACATGTATCCATGCATAGGCTTTAAATAGGACACATGTATGCACACATGGGCTTTAGACAGGATGTGTATGATACCATGCATGTGTACTAGAGCACGCACTCACACCACACACATTCGGAAGGAGGGGTGTCCTGGCAACAGGAGGGTCTTGTGCAGAGATCCGGAGGCAAGTTTGACAGCACATTCTGATGGGGAAAAGCAGGAATCCAGTGCAAGAATTGGAGGTGGCAGAAGATGAAGAGCCGTGAGCTAGGGCCAAATTCCAGCAGCTCTCAGCAGAGTCCCCCTGAGCCTCTTGGACATAGTCCTGAAGGCTGCGGAAACTGCTGGAGGGCTCCGAGCAGGGGATGGCACAGCCACAGTGAAGCTTAGAAAAATCACTGTGGCCTCAGTGCGGGGTGTAGTGAAGGAGAAAGAGAGCAGGTGGGAAGAGCAATGGGAAGGTGATGGCAGGTGTCTGGGTGGCCTTGGCAAAGGTGGTGGGGGCAGGCAATGGTCAGAAGAGGACAAAGCAAGATACTAAAGAGGATGAGAGAACAGGGCTGGGGAGTGATTGATGCAGAGGGTGACAGGGGAGGCACTATGGATGTGAGAACAGGGCTGGACAGCCGCAGCCACCATCCATCAGTAGAAGGCCACCATCCACTGTGGAACTCTCTTCCCTCCTCCCCTCCCCTCCCCTCCCCTCCCCCTGCCATTCATCCACCTCTGAGGTGCCAGCAATGTCACAATGCACTGCCACAGTCAGGGTGACCACCTATGAACCACCTGTGAATTGTGAGAAGGAAATTGCAGGTACTCGTGTGGGAAATGCTGCAGTATCCAGCTGGCTCCATAGGTGGTGGGGAGTGGGAGCTTAAAAACGAAGAAACTGAAGGGGACAGATGATCCTGATGAAATGGAGATTGGATTTTTATTTTTTAAAAAACACAAGTGAAAGAGAATGCAGCCCCAAAAAGTAGCTGGAGCAGAATAGGATCCTAAGTCTTCGCGTTGGAGGTAGCTCCCTTCGTGTCTGGTAATTTTTCTTCTTGAAGGTGAAGGGTTTGCAGTCCCTGTTCCAAGAACTGAAACCTCACGTCCTATTTCTTGTAGACTTTGGCTTTTGTTGAATGGGAGATGCTGGAATCTTTTCCGCAGGAGACCAAACCAAGTCATCTTCTTGGCTATACTTCCTTGGCCCTGGCTCTAGTTTTGGGGGGAAGAGGAGAGGGCTGAGGAATTGATAGAGTGGAGAACACACAGGGGGATGTGGGAGGAGGAACAGGGCTCCTCCCAAGGGCCCCTGGAAGAAAAGCCCGGAAGGAAGTGCTGGTGATCCTGCTAATGCTCTGCCTCTGCCTTCCCGCTCAGCATCTGCAGGCCTGGGTCCTGGGCCTTTGTCTGACCCCAGGGGAAGAGGAGGAGGAGGTGCTGATGCTGGAGTGAGTTTCCAAGGCCTGCTCAGCCCAAACAAAAGCCACCAATTTGGAAAATGCAAGCCCCTCGCTGGCCACAGCCACCCCTGCCTCCACCCACCCAGGGGGAATTGCCCCACTCGCCTCCCCAGTACACTGTCCCCGTCCAACCCCAACCCATGTCCAAGGGAAGGCACCAGAGAAGCTGCAGCCGACGGGATTAGGCATTGAGTGCCCAGGCTGGGGCTTTGGCCTTCTCTTTGTCCAAAAAGTAGAAGTCGAGTCCAGAAAGAGCCAAACTAGAGGCCCCAGTCTCTATTTTCAGAAGATGCTCAAGGAAATCTCTTCCTCAATCTTTAAAAACCTCTCCACCCAATCGCCAGGAAGGCCATGAGGTCAAAAGCAGCCGTTTTGCTCACATCCCGCCCCTCCTTCCCCCTCGCTGAGCACCAAGAATAACTTCCTGCTGGGGATGAGGGTGGGTAAAAAAAGATTTAATTACAGCTTCTGTTTCTGACCTCGCTCTCCCACCCCTGGGAGCTGCCATGTTGCCCTGCCTGACTGTGGTGTCACCAAGAGGACACTGGCCTGGGGACACCAACCACAGGCCAGAGAGAGCCTGGGGGCTGAGGGTGGGTTCCCTGAGCCGGCTCTGATAGTACCAGAAAATCCAGGGTTGGGCTACCTGCTAAGGCAGGTCTCCTACTGCAGCCGAACCAGTGGGAGCACCCAGAGCCAGGGCGCAGAGCGGGGCTCCATGGATTGCTTCAAGAACGTAGCAGGCCAAGCTCAGTAGTTCATGCCTGTAATCCCAATGCTTTGGGAAGCAGAGGTGGGAGGATCGCCTGAGGTTAGGAGTTCCAGACCAGCCTAGGTAACGTAGTAGGACCCCGTCAATACCAAAAATTAAAACATTAACCAGGCATGGCGGTGCATGCTTATAATCCCAGCTACTTGGGAGGCTGAGGCAGGAGGATCACTTGAGCCTAGGCATTGGAGACTACAGTGAGCTATGATCACACCTCTGCACTCCAGCGTGGATGACAGAGCAAGATTTTGCCTCTAATAAACAAACAAACAAACAAAATGACAAACTGGACATAGGGGAAATCGCTGGCTTCGGTAAGGTCAGGCTGAAGAAAAGAGAGACTCAGGAGAACACTTGGCCGACCAGAGACCACTGAGCAGAAGTAGAGTGAAATTTCCTAAGAGCCTGGAGGGTACCCCCATCCTCCTCGAGCCTGCAGTGCTGATGTGGAGGAAGAGCCACCCGCAAGATGCACCCGAGCCACAAGCCACACCGTGAACCCAGGTACCCTGCACCCATATACCAGCCTGTGGGTGTCTGAGGGGACACCCCAGTCAGACTGCCAAATTCCCCAGTGTGCCCTGGGATATTCTAAAAATTATTTCTATGATTATGAAAAGTAAAACACACCTTGTGCACCCCCCCAAAAAAAAAAATTCTAAGGCAGGATGGAAGATGCTTCTAAAAGACAGGGTAATTTTCTCCCCAGATGTTTCCAGGCCAGCACTGTCCCCGCTTCCAATTTCCAAATCTCACCCTCAACCCCCACCCCATCACATTCTGGCTGGCCAGATTGCTTCACAGTCATTGCTTTTTCTTTTTTAGAGACAGGGTCTTGCTGTGTCACCCAGGCTAGAGTACAGTGGCACGATTTTGGCTCACTGCAGCCTCGACTCTGCTGGGCTCAAGCAATCCTCCTGCCTCAGCTTCCCCAGTAGCTTGGGACTGCAGGTGTGCACCACCATGCCTGGCTAATCTTTTTATGTTTTGAAGACATGGGGTCTCCCTATGTTTCCCAGGCTGGTCTTGAACTCCTGGGCTCTAGTGATCCTCCCACCTTGGCCTCCCAAAGTGCTGGAATTACAGGAGTGAGCCACAACGCCCAGTGGTCACTGCTTGTTCACATTTAGTAATCAACAGCATCAAATAAAACCTTAGCGTGCGGCCACTCATCATTGTGAACAACCCTAGATGCGAGATTTCTCTGGGCCCTCAACCCCCCTCCCTGACCCGCCCTGCCTCCACCTTCCAACGGCCACCAACCAAACATTTGCAAGTCCATCTCTGCAGACCACAAGTGCTTAGCGATCCTCTTAAATGCTGATAACCAGGTGAGGAGGGCCTTTCTCCCCATGAAATCCCTTAAACTCCTCAGAGACCCCTTTTAATCTGGTCATCAGATGTTTTTGAAAACCACTGCAGAGCCTGGGGGATGCATCCATGGAGCTATGTGAAAATTATCTCCCTGCTTTGGGACCTTACCCACCAGGATTCCGTTAACTGCCTTTGTTGTCCAAGAATGTGAGTTAGGAATCCCTCCAGGAGGCAGGAGGGGTGATTCCAATGAAGAAGAGAATGAAAGCTTTTAGACATGGTCCCTCTGTGCCAAGAACAGCTTTGGAGGCTTACAAGCGCTCACAGGACCATCAAAGGGAGCCGGCGCTGATACCTCTGTTTGTTGACTCAGTGAAAATACTCTATCTCAGGGTTATTGCCATTGAAAACATCTCCTCTATCTGGAATCTTTTCTACACCAAGCATACAATTGCTGCATTCATCTCTTGGGAGGAATCTGTCACCAAATCCATAAGCTGCCTCCGCCAGCAGGCGGGGCAGGATACCAACTTGCCTGACCTCCGCCCACTGGGATGAGCCAGGATGGAGTTCCTGTGTTAGTAAAGCCCCAGATGTCTCTCCTACTCTGTGGCTGCACCCTCTTCCTCCCCAACCCCTATCGCTCCCCTCTCACCCTCATAATCAAGGCAAAAGGAGAGGGGTGGAAGCAGAAATTTTCACCTCAATCAATGTTTGGGGACATTTACATAGACATAAGATGTGCTACTATACCCAAGCAAAGGAAAACCAGGCTGGGTGCAGTGGCTCACACCTGTAATCCCAGCACTTTGGGAGGCCAAGGCAACAAGGCAGGAAAATCCCTTGAGTCCAGGAGTTCAAGACCGGCATGGGTAAGAGAGTGAGACCTCATCTCTACAAAAAAAAATTAAAAACTAGCCAGGCATGGTGGTACACACCTGCAGTCCTAGCTACTCAGGAGGCCAAGGCAGGAGGATCAATTGAGCCTAGAAGTTGGAGGCTATGGTGAGCTATGATAGTGCCATTGCATTCCAGCCTTGGCTACCGAGTGAGACCCTGTCTCTAAAATGAATGAATGACGCAATCCCAGCACTTTGGAAGGCCGAGGCGGGCGGATCACCTGAGGTCAGGAGTTCAGGACCAGCCTGGCCAACATGGTGAAACTCTGTCTCTACTAAAAATACAAAAATTAGCCAGGTGTGGTGGCACTCGCCTGTAATCCCAGCAACTCGGGAGGCTGAGGCAGGAGAATTGCTTGAACCTGGGAGGCGGAGATTGCCGTGAGCTGAGATTGCACCACTGCACTACAGCCTGGGCAACACAGCAAGACTCAGTCTCAAATAATAATAATAATAATAATAATAATAATAATAATAATAATGGGAAGGAAGGAAGGAAGGAAAACTGGCCTTGTACCATGCCCTCTATGTGCCAGACATATGCTCTGTCACACAGTCGATCTGATAGTAACACACTGAAGTTGGTCTTTCACGGAGGAGAAAATTGTCCAAGGTCACAGTGGCAAAAGTAAGACTTGAACCTAAGTCCCACCAGATGATGGCAAGAATGTGAGCAAACCACTAAGATGCTGAGCTTCGGGCCACCTGTCTCCATACTGGGAATCACAATAGCACCTCACTGACCCACCTCCTTGCCCTGTGGGGAGGGAAGACAATTACAAGTGCAAAGCTAATTCGCAAGTGTCAGTGGGCTGGGAGCACCTGAAGACAGAGAGATCCTCCACTGTATCACAGTGTGCCCAGCACCCAGATCCATGCTGGGGCGTCATCAGCCCTCTACTGAGTATCAGCCCTCTACTGGAGTGGAGTGAAGCCATGCCCACACTGTGTCCCGTGGAAAGCAGAGGAGAACTCTTCTCGTGGTCCGGATGGAGGGAGTGGGGGCAAACAAGGCATCCATCACACGGCAGACCACCCTGAGCAGAGAAGGAGCACACAGTTCTAGGAGTAGGAAGCAGATAAGGGGTCCCCCAAACCTCATCTTTTGGATCAACCAAATTCATGGCAGCCTAATCCAAAGAGCCCTGTGGCCCTCTCACAAGAGCTAGGAGTTGAAGTGAGGCCCGTGGCACACCTCGCTTTAATGGGACAGCTGAGCCCAAGCATTGGTAGTGGGGGCAGGGCAAAGGGGCTGATGGCGGCCTGATGCCAACCTCAGAGAAACCACATGGCTTCTGACACAGGGGCAAACAAGCAAGGTGTGGTGGTTCTCGCCTGTCATCTCAGCGACTCAGGAGGCTGAGGCAGGAGGACTGCCTGAGCCCAGGAGTTTGAGACCAGCCTGGGCAACATAGCAAGACCCCATGTAAAAAAAAAAAAAAAAAAAAAGCACGGTACAGGGAGGACAGACAAGACCCTCAGACCTGGGTATGGCTAATCTAAGAGTAAAAAGGGGCCGGGCATAGTGGCTCACGCCTGTAATCCCAACACTTTAGGAGGCCGAGGCCGGCGGATCACAAGATCAAGAGTTTGAGACCAGCTTGGCCAACATGACAAAACCACATCTCTACTAAAAATACAAAAATTAGCTGGGCGTGGTGCCAGGCGCCTGTAGTCTCAGCTACTCAGGAGGCTGAGGCAGGAGAATCGCTTGAACCCGGGAGGCAGAGGTTGCAGTGAGCTGAGATCGCGCCATTGCACTCCAGCCTGGACAGCAGAGTGAGACTCCATCTCAAAAAAAAAAAAAAAAGTATTTTAAAAGGATAAAGTGCCCTGGAGATGGAGATAAAACAGAGAATCCCCATGAAACCAAGTCAGCCCTGTCGCCAGGGCATCTCCTGTCTTCTGTTCTGACCAACATTAGCGTCACCTCCTCACGGAAGCCTCCCGACTCTGAGAGAGATCTCTACAGTCCCAGGACACCTTATCTGTACCTGTGTCATGACACTAACTGCAGTCAGCCTTTTGTTGCAAGCATTTACATTCCTATCTCCTCTTCCTCTGGAACTAAGTGCAGGGCCAGAGACTTACTATTCTTGTGTCCTTCTAGGGCAGCTACGACAGTGCCTGGTGCCTGGGGAGTGCTTGACACATTCAGGTTGAAGAAACAAAGGCAGGTACAGGCAAGGAAGGGAATGAGGGGACCGAGGAAGGGCGGAATGGCCCTGCTGGTCATCAGGACTTATGGACCCACTGCCGCCTGCCCTACCATCCCCCACATCGTCCATCCCCCACATCGTCCATCCCCCACATCGTCCATCCCCCAGGCTCCAACATGGCCCAGGGGGGTCCCAGACACATTCGGGGGGTGGGCAGTGGGCGGTGTTTCAGTCTGGGAGGAGACCTTTTCCCAGGCCCTGTGGCCCTCCCCACCGGCGGGAAGCGATCTTGCCGGTGATCCTACCGGATCGCATCTGCAGAACTACAACTGAGCCGCTCTCTCGGGTGATTTGTGTCTCAAAACCACGCCAAGGCTGTAAATCAGGTGGTAGGAAGCTCTGTCTCCTGTTTTCCTGCTCAGCCAGACGGAGACAGAATGTACTGCCACCGGCTCCCAAATCTGGAAAACCAAGTCTGATTTAAAAGATGTTTTAGCAGGCATTAGCTCAGGTCAGGGCCGGGGAGCAGGGTCTCTGCCTCTCCCTTCCTGCTCCGAAGGAGAGAGAAACAGCCACCTCCTCCCCAGCTGGGGGCTGAGTGGGTGGAGAACCTGAAAGCCAGGTGCCTAACAAGCCCTGGGGTTCGGTAGCAGCTGCTTAGAGCTCCTCCCCGGGAGGCTCCGGAGGGGAATTTTCCACTGCCCTGTTCAATTTACCAGTTCAATTTAGCTCAGCTATACCGCGGCCTTGACTGTTTACAGTGGGGAGGGCAGGGCGGTGGGGGAGCCCTCTAAGAGTCCGTGCAAGAGGGCCGCGGCCCAGTTAGAGGGGTCTGCAGGGGGCAAGGAGCGGGCTTCAGGCGCAGGTTTTGCTTGTTTTCACCACGCCCCAGGTCTAGCTCACGGCCTGCACCTGGGATATTGGGGCTGTGCAGAGGCGCTGTGGGTGGGGACCAGGCCCCCTTTTGGATAGGGAGGGGAGGAGCAGGGCCCCGGCTGCGGGGAGTTGGGAGAGAAGCCAAGGCGTCTCCCCCCTCCCTCTGTTCCTGCTTTCTCAGGATGTCTGAGATGCCCAGCGTGGGTGAGTGCACCCTCCCTCCCTGGCTCTGCTCCTCCCCCTCCCCGGAACCACCACCCCCTCAGCCCTGAGCTGCCGATGCCCTCGGGGTTCTGTTTTCATTCCAGGCTGTGGATCCGGTCGTGGGAAGCAGGTAGGAAACCATGATTCTGGGGGTTAAATGAAGAAATATATTTAGTGCTCACAGAAATTTAGAAATTTAGAAAGCCAAATATTGGGTTAGCCGCCAGGAATGGAGAGGGAAAAAACCCAAAGCAAACAGCAGAGGAAAGAAATTCCTACCAGACAAGGTCCTTATTCATTCTCCTAACCCCAGGTGCAGGGGGCCTGCAGGGGAGAGACCCGCTGAACTTAAGACTCTGAGCAAACCCCAAACTCAGACCCTGCGCTGCCCATGGGGCCGACCGTCAATATCTGGATTGGCAATGGCACCCTAGGGCTCACTAAGTTGACCCTAAAGCCCTTTGGGAGCCAGGGGTGGGGGTGGGGAAGGAATAACAAAGTAGAATGTTCCTGGTTTGACCTGGAAAAATCAGTTTAACCTCCCTGGGCCTCATCTACGGAATGTAAGGGTTGGATTATGATTTCACAGGTCATAGCATCCTACTATTGTTTCTGCCTAAAATAAGCAGCAATAAGAATGGGTGTGAGGAAGACCACAGCAGCAGGACCCGCCTGTTTCTGAGGCCTAGGGAGATGCAGTGATAGATTTCAGCTTATTCCCCATTCTCAGGTTTCTGTACCTTAACCCTCCATAGAGTGAACTTCTAGGTTCTAAGTTGACTCCTCAGAAACCCTAGACTCCAGGGACGCACTTCTAGAACCTGCTCAGATTGCTACTCAGTTAACAGCCTGGCCCAGGAGGATTGCAACACCCAGCCTGGCTCCCAGGCAAGCTAAAGAGGGCTTGATGATGGGAAGAGGTTAAGGGGTACGTGGAGACAAAGAAGGATCAGAAGGCGGAAACATCATAGACCTCCTGGGATGCCTTCTGCAGGATCACAGAGAAGGCAAAATTTGTCCTTCTGACTACAAGATGCCAAGATACATTTGTATCGAGCCACTGAATTCTCTACCCCTTCTGTAGAGGTGGTTGGGGAACAGCTGCAATAGGAGGCTGAGTCCCAAGTAATGAAGGACCTTTAGAAGCAGAAGGTGTTAGGGTGAGGGCAAAGGACTGAACTCTGACCAACCAGAAGAAAGGAAAAACTGGAGTTCCTTTCCCCTAGGTCTGCCTCTCTTTCTCAGGGTCTCTATTTACTTCTCATGCACTTGACTCTCTGCTTCCCTCTCCCTCGTTTCCACATAGGGGCCCAAGCTTCAGGTGGATCTGGCACCCCCGCACCTTGTGGGCAGGAAATCTGAGCACAGGCATTTCCTATACGCTGGCAAATGCCCACTGCAAAGAGCCCCAGCCTGAAGGTGGCCCTGTCTCTAGTTATGTCCCTCCCCATCCTTATCTCCCCAGGCTCCAGCCCTCACCAGCAGGGACTCAACAAACATGCATCTGTCAGATGAGTCATGGGACCAGAAGCTTGGGAGAAGACATGCAGAGCCAACCACTAACAAAACTGGCAAATGAAATAAATGCCCAGAAACCTGCTCCATCGCCAGCATTCCTTAAGTCCTATAAATCGCACCACCTTTCACCAGTTTTCAGAAACTAAAAGTCATCCTTGACATCCGTCCAATCAATCACCTCCTATTTATCTCCCAAATTCATTCTTTTTTTTTTTTTCTTTTTGAGACAGAGTTTTTGCTCTTGTTGCCCAGGCTGAAGTGCAATGGCACGATAGCTCCCCGCAACCTCTGCCTCCCGGGTTCAAGCCATTCTCCTGCCTCAGATTCCTGAGTAGCTGGGATTACAGGCATGCGCCACCACGCCTGGCTAATTTTGTATTTTTAGTAGAGACGGGGTTTCTCTGTATTGGTCAGGCTGGTCTCGAACTCCCAACCTCAAGGTGATCCACCCACCTTGGCCTCCCAAAGTGCTGGGACTACAGGTGTGAGCCATCGCACCCGGCAAATTCATTCTTATAATCTTGCCACCCCCACAACCACTGCCCTCATGGACCCTGGGCATGCCTCACCTGAATTACAGAAATTCCCTCCCAGCTGGTAAACCTGTTTGTGTGTGGCTCTCCTTCATTCCATCCTCCCTGGTTTAGCCAGAGAAATAATTCTAAAATGTACACATCCCAAAGCATCTCATTTTCCTGCATGCAGTCTTTCATCATCCATTCACTAACTGGAGGACAACATCTGAATTTATTAGTGAGCATACAAAGGCTTTTCATCCGCTGAACCCAGCCCATCTGCTACCATTTCCCCGGTCTCCGGTCAGAACTAGTGACAGTCCCATAAACAGGTTCTGCTGGACTTCCAGTCAAGATGGAGCAGTGAGTTCTCTGTTCCAACCTCAAAGCAGCAGTAAATAAAACATTTTCGCATATAACCCAACACACACAGTTGGGCTCAAAAACAAGGCAAGCTTTCTGTGAACCAGAAGCAAGAACAGAGCCCAAAATCACTAAATGGGGCTGTGACTGACATGCTGCTGGGCTCTGAGTCCCAAGGGGTTGTTAGAGAAGCCAGGAGCCCAGTTACCTTAGAAAGGGCAGTGTCTAAAATGAACACCAGGGGTCTTCTGGAGGCCAGGAATGTTCTTTTTGTGCTCTGGGGGTTGATTACACAGGAGCATAATTCACTTTGTGAAAACTCATCGAGGTGCCCCTTTACGATTCATGTGCGTTTCTGTATATCTGTTATATTTCAATAGAAATGTTTACTTGAAAAATGTTGTCCTGTGAGAAAGCCCAGAGGAAGACCCTGCTTTTAGATGCTGGAGACCAGGGTAGGGTGAGGTAAGGTGGGGTGGAAATAGAGCACAGCCTCAAAGTGAGGACCCGTGCCAAGCCACCCACAGCTCCTCATCTGGATTGGCATCATTCTGGCACAGAAGAAGGAACCATGAAATAACATGTAAGAGCTGGTGCTGGAACAGCAGCTTAGGAAAATGGGTGGAGGCAACCACAAAACTATAAACTGCGCATTCAGGAAGAGGAGAAAAAAAGACAAAAACAAAAATCAAAGGGGGAAAACTGCCACTAGAAATGGATCTGCAAATCAAAATTCCAAAACACATTTTAACAATGAAAAAGTCTAATGCTAAGAAAGACAGTAAAATCAATAAACAACATGAATTCATTCCAGTTGACATCAGTTTTATAGAGCAGAAGTCATAAAATCCATCAATTTTATAGAGTAGTACTAAAATCTATCAGTTTTATAGAGGATAGGTTTTGAAGTATATATACATTTACATTTCTCAAAGAAATCATAAAAACATTAAAAATAAGCAATAAATATTAGATGAAAATAGGAATGGAACAAGAAGAAGTGGGAATAAAAAAGATTAGGAAGGCCGGGCGTGGTGGCTCACAACTGTAATCCCCACACTTTGGGAGGCCGAGGTGGGCGGATCCCCTGAGGTCAGGAGTTCGAGACCAGCCTGACCAATATGGAGAAACCCTGTCTCTACTAAAAATACAAAATTAGCCGGACATGGTGGCGCATGCCTGTAATCCCAGCTACTTGGGAGGCTGAGGCAGGAGAAGCGCTTGAACCCAGGAGGTGGAGGTCACGGTGAGCCGAGATCGTGCCATTGCACTCCAGCCTGGGCAACAAGAGTGAACTCTGTCTCAAAAAAAAAAAAAAATTAGGAAAAGCCCGGGCACGATGGCTCATGCCTATAATCCCAGCACTTTGGGAGGCCAAGGCGGGTGGATCACCTGAGGTCAGGAGTTCGAGACCACCCTGGACAACATGGTGAAACCCTGTCTCTTCTAAAAATACAAAATTAGCCAGGCATGGTGGCGAATGCCTGTAATCCTAGCTACTCAGGAGGCTGAGGCCGGAGAATTGCTTGAACCTGGGAGGTGGAGGTTGCAGTGAGCCGAGATCACACCACTGCACTCTAGCCTGGGTGACAGAGTGAGACTCTGTCTCAAAAAAAAAAATGGAAACTAATACAAAAAACCATTAAATTTTTTAACCAAAAATTCAGGTTAAATCTAGACTAATGTAAAAAAATATGAAAGGGGGTAAAAGTACAAAGAGGAAAAGAAGGAAAAATATGGAAGACAAGACATAAGTAGATTAAGGGACTCTAGCCTAAGAGAGATCTAGAAGAGGAGAGTAGAGAAGCTGTCTTTGTGTATTTTTATTTTTTGTTTCTGTTTCTATTAGCATCTTGCTACCCTCTTCTAAACTTTGTACCAGAGATTTGGAAGGGAGATTGGAGATGAGTCATTTTCTTCCTCTAGCAGAGGCAGTGGGTGTCTAGACTCGGTCAGACATAGTTTATGTAGAGTCTGGCTAGACTCCATTCCCCTGCCACCCATGGACCCCAGGGATGCAGGATAAGTGTGATACCAGCAGAGATATCCTCCAGTTCTCTGACATCTATTAATAGATGATAACAGCAACTTCTAGACTCTCTGGACTATAGCTACAGCGGTCAATCTGAAAGTTACATGCATCCCCTGATTTTCTTTTTGTTAGCACCCAATTCCCTATATTCGATCCCTTTCTGCTTGAAATACCTAGCATAGTTTCTTTTTTTTTTTTTTTTTTTGAGATGGAGTCTGGCTCTGTCGCCCAGGCTGGAGTACAGTGGCGTGATCTTGGCTCACTGCAAGCTCCACCTCCTGGGTTCACACCATTCTCCTGTCTCAGCCTCCCGAGTAGCTAGGACTACAGGCGCCTGCCACCAGGCCCGGCTAATTTTTTGTATTTTTAGTAGAGATGGGGTTTCACCGTGTTAGCCAGGATGGTCTCAATCTCCTGACCTCGTGATCCACCCACCTCGGCCTCCCAAAGTGCTGGGATTACAGGCATGAGCCACCGCGCCCGGCCCTAGAGTAGTTTCTGTGTTCTTTACTGATAAAGGCAAATGGCTGTATTTGAAGATATACTACCCTTCCACATAAAATAGACCCAAAAAATAAAGAGTTGTAAAACAGGAAGAAAAGATCACAATATTAGAGAACAAGTTCAGGAAGCCCAACATTCAAATAGGAGTTCTAGAAACAGAACTTGGGGGAAAACTGAGGGAAGGAATTCAGCAAAAAAAAAAAATTCAAGGCCAGGCATGGTGGCTCACGCCTGTAATCCCAGCACTTTGGGAGGCCGAGGTGGGCAGATCACAAGATCAGGAGATGGAGACTATCCTGGCTAACACGGTGAAACCCTGTCTCTACTAAAAATACAAAAAATTAGCCGGGCATGTTGGCAGGCGCCTGTAGTCCCAGCTACTCGAGAGGTTGAGGCAGGAGAATGGCGTGAATCCGGGAAGTGGAGCTTGCAGTGAGCCGAGATTGTGCCACTGCACTCCAGCCTGGGTGACAGAGTGAGACTCCATCTCAAAGAAAAAAACAAATTCAAAAAGTGTTCCCAGAACGAAAGGACAGAAGTTTGTCAATTAAAAGAGCCCACCTAGTACACAGCACAAAGGATGAAAATGGATCCATGACAAAGCACATTATAATGAAATTTCAGAACATTAGGGATAAAAAGAAGATCCTATAAGCATCCAGAGATGGGGACAAACAGTTGTATACTCAGTTATCAAGAATCAGAATTCATTCAGACCACTCAAAAGCAAAAATAGAATCTGGAAAGTAATGAAGCAATGCCCTCGAAATTCTAAAGGAAAAATTATATCTAACATAAAATTTCACACTTAAAGTTGCAATCACATGTAAAGATAGAGAAAAAATATTTTTACATGTACAAATAATTTTTGTGAAGTATTTCCTTAGTACCTTCTCTCAGGAAGCGACTGAAGGATGTGTTTTGCCAAAAATAAAACAAAAAGAGGAAGCTATGGAATACAAAACCAAACCTGGAAAGAGAGGAAGGGAATCCCTAGGACAATGATGAAAGGGGACACCAAGATAAGAGCTGTGAAAAGTGCGGAAGGCAACCAGTCCAGATTGCAGCAGATCAGAATGCTCCAGGAAAGATTTCCTCAAGAAGAAAAAGGTTTATACATGGACAGGCATGGTGGCTCACACCTGTAATCCCAGCACTTTGAGAGGCTGAGGCGGGCACATCACCTGAGATGGAGTTCAAGACCAGTCTGGGCAACATGGTGAAACCCCATCTCTACCAAAAATACAAAAATTAGCCAGGTGTGGTGGTGCACACCTGTAGTCCCAGCTACTCAGGAGACTGAGGTGGGAGAATCACTTGAACCTGGGAGGCGGAGGTTGCAGTGAGCCAAAATCATGCCACTAAACTCCAGCCTGGGTGATTAAAGAAAAAAAAAAAAGTTTATATAACTTGGACTAAATTAGCAATAAGAATATAGAAAATGAAGCAAATGAAAAAGGAAGACAATCATGAACTCCAGGGAAAATAAGTTGTGCAGAAAAGGAAAAATAATGACAGTATACTACATGGCTCAGCTGTGACTAGTGTTACAATAGTCATGGTAATATAAATATTTGATATTGATCTCATCAAAATTATAGTATTGAAGGGATTAAGGGACAAAATAGTGTATGTGTAGTGGTGGAGAAGGGGGTGGAAGAGAGCCAAAGCTTTATTGTCCATAGAGGGAAGACTATAAGTAAAAGCTATAGTTGAAAAATGAATATAAGCATATTATTTAGAGAGAAAGAGGTAAACACCAAAAAAACTAGCTGAAAGAGCTGAAAAAGGAGGTGGGAGGATCACTTGAGCCCAGGAGCTCTAGGCTGCCATGCGCTATGATCACGCCTGTGAGTAGCCACTGCACTCCAGCCTCAATCAATAGCAAAACTCCATCTCAATCAATCAATCAATGAGCTGAAAAAGGTTGCCTCTGAAGAAAGGGAAACGTGAGGCAAGGAGTAGGGGACTGCTGTTTTGCATAATAAGTCTTATAGACCGATTTACCTCTTTATGTGTATGTGTGATTTCATATAAAGATAAAGCTAAAAAAAATAAGATCACAACTTAATGAAACAAAAAAACAATAGAAAGGATAATGGTCACGCCTGTAATCCCAGTACTTTGGGAGGCTGAGGCGGGCAGATCACCTGAGGTTGAGAGTTCGAGAACAGCCTGGCCAACATGGTGAAACCCCGCCTCTACTAAAAATACAAAAATTAGCTGGGCATGGTGGCACATGCCTGTAGTCCCAGCTACTCAGGAGACTGAGGCAGGAGAATCACTTGAACCTGGGGGGCAGAAGTTGCAATGAGCCGAGATAGCACCACTGCACTCCAACCTGGGCAACAGAGCAAGACTCCACCTCAAAAAAAAAAAAAAAAGGATGCATTAGCAAACAATATCAGGAATAAAAAATTACTGTTTCCACTTACACAGAAGATTTGGAAATTTTGTGAAAAGCTTTATGTGTTAAATACTTCAGATAAAATGGATAATTTTCTAGGCATAAATAGCTAAAATGATGCAAAAATAAATGGAAAGCCTAACTAAACCAATTACCATCAAAATTTTTGAACTAGTAATCAAAAGTCTCTTGCCCTATGCTGGGCACAGTGGCTCAAACTTATAATCCCAGCACTCTGGGAGGCCAAGGCAGGTGGATCACCTGAGGTCAGGAATTCCAGACCAGCCTGGCCAACATGGTGAAACCCTGCCTCTACTAAAAATACAAAAATTAGCTTGGCATGGTGGCGAGCACCTGTAATCCTAGCTATTCAGGAGGCTGAGACAGGAGAATCACTTGAACCTGGGAGGCAGAGGTTGCGGTGGGCTGAGATCATGCCACTGCACTCCAGTCAGAGCAAGGCTCCCACTCAAAAAAAAAAAAAAAATCTCTTTCCCTAAATGATATCTGTCCCAGGTGGTTTTAGAAACTCATTTTCTTAAACCACTAAGACACAAATAAACTCTTCGTTTGTTTGTTTGGAGATGGAGTCTCCTTCTGCCGCCTAGGCTGGAGTGCAGTGGCACAATCTTGGCTCACTGCAACCTCCACCTCCCGAATTCAAGCCATTCTCCTTTCTCAGCCTCCTGAGTAGCTGGGATTACAGACACACACCACCATGCCCAGTTAATTTTTGTATTTTTAGTAGAGACGAGGTTTCACCATATTGGTCAGGCTGGTCTCAAACTCCTGATCTCAGGTGATCCACCTGCCTTGGCTTCCCAAAGTGCTGGGATTACAGGTGTGAGCCATTGTACCCGACCACAAGTAAACTCTTAAAAACATGTGGCCGGGCGCAATGGCTCACACCTGTAATCCCAGCACTTTGGGAGGCCGAGGTGGGGGCGGCGGGGGGCGGGGGGGATCACGAGGTCAGGAGATCAAGACCAAGGTGAAACCCCGTCTGTACTAAAAATACAAAAAAAATTAGCTGGGCATGGTGGCGGGCACCTGTAGTCCCAGCTACTCGGGAGGCTGAGGCAAGAGAATGGCGTGAACCCAGGAGGCGGAGCTTGCAGTGAGCCAAGATCACGCCACTGCACTCCAGCCTGGGCGACAGAGCGAGACTCCATCTCAAAAAAAAGTTTTCTGTTCCTGTGCCATTTGTTCTCCTAAATTCTTCTTCTGGTGAGATTTTCTGTGGAGCACAGAATAGCCCAGTTACGGCCCGCATCTTCCAACCTTCCTTGCAACTGAGGAGTGTCTGACTAAATGCTCACCTTTGATGATGAACAAATAATGGTGCCATTTCTCCATTACTTGCTATGGAGAAATGGCAATTCCTAGGGTTGCTGTAACAAAGTGTCACAAACTGGGGGATTAACAACAGAAATGTACTCCCTCACAGTTCTGGAGGCTGGAAGTCCAAGATCAAGTTGTCAGTAGGGTTGGTTCCTTCTGATTATTGTGAGGAGAAGTCTGTTCCACCCTGTGTCCTAGCTTCAGGTGGTGCACTGGCAATCTGTGGCATTCCTTGCTGTCTCTCTGCCTTCATGTTCACATGGAGTTCTCCCTCAGGTGTGTCCAAATCCCCCCACCCCTCTTTTTTTTCTTTTTAATTTGAGATGGGGTCTTACTCTGTCACCCAGGCTGGAATGCAGTAGTACCATCATGGTTCACTGCAGCCTCAACCTCCCAGGCTAAAGCGATTCTCCCACCTCAGCCTCCCAAGTAGATGGGACCTACAGGCATGTGCCACCACACCCAGCTAATTTTTTTTTTTAATTATTGTTAGTAAAGATGGGATCTTGTTCTGTTGCCCAGGCTGGTCTCCAACTTCTGGCCGCAAGTGATCCTCCCTCCTTGGCCTGGCAAAGTGCTGGGATTACAGGTATGAGCCACTGTGCCTGGCCCAAATTTCCTCTTTTTATAAGGACACCAGTCACATTGGATTAGAGGCCCACCCTACTCCAATATCACTTTAACTAATTATATCTGTAATGACCCTATTTTCAAATAAGGTCACATTCTGAGTTACTGGGAGTTAAAACTTGAACATATGAATCAAGGGGACAACATTTGTTTCAAAGGAAATTGCTCACCCTCCTCTTTCCTATCCTTCCTTTCCTGAGGGCCACACACATACAGAGCTGAAACTGCATCGCCATGTAGATGAAGACAGACACCTTTAGGAGACGGCAGAGAAACAAAACGGGAAACCCTCAGGTCTCCAAATGACTACACCAAGCAGAATTGCCCCACCAGCCTGGACCATTCATTTCTAGACTATGAGCAAGAAGTACACTTCCATCTTATTTAAGCAACCGTAATTGGGATTTTTGTTGTTGTTGTTGTTATAGGAGCTTAGCTTTTACTCTACGAAATATAGCTACTCAACTCACTTCATTAGGATCTTAACTATAATATCAAAACCTCATAAGCACAGAATAAAAAATACAGTAGAGCAATATCATTTATGATCATAGATGCAGAGCTTCCAAATGAAATACTAGCATATTCAAGGAAAGATATATATGCCATGACCTAGTTATGTTTAATTTCTGGAATTCAAAAATGGAATGTTTGACATAAGAAAATCTATTAGGCTGGGCGTGGTGGCTCACACCTGTAATCCCAGCACTTTGGGAGGCCGAGGCGGGTGGATAATGAGGTCAGGAGATCGACGTCACCCTGGCTAATATGGTGAAACCCCATCTCTACTAAAAAGTACAAAAAAAAATATTAGCTGGGCGTGGTGGCAGGCGCCTGTAGTCCCAGCTACTCGGGAGGCTGAGGCAGGAGAATGGTGTGAACCCGGGAGGCAGAGCTTGCAGTGAGCTGAGGCTGCGCCACTGCACTCCAGCCTGGGTGACAGAACGAGACTCCGTCTCAAAAAAAAAAAAAAAAAATCTATGAAACTATAGTACTTTAACAAATTGAAGGAGAAAAAATCCACTTAACACAATGGATGAAGAAAAAACATTTGCTAAAACTCAATACAGTTGAACGTGTAGACATGGAGTATATAGTTAATGCGAAAGAATTATTTTTAAATGTGTTTAGGTTTGATAATGGTACTATGGTTATGTTTCTTTTTCAAATAATTCTTATCTAAAGATTCAGCTGGGCACAGTGGCTCACACCTGTAATCCCAGCACTTTGGGAGGCTGAGGTGGGTGGATCATCTGAGGTCAGGAGTTCGAGACCAGCCTGGCCAACATGGTGAAACCTCAAGTCTACTAAAAATACAAAAATTAGCCAGGCATGGTGCCGCATGCCTGTAATCCCAGCTTCTAGGGAGGCTGAGGCAGGAGAATCGCTTGAGCCCGGAAGGTGGAGATTGCAGTGACCCAAGATTGTGCCACTGCACTCCAGCCTGGGTGACAGAGCAAGACTTCATCTCAAAAAAAAAATTGCAATTGAGCTGGGCACAGTGTGTCATGCCTGTAATCTCAGCACTTTGGAAAGCCAAGGCAGGAAGATTGCTTGAGGCCAGGGGTTCATGACCAGACTGGGCAACATAGTGAGACCCTGTCTCTACAAAAAATGAAAAAGCTGGGCATAGTGATATGTGCCTGTAGTCCCAGCTACTCAGGAGGCCATATATATATATATAAAATATATGATGTATATAACATATATTATATACATTATATATGTATATTATATATTATATATTATATAAATATATGAACTATATTAAATATATATAATATATAAATTATATATTATATAAATTATATATTATATACATATATGAAATATATGTATATATTATAA